>NC_069132.1:20302966-20631449 GCF_026914265.1 Mya arenaria
CATACTCAAAGATATCATTTATAAAGAAACGTTGTGCAAAAATCCCATTAATTGTTAAATCTAACCATATGTACTTGTCTTAACTTTTTCACTTGATTTTATATATGGTTAATGAGGTCAATTTGTTAAGACCAGTTACGTGCAAAAGAAGTTATTAGTGTTTAATCACATAACCGAGATTTCTTTTTAAAGAACAAGACGGCACCCGATTACTACACCTTCAAAGAGACCATTAACTGTTGTTATTAAGAAGTGATACGCTTAATATGACAATTTTTTTTTTCAAAAAGTTATTGGATTAACAAAGTGGAAATGCATTGAATTCTTTGAGGAAATAAGTTTGCCTGGGCATTTAATTTGGCACGATTCCTTATGATCCGCGGATGAAAAGAAAGCCATCAGATTATTGATATGCAGCAATCAACGATGGACTAAGCTTAATTGCCATCTAAGACTAACAGCGCGATACTTGATGCAAAAAGTGTCTTATCATGTATTTTTTTTTTAACAAAAAGAGCAGAGAATTAGAATAAAGCAATTATATATGTAAAACCGCCAATGGTGACAGTTTTGAAGGCTCGTTTACAACAATGCATGCAAGTGAACATTGGAATTGATAAAAAAAAACGTGATCGCTTGACGTACCGTTATTTTAAGTACTCGCCACTGTGACCTTTGCGATGACATCTGTTGGTAAGTCAGGGGACGTGGCGGAGCGGTCGCCGTCCGTTATCTCTGCCAACTTGAAAGAAGGGATGCTGCTTCGGAAGAAGCTGATTGTTCTGGACCGATCGGAGCGAGCCATCGTCCACCAGATCAAGGTTGACCAGAAGGTCCTCTACAAACGATTCCAGGCCCGTCTCACACGCTCCCGTCTCGCGCATGCGCGGCTCCTTGGACAGCGGGACGTACAAAGAGAATTGCGGTCGAAAAATCTCGGTGATCTAAATACGAACATTGTTGCAGTATCAGAAGAAGACTACTTATTCCTGGAAAAGTTGGAGCAACGACCTTGCACTGCATCGTCTTTCTCTCCGTGTATAGAAATCCCGAAAACTTCACCTCGAAGACCGAAGGAAGTCAACGAACTGAGCCAGAAAGCATCTACCAAAGCCGCGAACGACAATGAGTTACTTGAAAGACCGGCTTCTGCATGTGCAAGGATTTCCGGAACGGAAGTAAAGGATGTTAACATTTCTAGAGACGATGACGAGCAACTTAAGGTGCGACCAGCGACAACACTAGGAATGCGAGTGGACGAAGAATTTTTGAAACGTCAACTACACCTAAATACTGGGAGGACTGCTACTGAAGATTCGAAGCAAAGTAATACTAACAGATTTTCTGAAAGTACTATTGAACAAAATGAAGACACTAACACTATTGAACATGAATCTGAATCCGAAAGAAACGGAAACGAAGGAGATGATACTAGCGAGGAACGCAAACCTACAGTTCAGTTCCTTGAAAATGTGGCAACAGAGCGCCCAAGACCTAACACTGTGGCACATATGAACGGACAGGTAGAGGTGGACGACGACACGGCGCCTCGCTCGCCCTCCTCCCCAAACTCACCGCAGAACGCCGGCAAACAGCGCGTCGATTTCTTCCAAGAGGGGAAGAAGCTGGACATGGTATCACTGCGACTGAAGCAGGCGCGAAGTGTGGACTTTACCGACGAGGTCCAGAAGTTTTGCGATGGTCTGGAGGAGGTGCAGGTGGGCGGCAGTGGCACCAGCGTTGACTATTACTCCGTGCGACTCCAGATGTCATTGGATCAAGCAAACTCCAAGTCTCGCATCCAGGTGCCTGGAACTCCGGAAGACGAAAATAAGCGCTCCATCGGAAACATCTTCGTTAGAAGCTTGACTGTGCCGAATATTAACATGGACTTTAATAGGCCTGTCAAGTAGACCATTAAATAGTGTTGTAACATTGTTACATTATGTCACAGAATACTTGTTGTATGTTGTTATGTTTGTATCAGTTCAAAGATTAAGGTGCCTCGTTTTTACAAGAATCTGTCGTTCGCTGTGCAGGAAAACCTTGTGTCAGTACAGTTGTGTATTCGATTGAATACAATACGATATGTTTATTGCATGAAAAACTATTCAATGTTCATGGCATGTAAACTGTGTACATTTTCTCCATTCATTGAAATTTTTACTGGAGTCAATGGTTAAATGTTAAAACATCCTATTATATAGTTTCTATGCGTGTGTAATTAGTAAATATATCAAAAACAATTCTGCATGATTATAACAATTGTCTAGTGCATTATTCAAAATAATATCTCTACGTAGTGACTTTGCGGTGTCTGTGTCCCGACTCTCTCAGTTCAGTTTAAAGCGGCTCGTTCACCTGTTCTAGATCAAACATCAACACAGTGATTTCTTGTGAAATATTAATCAAAGGTTCAATTACAGCTCAGCTGTTTATCATGATTTAAAAGTGTTATAGAAAATGCTCTTTTTTGCTGAAAAGCCTTCGTAACGCTATAGAAAATTGAGTGTTTAGGTTTAGAAAATTCTGTTCAAATGAGTATCTACCAGTTGCTGCTTGGTGCTTTACCATAAACGGAAGTCAAATCTCCATTTCTAAAAAAAATAGTATTGCCGACATACAATCTGTGAACGAGTCTCTCAAAATAATGTCAGCGTGAAACAAAGCTACGCGGGTTATCCAAGAACCCAGGTTAAACTATCTATAAACAATTGCCTATCATAATTATAAGACGCTAAAATTCTTTAGGTGCATGAGTTCAATAAACTTAATTTTCTGCATGTGATGCATTATTGATACTTTTTAAAAATTGGAAAAAAACTTTATGAATTCTACATCTAAATTATAAACTTCACTAAATACAGTGATATACGGACCGATCGAGATTATATATATATAAAGAAGGGACAAATTTATGTAAAGTATAATATATACATATATATAGTCCTATATATGCAGTATGCAACAACGTGTTATAAGAAAATAAAATGAAATGTTGTTCATGGATGATAAAATTACCAAACACGCAAACTCGCAGCACATGCATGACTTCAACAAAATGACTATCAATACCTTTAATTGCTTGAAATATATATAGTGTCCGGAGTCCTTCAATAATGTACCTCTAAATCATACCAAAACCCAATCGCTGCAACACGATAATACAGTGGCAATTATATAAATGATTGATTTGTTTATGTCAATTATTGTTATTAAATATACTGGTATTTCATATATACGTATCGTGTTGCTACATAAAGTGTGCCATAGCCGTTGACTTGTCTTTCTTGCTGTCAGTGTTGAGAACCATATACTGAATACATATACTTGTAAAACTCTTTACGTTGTGATGTAATATTAATGTTATATACATGTACAGGTGTATATTTAAATACCTATTTTACAGCTTTTTACGGTAATTATATACAGAGAGCCCTCGTGAATTGTCCGTGAACTTGTATGTCGCAGGTAATGTCTGTAAACGCGTCTGCAGCGGGTCATGTGCCGCTCTTCCAGCTGCTGATGGTATGTCCGGTGTTAGGGCTGAGCGGCTCCACAATGTTATTATACGTTTCGTAAATGACGCGCCTGTGCGCCTCCAGGTCACCTCCAGTCGGCTCAAAGGTCTCCACGACAGGGCTTGGCGGGGACCAGGGCCGTCGCTCCATCCGCTCGTCCACAGGATGTGACTCCACTATTGGGGATATAAGCAACTCTTGAAAGTCAACCTCCGATGTCTGCGGGTCTGTAAATCTAGACGTATTTAAAAGTCGTCTGTGACATGATGACTCTTCGTCTGGACTCCGGGACGAGCTGCTTTGGTCACTTACAGCGTTTGTAAACACATCGTCACTATCGCTACTTAAACTTGTATAAACGAAATCTGTACCGGAAGAGTCTAGACTTAAGGATTCCGTGTCCGTGAAAGAAGAAACAGTGTCGGATTCTAGCGACGAATGGGAACTGAACTCATCCAGTGTGACCGTATTGGGCTGGTCACTGGGAAGGCATACGTCTGAGAACGTGTCGGCGTCCTTGCACGAGCGGACCCTCGCCAAACTGAGGTAACGTCGACGGCGGCGGCGGCTTGTACGAGGCCTGGGCTCTCCACAACTAACCTCAGTCGGCTGTCATAGTAGATAGTAAAAACGAAAATAGTATAACGATCGAGATCAATATTGGATGCTGCTGCCCCCACAAAACCACTTTAATTCTGAACAAAAAATATTTGTTTATTTCTAATAACTTACTAGACATACATGATGTGAGGGTCGCTTAACTGGGATCTGAACCCTCGGACCCAACTGACATAATATTTATCGAGCATTCGATCCTCTTCTCAAAACGGTTCTGGGTAAATTATAAATAGTATTCTGTGTTCGTTACAGTATAAATGTGTTTCATGCATAGTGAAGTGGGAAACGTAGTATTGTAAGTGTGTGAGCAACCAGCATTCATTTGTATAAAATTAATAATGAGTTAATTACAATAAACTAATCAAATCGTTTAAAGGTGCATGCAGGCCAAAATATAACAACTCATCCAGTTTTATACAATCGTCTACAGCCAAATAGCAGCAAAATCGGCGACAGATTATAATTTTTGATTCTTTATCACTTTCTGCATAATTTGCTTCTGATGAAAAATAATAATACTCACCGATTGCGACCACCGACTCCTAGAATAATTCAGACACGCCAAGAAAATAGAAGCTGCAATAGCACATGTGCCTAGGGATATAATTAAAGTTCGGTTGGTCGCCATGTTTATGAGACGACGTCATGACGTCAACATCATCAACTTTCGCGAACTAATTGTCATCATGAGCTACCTTTCACATAAGCTGACCTTGACGAATGCTTCGGTGACTAGCAGGTGGAATTACATATTGTATACACAATTTAAGAGATATATACGAATGGTATGTGATGATTGTATCAACTGACTCAATAACGACACGAAGTCGAGGAATCAAATTCTGAATACGTTTTATATATGAACATACTAAGTTGAATAATTTCTACAAACATTATTTTAACGACGGCCTTCTCACTGACTGCTTAGACGTAACGTCAAAAGTCAGGCAACAATTGTGTGTTGGTTCTAGCATATCCCTCTGCTGTCTTTGAATGGCATACTTGTTAATGGTGAAAATATTTACGAGTTGATTTAAGCGACATCAGTCTTCAAGGGAGATAATTTTACGGCTTTATTTCTGGAATACGTAGACAGGAAGGAGTTGGCACTTGAGACATCAGTTACGTAATATGTCATTTTCAACAACATTCATAGGCGATGAATCGCTTTAAATATTTACACCTTAATCCACTTAAATTATGCTAATTAAGTGCATTTATGTTCATATATTACAGATTAATGGGTTTAATCCATTACAACTAAATAAACAAGTCGTAAACGACATTCTTCTGTCTCTTCAACTGTAGCCACTTCCAAATTGTGATGGAATTCGTATTACCAAATTCGACTCCGAATTTAAACCATTTCCAATGAAATCATATGGCTACAATAGTTTTGTGAAATGGACATTTCTGGACAAAAAAACAACAAGCCAATTCATATACTCAAAACCACTGATTTCACTGAATAATGATCATTTCGACTTTTGACACAACACACTTCGGAAAATGGTTGTCATACCTAAATGCTGTGGGATTCTCCCAGTCAAAAAATCAGAAACCCCTTTCGGCGAGTATTGATGATTGTCTTACAGATATTGAGGAACTTTCGTTGGCGCATTGATATGTCTTTGATGTTATCCATCATAATTCGTTTTGTTGTCCTATGTATATTTTAGATAAAACCTTGGCTGTGACCTTGGCCTTTCTTCTACTGACGCCATAAACATACCAGTGGAGTTTCGTGTCCCAGGTCATACCGTTCTCTTATTATTGTTTTCCTCAGACTATTGACCGTGACGTTTGTCCTACTGACCCCATAAAACAATAGGGTCATGTACTGGTCAAGGGCAACCCAAGTTATTATGATGGCAAAGTTCACCATGAACTGATAAGTTGAGGAACTGGCCTCAAAAAAGAAGAAATATATTGGTCAATGAAACCTACCGTTGGAGTTCCATTGTCCAAAGTGAAAGCGTTATTAAGAATTTGTTAAGACAAAGGTTTTTCAAGAAGTGTTTAGTGTGATTTACACCTTTGATGTACTGACCCCCAAAACAAAAGAGGTCATGTACTGGTCAAGAGCAATTTACCAGTGAAGTTTCGTGACCCTTTGTCCTCACTTTTTGTTGTATTGTGCGAAGAAAGTTTTAGACAAGGTAGCTGTTGTCGCGATCTACTGACCTATAAACAGCATGTACGTATTAAGTACAACATATCAGTGAAGTGTTATAGCCTTAGGTCAAACCGCACTCAAGTGGTTCAGAGAAAAAATCTAGTTTATAAGACTATTGATTGTGACTTTGACATTTGACCTACTGACCTATAAACTAAACGGTCATCTACTGGTCAAAGGCAACACACCACTTAAGTTTCATGGTTTGTTCTCAAATTATTTCGCGGCCTAGAATTCGTCTACCGGCTAACCGACCGACAAACAGACCGACCAACTGACATTTGCAAACCTTTTTATCCCTTTTAATTAAAGGGGCATAACAATATAAATTGATTATGCCCTCATTGACTTACACAATGTTTGGTTTGTCTGCATAGTTATTGTGATGATGAGGTCTTCGAAGTATTCATGACAAACGGTAGCTTAAAACTTGTCGTGCTGGTAAAAACATTTAGAAGAATCTAATTGACAACCTACCTGGACAAGTGTTCGTGATCACGGGTCTGGTATTTTAAGTTCAAGAAACGTTTAATACGCCAGACAGACCATTGGACAGAGAGCCATAAGTTGAGCCAGGTGGACCGATAGTCAGATATTAGAGGCTGGGATTGTGGAGGTGCTAAACAATAAGATCGCTAAAATCATTAAAAGGTACATACACGTGTGCATGAAACGTACTTATTTAGAAAAGAAAACTCGTTTTAGTAACTTTATGACTTTGTCGATCGTGAATCGCCGGATACCCACGACTGACCCATTCCATTACTGCCATTCACGAATACAGGGTAAAGGATTGGGTCAATCGTGGGTATCAGACGAAGTTTGGTACCCTGCGTACGAATAGTTTATATAACTTTGTGTTAGGAACAAAGCGGTCGTGACTTCTCAACCAAGAAGAGTTCATTCAATACCACTGCGATAATAATATTCAATTAAATATCGATCAGATAAGGGACTTAACTTAATGTCAGATGGAGACTAAACCAATCCACAGTTACTTCCCTTTCTCGATACTTGCATCGGGTGCACAAATTGCCGCTGCTCTTCACGTAGCAGAGGAAGGGTCTCCTAATGTATTACCCGAGCATGGAAGAAGGAGAATTTCTAATTATTTTTAGCGATTTTAAAATATTTCGCCAACCGAACACATGTATTTATTTCAATCAAGACAACGTTAAAAAGAGTTCGCCTTTGACAGTATACTTTCCTATAAGCTGGACTTTTAGAGGGATTTGGATTAGTATTAATTAAAGCTTTGACAGAAAGTTCGTTAATCCAGTTGGCTTTTTTGAAACAAATGTTCGACCATGTTGACCATTTCTAGTACTGTAGAGTTACAAATATGCGTCTAATAAAAAAAAAACTCCAAAGGTTTGACAAATCATGTTCATGATTTTCAAGGATCTTAAGCGCGATAACATTCATCGCTTTCGTCCAATATTTAATAAACGAGTAATTTATTTGATTCAAAAATGATTTTGCACTTAATGAACATTTTATTTCATTTTATGCGATCTGCAACAATTAGATTAAAAAAATCAATCAGCACTTAAGTCCGCAGTATACGGCAAAATAGTAGCACCAGATCAATATCTTATCATAATTCAGCTAAACTAATATATGCATAGATCACCCATTCATACCATACTGTAATTGATTTTTCATATTAAAAATATCGAAGGCGGACTACATCAATGTATCAATGTAATGGTAATGAGTGTCATCTAAAGGCGTGTGAAATAAAATGACGTTTTACATTTCAATAATTTAAAAAGTGACGTAACCATGGCTTTTAGTTGCCGTTGACTAGAAGGCTTTAAATCAATTGGAATAGCTACGGAAACTTGTAAGTCAAACTTCATGTATTCTTCAGTAATTTATTTCAAATATAATTCAAAATGATAAGATTCCAAATAGATAGAAAAGGGCTTTCAGGCTGGATTGATATGGTGTAGCGTGCAGCGCATAACAAGTGTCTCAGCTTTGAATAAAGTCTGACTTTAAGAACAAAATACATTAATATCTGCATTCATAACTGGGCGTCCAACCCTGACAAATATACAAAAGCAATGTAGAGCCATTAAGACTACCACTAATATGAAGTTCATCCTACATTGAAAGATAGTAGATAAGATATTGGACAAGATGAATACAGTTCCATACAATGCCCGTCCCGAGACCAGATCTGACTACTAATGAAACCATATTCAACAATTGTTTAAATGTTTATTTAGCATTTGAGTTTACGATTATTTAAGATAACGCCTCTCAAGATGCACAGATTGTCACTAGCGTCAACTAAACACAACTGTACAGTTTTTGTTGAATTTAATTTTGATGAAGTTGATTTAAGCAGAAAATTTCAAGCGGCAGTCAATATTTAGTATTTTATGGTTCAATATATAGTGTTCTGACCTTTACAGAAAGAAGTAGTGTTTCAAAGTGGCTAGCATCGGTAATCAAACACGACTTCCGGATTCGAGCACACAATCTGTACCCTTCACAACTGGACCTTCGGCATCATGGTAAGTGTATCTTGTATACGATCGCATAACATAGTATTGAGTTCTTAATTAAGCAAATGCGCAATTGTCAAATGCTTTGATAAGATTGCTAAGAAACAAATAGTCTGACATAGATTAGTTAACAGGGGCGTAGCTAGCCCTCTAGTCATGTGTATTCATAATAGTGCGAGGGGGTCCGGAAAATTTTGAAAACCATGTTGCAATCTGGTGCATTCTTGACGTTCTAAGGTGCATTATTTAGTACTGGAAAATGGACACTTCAAGGATCATGCAGTCAAGTACACATTATGCAATTCCGACTGATTGTGTTGATTGTGTTGATGTTTTTGTCAGAATAATGTGGATTCGGCCGCGTACTCGCGTATAGGCAGCTGGTTAATACATGTACATGATCTTCAATTAAGTCACACAAGCTAACGCGGCACAGTGGAACATTCCCCTACCGGATCTAGAATATTTCGTTCACGTTTATATTATACCTCAATATAATGTGAAGTTGGCGAGTAGTTCGTATATCGTACATTAACAAAAAATAAATGAATTGGTCGAACTGGATCGTAGATCATAAACCGACAATGTAATCATAGGACATCAAAATTGGTTGACCTGGGTCATAGATCATGCCTCGACAAAACACAACAAATTTCAAATAGCTGCGATCCAGGCCGATACTATAATTCATGTTGCGTTATTTTGTTGAGTTATTACTTAGGTGAACCTATTGTGACGTCCATTACATTGCCTATCGCCGATCTACAACGCACAACGCATTTCCCCTCACTTCAGTAAATTTCTCCTCAGATAGAATCCGAAACTCTTTTTTTTCATAAAGACACTATATGGAGTTGTCGTGTACACTCCATGTTTGGGTGGACCTGTGACTGTGTGGTGTGGGTGTATTACAGTCGGCGACATAAACACGGGCCATGGGTAGCTTTTGACCGACTCAGACATCACGTGCATGTTTTCAATAACAAGGGAAGCAGACATGCCATAATCCATAGTTGTAGTCAATAAAATTAATTTCCCTATGGGGCCCCAGAGTTGGACCCCACCATTTTCTTGAAAATAGTTAACAAAAACCCTGACAAAAATTGTTTGATCTTCACATGATTTACATGTATGTGCAACGGCTTTATACTTCTCGTATCACCATTACGTATACCCGGACGGACAGCAGGGAAACATAGTTATAGCTGTGTGAAGTTAGCTAAACATACGACATTGGACATTGGACATTCAAAATCGAATGTTGTGCTGGCACGACATTGGACATTGGACATTCAAAATCGAATGTTGTGCTGGCACGACATTGGACATTGGACATTCAAAAGTGAAAGTCGTGCTAGCACGACATTGGACATTGGATATTCAAAATCGAATGTTGCGCTGGCACGACATTGGGCATTGGACATTCAAAATCGAATGTTGTGCTGGCACGACATTGGACATTCAAAAGTGAAAGTCGTGCTAGCACGACATTGGACATTGGACATTCAAAATCGAATGTTGTGCTGGCACGACATTGGACATTGGACATTCAAAATCGAATGTTGTGCTGGCACGACATTGGACATTGGACATTCAAAAGTGAAAGTCGTGCTAGCACGACATTGGTCATTGGACATTCAAAATCGAATGTCGTGCTGGCACGACATTGGACATTGGACATTCAAAAGTGAAAGTCGTGCTAGCACGACAATGGACATTGGACATTCAAAATCGAATGTTGTGCTGGCACGACATTGGACATTGGACATTCAAAAGTGAAAGTCGTGCTAGCACGACATTGGACATTGGACATTCAAAATCGAATGTTGTACTGGCACGACATTGGACATTGGACATTCAAAAGTGAAAGTCGTGCTAGCACGACATTGGACATTCAAAATCGAATGTTGTGCTGGCACGACATTGGACATTGGACATTCAAAAGTGAAAGTCGTGCTAGCACGACATTGGACATTGGACATTCAAAATCGAATGTTGTGCTGGCACGACATTGGACATTGGACATTCAAAAGTGAAAGTCGTGCTAGCACGACATTGGACATTCAAAATCGAATGTTGTGCTGGCACGACATTGGACATTGGACATTCAAAAGTGAAAGTCGTGCTAGCACGACATTGGACATTGGACATTCAAAATAGAATGTTGTGCTGGCACGACATTGGACATTGGA
Organism: Mya arenaria; assembly: GCF_026914265.1. Lineage (NCBI taxonomy): Eukaryota > Metazoa > Mollusca > Bivalvia > Myida > Myidae > Mya > Mya arenaria. Next base: position 20,313,990 of record NC_069132.1, read on the forward strand.
CATTCAAAAACGATTGTCGTGCCGGCACGACATTGGACATTGGACATTCAAAATCGAATGTTGTGCTGGCACGACATTGGACATTGGACATTCAAAAACGATTGTCGTGCCGGCACGACATTGGACATTGGACATTCATGACCGAATGTTGTGCTGGCACGACATTGGACATTGGACATTTAAAAGTGAAAGTCGTGCTAGCACGACATTGGACATTCAAAATCGAATGTTTTGCTGGCACGACATTGGACATTGGACATTCAAAAGTGAAAGTCATGCTAGCACGACATTGGACATTGGACATTCAAAATCGAATGTTGTGCTGGCACGACATTGGGTATTGGACATTCAAAAACGATTGTCGTGCCGGCACGACATTGGACATTGGACATTCATAACCGAATGTTGTGCTGGCACGACATTGGACATTGGACATTCAAAAGTGATTGTCGTGCTAGCACGACATTGGACATTGGACATTCACAATCGAATGTTGTTCTGGCACGACATTGGACATTCAAAAGTGAAAGTCGTGCTAGCACGACATTGGACATTCAAAATCGAATGTTGTGCTTTCCACGACATTGGACTTTGGACATTCAAAAGTGAAAGTCGTGCTAGCACGACATTGGACATTCAAAATCGAATGTTGTGCTGGCACGACATTGGACATTGGACATTCGAAAGTGAAAGTCGTGCTAGCACGACATTGGACATTCAAACGAGTTTTGTTTCATTGGAACAAGTGCTGAATCACGCAACAATTAGGTGTCAGAACAAAATATATCAACTTGCAGGAGTCACGATGCACAGAGAGACGCACTATTGTGCAGTACTTCAATCAGAAACCTTTGGAAACGTGTGGTATGGCGGGCTGGTCGGAAAGCTAGGTCCATTACCACACGACCTGCACACTTGGACACCGTCTCACGCTATTTTTTGTCAAGTGTAGAAGCACTCAAGTTTATTTCTTTCTCAAGAATCACATTATGTAGCCTATTAGTATCTTCCATGGCCGAGAGTGTAAGATGGGTTCAGCCCAACCCGAGCGTAGGGTTTTTTGCGGAAACGAGGTTTACCTGTTTCCGCAGAACACCCTGTGCGAGGGTTGGTATGAACCTATCTTACACGAGCGACTATGGTAGATGTTTTTTTCTCTCACCGCAGTTAAACAAAATAATGTAAAAATGTATTTTATCGCTGGAACTTTTTTGTGCGTAGTGAAAATAATGTGCGCATAGATATATGACAATTCCTGATTGTCATAGATATTCGCGCAGTTATTCAGATTATGTTAATAGTCAAATCGTTCTTTAAATAGTTCTGGATGCAGCAAAGTGAAGGCAATAAAAAGAGTTCCATACGGGTACTTGTTTATCTTTGCCCGTTGGGAAGATAAGAATTTCACGCATGGACAAATGTTTGAATCTACTTTTCTGAGGTGGCAGATATATATATATATATATATATATATATATATATATATATATATATATATATATATATATATATATATATATATATATATATCCGAAATCTTGGACTGTTGATAAGGCTGCAATTCTAATTTGTCCATTCAAATTATTGTGTTAAATAACGACATTCAACTTGGCTTTTATTTTTTTAAATATGGTTTATAATAACGTATATCTGTCTATTCATAGTGACCAAATATTATTTAGGCATCCAATGGAAGTGGTAAATATTAAGAGAAAAAATATAATGAAACGACAACCAGTATACAAATAATAATTGTTGGACATAGGTCATTTTTACTCATTAATTATCTGTCAGGAGTACCCTTTAAAATAATACCAAAATTATATGGGATCCCCATGCATCAAAATGTAGCATTATCGCCAATGGTTTATGCATTGACAAGTTTAGCTGTGTGTATGTTGCCTTAAGTCACATCCATGTCCGACAATATTATACATTTGAGGTACCTAACACATATTTAACAAAGAAACTTGTATTTGAAAGTCCGCAACATTGTTATTGAGAGTTGTATTAAAACAATCCTTTCGATTGATATACATACATATTCCCATGTAAATGCAGACACATTCATTAATGTAATATAATTATTCTAAAGCTCTGTAGATAAACACATACTGAAGTGCACATTTGTTGGGTTTATATAATTATTTGCGCTTTGTTTCCTTTCAACCCTTTCAACCATTGTCAGTTCTGCCCAAGATGCCATTTCCAATGGCTCTGGTGTCACATTTTACATGTATAAATGGTATATTCTGTAAAACCTATAAGAACTTATGTCGTATGTGATGAAGACGTCATTTTGAATTCTTTAATGTCGATGCGATTGATTATAAAACGCTTTGTGTAATTCTGTCGTCTTATAAATATCAAAAAGGTTTATCGAACACAATTATTTCATATAAACTTTACCAAATGAAGACGACGTAGCATGTTCGACTAACTGAGTCGATAAAAAAACAAGTCGACAGGTAGGAATAGGTTACTTTATCGACTCATTGACAATATTTTTTTGTGTTTACGTAAAACCAGATAAAAAAGATGTACGGACGATTACATTTATACTTGTAGGAATCATCAATGCATGTCTATATTTTCCATATGTCATTATATACTGTGGATATAATTATCTTCACTTCCTTTATAAATGGTACTAGATGTGTAGCAGTGGTGTGTAAACAATTAAGCTTATTAAATATATGCCATTTTGAAAGCATTATCACTGTTTGTCTACATATAATCCACGACCATTCATAAGTATATTCATTTGAATCTTTCTCTGCATATGTGACATCATATATATCTGAATCATGCTTAAGTTTCAAATATTGCGATGGAATCGTCATGACAATGCTCTGTTGGTGTTGATAAATTTTATAATGGTTCATTGCTTTGTGATCTCTGACCCTTTTCAAATAATTTCAAGACAATATCTCAAACAAACAAAAAATCCGAATATTGCATGCCATCAAAATTAATTTAAAGTCGATAAAAAACAACATTCCTTCATAAAACATGTCATACATTGATTTGATGTGCTAACTGTTAGCACGACTTTCACTTTTGAATGTCCAATGTCCAATGTCGTGCCAGCACAACATTCGATTTTGAATGTCCAATGTCCAATGTCGTGCCAGCACAACATTCGATTTTGAATGTCCAATGTCAAATGTTGTGCTAGCACGACTTTCACTTTTGAATGTCCAATGTCCAATGTCGTGCTAGCACAACATTCGATTATGAATGTCCAATGTCCAATGTCGTGCTAGCACGACTTTCACTTTTGAATGTCCAATGTCCAATGCCGTGCCAGCACAACATTCGATTTTGAATGGCCAATGTCCAATGTCGTGCCAGCACAACATTCGATTTTGAATGTCCAATGTCAAATGTCGTGCTAGCACGACTTTCACTTTTGAATGTCCAATGTCCAATGTCGTGCCAGCACAACATTCGATTATGAATGTCCAATGTCCAATGTCGTGCTAGCACGACTTTCACTTTTAAATGTCCAATGTCCAATGTCGTGCCACCACAACATTCGATTTTGAATGTTCAATGTCCAATGTCGTGCTAGCACGACTTTCACTTTTGAATGTCCAATGTCCAATGTCGTGCCAGCACAACATTCGATTTTGAATGTCCAATGTCCAATGTCGTGCTAGCACGACTTTCACTTTTGAATGTCCAATGTCCAATGTCGTGCCAGCACAACATTCGATTTTGAATGTCCAATGTCGTATGTTTAGCTAACTTCACGCAGCTTAGTTATATCTTAATGGTAAACGGATTCCCAGTGATGCGTGCACTAGCCTTCGTATGAATCCATGGGTTCACGTTCTCCTGACGAATAATCCGAGTATTTTGTAACATCTTGATTGACGCACGAACGAACGGACGTGGTAGCACATTTTTTTCCAAATGAGCTCAGCTATGTAGAGACTCGCCGTCTTACCAAACATTGTTCCTGGAAAAAAGAGTATTGTTGACTATCCTTTTGAAATCCGTCATTTCTTACCCACCTGTAAAGGCATAGTCGTGGAAACCAATGACTTTCAATCAATGAGATACTTAGTGATTTGAAATCGACGAGGCTACTTACGTAACCACAAAATACGGAGCCTTCATTCTGGTGTGTATAGGAACTTATTCTTTACTTCGAAGTTCATGGAGTTTATGAGTTATTTTACTTAGGTGTTAAATGGGATTGGGATTTCATTTTTAAGCCCGCGACTCTTAAGGCCCAGATCCGAAGACCCGTGAGTCCGAAGGTTTAGGGAAGGATTATATTGTACAATAAACTAAATCCTAACCTTACCGGGTCCTCCCAGCCGAGTCTCAAATCTGGGACCCCTACTCTTCTTTACCTATATCATTGTCATTGTTTCCGAGACACAGGCCCAATATGCGTTACTTTGCTGACGACACCAGCATCTACACCATTGTCGAAGATCAGATGCAAAACTCTATGTTTTTTTTTACTCTGACTTTGCTCGTATCCTTTCATGGTGCAAGTGGTGGCTCTTTATTTCAATCAAGCAAAATGATATCAATGATATGTTCGTGCATGCGCAACAAGCCAACACATCCTGTTCATTAATTTCGGATGGTTAGACAGACGAGCGAACGAATTAGAACAAAGCTACCATCGCGTCCCCGACCAGCCCAGCCGTCCCGTAGCCCTGGCCCCATACATTTATCCACAGATTGGGCAATGCACACATTCAATGAACACGGATGACTCTAAAAATACGTTTTAACATCATTTTTTATTCATTTTGCACTCTTTTTTTCGCGCGAGACGAATACCTTTTATACATACAGAAAATCTTTCTTCGAAGGTGTTTTTTACATATGCTGTAAAACTTGCGTTTTTTATGATATAAACCGCCGATTATGCCACACGTTTGACAAATAAGACCCAAAAGAAGAAATAAATGGATGTTTAACACAGTCATTAAAAATGTATTTAAGTCGTATAGAAAACGAAGTATTTATTATAATAAAAATGTGTACAACAGTTGAAATTATGTCCCAAAATGTTAAATTCGGAAATAAATGTTACATTTTTCGGACTAATAAGTACTTCAAAATCAATATTTAAAAAAAAAAATAAACATTTGTTTTTGTCGTGTGCATATATTAACGTTTTATTTATGTACTTGTAATTCAAAACTGCTATAATCTTCATTTAATAGCATAATGACCAACTACTTCAAAGACCTGTCATAAAGAAGTTCGTAATTGTAGCAATAGCAATCATGTATGCGTATTTAGGCTTTGAATGGAGTTGATAAAAAAGCGAAATAATAGTGTATACTGAGGAATAACCAGTACTGCATATGGCGTTGTCCTTGAGGGGCAACAAGAACGTGCCCCTGGCGGAACCAACCCCAGCTCTGAAGCGGAAAGCGAATACTTCTACTATTAAATCTGTTCTGTAAAAGATTACCAAATTGGTCGGGCGGTTAACTATAAACGTATATATGTAAGACCGGTCCAGTAAGCGCATACATGCTGTTAACAAGTGTAACAAGACCGGTCCAGACAAGTGGAACAAGACCCGTCCAGTAAGTGCATACATACCATTAACAAGTGGAACAACAAGTACGAAGGTCGCGAAAGTGCCTCGCTAATTTCATCGCACTCATCCAATAATGAAATCATGATATCAAGAGCTAATATGTCCAGATAAGCTTAAGTTCAATATTGATGTTCAGGATAAGCAGTGGCTTTTACCTCATGCATTTACATAATAACCGCATAGTTGTTCTCTCTAAATTAAATCCCCAGCACAGTGCCTCAAGTACCGAACTAGGAAAACATTGTGACAGATATGATATTGAGACGTGAATTAGCCTCTGCCACCTAGGCAGATTTAACTTCGACATGCTGGCCATTGATCTTGTGAGGAAATATTGTATCGAACACTTAACCTGATAAGGACACGACTGTTTCCTTTTATGAGCTGGTACCCGGTGATATTATTTACTCATATCGATACGCAAGGAATTATCTGACCAAATAAAACATATGTACGTATTAAATCCATAAGTATGACCTTTTCCTATTCCCCAATATGTGCTGAGAAGCGCCATACGTTGTTCATGATATACCAGTGATGCCTGAGAGCATTAGATTATAGCCGGTATTCAGCATCCGGTATTCTGACCTTGACATTTGAAATAGTTGAGTGCAGTCCGCCCTGGATCATTGAAGTGTTTAGTGTTTACAGCACTGAATAGGATACGAACGAAGCAACAATAAGGATATTTCTATGGTGACAACATAAAAAAGTACTATACTGACTTATATTTTAATATATTATATACTATAATTAAATATACAAGAAATACATGCAGCAACTGTCAATTAGGACAAACATGCAGCATCATAAGTCTATCAAAAACAAACTAGCGACAGCACAAGGCTATACTAGACAAAGTCGCACAAGTGTATACAAGATTAACATGCGACAGCACCAGTATGTACAGGACATTCATTCGACAATTCAGTCTATACAAGACATGCATGCAACATCACAAGCATATATACAAATAAATATGCGACAGGCCAGTCTAAACAGGACATACATGCAGCATCACAAGCCTATTCAAAACAAACATTTGAAAACACCAGTCTATACAAGATATACACGCGACTGCACCAGTTTATACAAGACATTCATGCGACAACACCACTCTTAACAAGACATTCATGCGACAACACCAGGCTATACAAGACATATATACGACATCAACAGTCTATACAAAACTAAAATGCGACATCACCAGTCTATACAAAACAAAGATGCGACTACACCAGTCTATACAAGATATACACGCGACAGCACCAGTCTATACAAGACATTCATGTGACAACACCAGTCTTTACAAGACATTCATGCGACAACACCAGTCTTTACAAGACATTCATGCGACAACACCAGTCCATACAAAATAAACATGCGACAACACCAGTCTTTACAAGACATTCATGTGACAACACCAGTCTTTACAAGACATTCATGCGACAACACCAGTCTTTACAAGACATTCATGCGACAACACCAGTCGTTACAAGACATTCATGCGACAACACCAGTCTTTACAAGACATTCATGCGACAACACCAGTCTTTATAAGACATTCATGCGACAACACCAGTCTTTACAAGACATTCATGCGACAACACCAGTCTTTACAAGACATTCATGCGACAACACCAGTCTTTACAAGACATTCATGCGACAACACCAGGCTTTACAAGACATTCATGCGACAACACCAGTCTGTACAAGACATATATACGACAACACCAGTCTATACAAAACAAACATGCGACAACACCAGTCTATACAAAACAAACATGCGACAACACCAGTCTATACAAAACAAACATGCGACAACACCAGTCTATACAAAACAAACATGCGACAACACAAGTCTATACAAAACAAACATGCGACAACACCAGTCTATACAAAACAAACATGCGACAACACCAGTCTATACAAGACATACATGCGACAACATCATTCTATACCAAACATACATGCGACAACATCATTCTATACAAAACATACATGCGACAACACCAGTCCATACAAAACATACATGCGACAACCCAAGTATATACAAAGCAAACACGCGACAACACAAGTATATACAAAGCAAACACGCGACAACACAAGTCTATACAAAACATACATGCGACAACACAAGGCTATAGAAGACATTCATGCGACAACAGAAGTCAATACAGGACATGCATGTAACAGCATCAGTCTATTCAAGACATAAATGCGACAGTACCAGTCTATACATGCACAAGTATGCCTATATATGTTTGCAAGTGCTTATCTGATCCAGTCAGTTGGACAATATAGCTAGCTAATGGCTTTCAAAACAGTAGTTTATACTTCCACGTAAATCACAGCTCCTAGCTATTGTCATCGTATCAGTGAGGACAGTATTACGGTTTCTAATATTTAAGGTAAAACTTTTTTCTTCAATTATATCTTTTAAAATTCGGTATATTCAATGATTTAAACGCTGGAAGTAAGAACATGTCAGCACTATTTCACTTGCAACACTTAGAGTTTCAAAGAATTCTCTGACAGACTTGCAGGGCGCTTTTCCCGGAAAGGATTTCTCCTTGCTCTTCGTGGAAGACAAATAAACGTTGATTACGTGTATGCCGTATCATCATTTCTTTTGTATTCCTTTGAAAGAAAGAAATGTAAATGAATGGGTTCTATTAATGTCTATTAATGTCAGTTAAACAAGGGTACGCAGCTAACGTTCGAAAACCAGCATGTCGCTGTTCAATCCAACGTTATTAGTTCTGTGGACGAATATTAATTCTTCATAAAACATTCAGTTTATCAAAACTTAGACTGATTAAAAATCCTTTATCATACAAGTAATGACTTTATTCATAACCAAACATCGAATTCGTCGATCTTTGTCATAACACCAAAGCTCTAGATTACCTCAATGAATATCATAACTGACGATAAGCCTCATGCAAACAAAATCAGGCTTACCACAGGGCTGTTCCTCGGTCCGAATCCCCAACCGTCAGCAACTCCGGGCCCAGGTCGATACTTGTGTCCTTACAAAGGGTGCAAGTCTGTCACCTCGCCCACCCCGGGGAGTTCCGTATCACGAGTGAAGCTATGAGCCTTTCAAAGACGGACACAGTTTACTTAAGGCAACACACGAGGTGTCAATGTGCATCGATTCATACTGGAACTATACTGAAATTAGAGATACGAGCGTGACGTTAAAATTAGGCTTACATTGGAATGCAGTTTAAGTATCGAGTACATATGCAAAACTTTCTTCCTTTTTTTTCAACGTAGAAAACTGAACTGGGCATGTCATGAAACACTTGTGTATGAGTATACACGGAGTAAAGTCATTTTTTCCTATTTCAGGATTTACTAAAGTACCCGGATGTCTGCTTCCGGCGCGTCGGCTCTGCCGCCTCTTGGTAACGCGACTCGGCGCCTCGCATCAAGAAGGGCACGCCGCTGGAAGCTTCGTGATAGGTCAATAACGGATATTCTGACTTCGGGAGAGCGGCTAACGGAACTGGTCTGTGAGGACGTGTATCTGATGGACAACAAGGCGCAGCGCGTGCGGGCCAACCTTCTCGCCAACAGTCTCACTGCACGCATCCGCCGGAATCTCCCCGACGGTATCATAGACAACGACACGCTACAGAAGATCAAACGGGACTCCCTCAAAGACTTCCAGCACCTGGAGAACCTGGAGCGACAGTTCAGCAGTGAACTGAGCCGCGAGTCCAGCCGCCTTGACAAGGAGACATTCCAGCTCCTAAAGCGCCAAAAACAGTTGCAGAAACAAAGTGAAGTGTCACGTCGCAAGCAAGACCGATTAGAGTCTTCTTTAAGATCAAGGTCTGGTTTAAGTTCAGCATCTCTGTTGCCGGCTCTTGGAGAAACAAGCCGTACAATGGAACAGGGGGGGTATCCTGAATTCGCGACGGTGGACAAAGATGATCAGTCACATGTTAAGGTCTTCAAACTAAAAGGTGTATTTGTGCCGACAAATAAATATTCTAGTCGGATAGAACCTCTGGATATATCTATAAAAGAGAAGCCAACGACAAATAAGGACAGTACACACATTCAAGATTCGCTCCGCATGGCTGACATAACCAGCCCCGTGGACCTGCCCTCCAAGTCCCGGATGAGCAAGAAGGGCCTCAGCGTGTCGTGGAGCCGCCAGAGTCGCTATTACCCGGAAGACAGTCGTGCTGACGACATGTCCCGAGCTAACACACAGCTCTCCTTTGCAGACACTACAATCAGTGTGTCACCAGAGCGGGAGCTCGTCTACAGGTCGCCGGCAAAGGAAATGACGAAAACGAACCAGAATAGAACATTTAACAGTAGACTTAGTATGCGAAGTGATACATTTCTGATACAAAATAGTAAAACATTGAAAGGCCGAAGGAAAGTGGAAACTATAGGACTTAAGTGGAGGATACCGCCGGGACAGCAGCAGCCGACTATACCGGAAGCGCATTCACCCACGCGGGTCAACGTCCGTCTTCAAAACTCCGGGCTGTCCCACAACTTGATGCCGGTGACGACAGCAATGGAAATCGCAGGCCGTTCCCAACGGCAGACGTGCTGGCGGGTGCAGCGGCCACCGGCGCCCTCCACATCGGAAATGTACAAGGCGTGGATAGAAAAACTGGAGAAACTGAAGCGTTGTGAGCAGCGTGACCTTTACGGCATCCCTAGCCGAGCAACCGTCATGTAACACCCAGTTATATATACATGCAGGAGAATTGTGCTCAACCGTGCGTTCATAACTGGGTATATAATATAGTGCCGACATACATACATTACGAAAAACTTGCAGGATACATTAAAACAGTTACATTACTTTTTTATTTTCGAAATATTTATATACAGGGTAACGGTGCTAACTACTATTCATATCTGATATGAAATTAATATTTCATGCTCCCTCTAAAATAGCTTTGAATGAAGTCACGTCTATTATAACAATTAACTTGGTAAATATGTTTGATGCATTTTTAGCTCTTTCATTAATCACGGAGGATTAATGTCCAAATCAGTTTAACCTACAAACCTATTCCTCTGACATAATTCCTGCCAGTTCCATTAGGCAGGACATAGTATTTCTGTAATCCTATATTCCCTGTCGTTGGTCACAAATAAAAGCTGACAGGTCAATCGGTTTATATCTTTTCGTTCAAATTCTAAATCTGAATAATGTAAATGATCAGTTATTACCAGATAAGGTTGAAATCAGTTATAAATGGTGTTTAATGTTTTGTTGATTGTTCTGTGTATGTTTCATATATTTAAATTAAAATTTCATTATACATCTGTGTTGTTACCATTTCTAAGCGTGATACTTGAGTGTTCAGGTTCTGGTAAGTATCAAGTATAAGATATTAAACACTGAAATCATGAGTAAGAGGACTTCAAGATGCATACAAAGACTTTGGAAGCCTGAACTCGTGCAAATTGATGCAAATACTTACACTACAGTACTAATGCAAGTACTTAAAGTATTGGTGCCAATACTTACATTAAAGTATTGGTTCCGATGTTTACACTGGTGTCCACGCTTACACTTCAGTATTGATGCAAATGCTAACCCTACAGTTATGGTACAAATGCTTACACTACAGTACTGGTGCAGTTGCTTACACTACAGTTCTGGTGCAAATGCTTACACTACAGTACTGGTACAAATGCTACCACTACAGTTCTGGTGCAAATGCTTACATTACAGTACTGGTGCAGTTGCTTACACTTCAGTACTGATGCAAATGCTTACACTACAGTTCTGGTGCAAATGACTACACTACAGTTCTGGTACAAATGCTACCACTACAGTTCTGGTGCAAATGCTAACCCTACAGTTCTGGTGCAAATGCTTACACTACAGTACTGGTACAAATGCTACCACTACAGTTCTGGTGCAAATGCTAACCCTTCAGTTCTGGTGCAAATGCTTACACTACAGTACTGGTACAAATGCTACCACTACAGTTCTGGTGCAAATGCTTACACTACAGTTCTAGTGCAAATGCTTACACTACAGTACTGGTACAAATGCTACCACTACAGTTCTGGTGCAAATGCTAACACTTCAGTACTGATTCAAATGCTTACACTACAGTACTGGTTCAAATGCTTACACTACAGTTCTGGTGCAAATGCTAACACTTCAGTACTGATTCAAATGCTTACACTACAGTTCTGGTGCAAATGCTTACACTAAGGTTGTGCAAATGCTTACACTACCGTTCCGGTACAAATACTTACACTTCAGAACTGGTGTCCATGCTTACACTTCAGTACTGATGCAAATGCTTACACTACAGTACTGGCGCAAATGCTTACACTACAGTTCTGGACCATATGCTTACACTCCAGTAATGGTGTCATTTGCTTACACTTCAGTTCTTGTGCAAATGTTTATGCTACAGTTCTGATGCAAATACTTAGAAAGTACTGGTACAAATTCTTGCACTACATTACTGGTGTCAATGATCAAACTACAGTATTGGTGCAAATGCCAACACTGAAGTACTGATGCCAATGCTTACATAAAGGTTCTGGTGCAAATACGTACACTTCGGTACTGGTGCAAATGCTTACACTTCAGTACTGGTGCAAATGTTTGCACTACATTTCTAGTGCAAATGCTTACACAACGGCTTTGGTGCAAATACTTACACTTCAGTACTGGTGCAAATGCTTACACTATGGCTCTGATGCAAATACTTACACTTCAGTACTGGTGCAAATGCTTTCTCTACGGCTCTGGTGAAAATTCTTACACTTCGGTACTGGTGCAAATGCTTACACTTCAGTACTGGTGCAAATGTTTGCACTACAGTTCTAGTGCAAATGCTTACACAACGGCTTTGGTGCAAATACTTACACTTCAGTACTGGTGCAAATGCTTACACTACGGCTCTGATGAAAATTCTTACACTTCAGTACTGGTGCAAATGTTTACTTACAGTTCTGATGCAATTGCTTTTACTTCAGCACTGGTTCAAATGCTTTACACTGCAGTACTGGTGCAAATGCTTACACAACAGTACTTGTACAAATGCTTTCACTAAATTACTGGTATAAATGCTCACATTAAAGTATTGGTGTCGATAATTGCATTAAAGTATTGGTGCCGATGCTTATACTTCAGTGCAGGTGCAAATGCTTACAACACTGTTTTTGTACCAGAAATTACCCATATTCACAATGGTGCTAAACATCATGATGAAAAATATCCTGATGTTTATTTAGATCAAATGAAAGTTGTTGTATTCATGACATTGAAAAAGACAATTATCACGAAAATGTTAAGGCCAGAAACGTCTGGCCATCCATCCAGTTTTCGTCAATCCATAACCTGCAATTTTATGATAAAAAATTCACAACCTAAATCAGTGTGTGTGTTCCACGTGACAAATTGCGTCATAAATGCTGCGTCGGAAGGCAACATTTTGCTTCGAATGATGACTTTAAACACAGATAGCTTCACTATTTCTTCAGCATTTAAAATGAAACATAGCGCAGTATACGTCGCTTATGGAGCCCTGCCTTCGGTCTTTTACCAGAGTTTGAGAGTTTAGTTTCTTAAATCACTTCGATAAACCTTTTCACAATAAGGCCGTCTGATGGAGCACTGTCAAAACATTATTTTTGAAATCGGTTTGTCGAAGTGTTTGATGTGACTAATGTGACCTTATCAAATTTCAGTAATGAAACAAATACGGGCCTTTAAAAGCCTTTTAGACTGCCCTTTGTTTCATTTAAAATGGAGTTGTAATGGAAAAGTTATATTTGATTTAAGTCTTAATTTTAAGCAAAATATTGCCTTCCGACGTAGCATATATGACATGATTTATAACGTGGTATACACACTGTAAATTGCCAGTCAAACAAAGGTGCAAAAGGCTGAGCTATGACATTACCACAACACTTTTTTCCAATCAAATATGAGGAAATGTAACAAATGCGTAGATACACATAATTTTATTATGCTTAAGAGTCAGTTCTCTTCTAATATTCAATGCATTTTTACATTTTAATAAAATGTAAAACATATATTGTATAATATCATCTATGAACACATTTGGTCATGCTTATTTTTCGGAACACATACGGTAGAACTAAAATTAATACACTTGGTGCCTTTGAATAATGATCATTAAAACAAAACAGAACCTTTTGAACAATTGTCAAGACCTTTGACCTAATGAACATAATGTATTTGAAACAAAATGCATACATCTCAGGAATGTGAAATTAAACTGCTTTCCTAACAGTACAAACTTGGACAGTGATACAATGGTAATATTACATTGCACACATTTTATAGGACAAAATGCTCAAGACCCATGTCCACTAAAGTTCATGATTATTTACAAAGTATAAAACATAATGCTGGTCAAAGTCATCTGTATTTGCGTAGATCAGAGGTGTAATCACTTGTGCTGGGTGAGCCATGTTCAAGATTTGGAAGCTGTTCGGGAGAAGAAGGAGGTAATGGCTGGAACTCCCCTCACACCAATCTGAAAATGGTACATGAAAAGCAGGGGTTACTTCTCATAAATTTATTTGGTCATAATTATGTACAAATCCTTAAACAATCACAAGTACTGTATGAAATTGAAGTCATTTACACCTAAATACTATATTACAACTGGTTTCAGGCATTGTCAGATTATTGTAAGTTATCTCTTACAAGTGGAAACAAGAACAAATGCATGTTTTTATGACAAACACAACTCGCCAATTTATATTCATCATGCATCCCATCAGAGAAATGACATTCATAGAGCACATGTACCATGACTATCATCTCTATGACAAACGTTATGTACAGACCTTGCGACTGGGGGATGCAAGGGTGGTGCCGGCATCCTCCTGCTTCACTGGGGTCTTCTCCCTCCCTGTTTTCTCCTGAGGACTGTGACCCCCCAGCTTCTGTATTCGCATCTGTGTGAGCCAGTCTACTCCCCGGGACCTGGGAGTTAAGTCAGGGAGGTAGGGCGTCGAGGGGCCATCAACCACAAAGTTTGGCAGGTTAGCAGTTGGTGACTGGTACACTCGCAAGCTCCATTCGTTCACGGCAAGTCTACTCGGAGTTACTGGGGCTGGCCGAGGTTTGGACATGCCTTTGACAGCCTGTGGACTTCTAGCCAAAGGATTTATGTTCAATTCTGAGTCCAAGTCCTTGAGTGGGCTACTCTGTTTAACAGGACTAAAATTGTTTGGCCTTTCAGTGTCTTCTTTGTTATGATTTTCTTTTTCATTAAACACACCATTAAAATTGATTTTTTGCCTCTTTTGTGCAGAAGGTGAAACATCATCTAAGGCAGTCAGCTTTCGTTTACACGATTTTCTCATTTCGACAGGTTTAGGGCTTTCAACAATAGGCTTTCTAAATTCTACTTTAAGTCGTTTTGGAGATCTAGAGTTGCTGTCCATTTCTAAACCAGCAGCTAGCCCACTCATGTGAGAAGGCAAATTCTCCAACAACTGAGGTGAACAGCCTTGTATAACAGTCTTGCTCTTACTATTCTCTGTTTGTTTATCACAAATTTGAGCACTTTTCTTAGCGACACTGGGACCATCAGTCTGAGTTTGGTTTCCACTGGTAGCCGGTTGGCTAGCACAGCGTTTGAGCCAAAGTTTGATGGAAGGAGACTGTGCTCTATCTGTCCCCGCCTTGCCGCGTTTTGGTGTGGTCTCAGTGACAGGACCGAAGGGAAGTGTGGAGGAACGCTTCAGTCCTCGTGGAGTTTTTGGTGTAACAGGAAGGCCTGCTGAGGTACCTAGAAACAAATATGGGACTGTTATTAGCCGTATTTTTGCCTTTTCTAGCAATACTTCAATGTGTTCCGTAATCAATGATATAGTACAGAAGAACAGGGAAAGTAAAAGCTTCCATTAATTGGCTACACCCGACTCTTCAAAATGAAATCCATCAAGAACTTACTTGCCCAAAGGCATGCCAACCAATAAGATGGATGTTTTAACTAAATCAATGGAAATGCAAAGGTTAAATCTATTTTTCATAATTCTTAGCTTTTTCATGCCATAGCGCACAATATCTGGAGCTTCAACATCAAACATTAACAGGCTACCGAATAGGGGAAACTACCAGGGTATAGACTGAGGAGGTGATAAATAATACAGGAACCAATGTATGCTTCTTGTGGGTGTGTACCTATGTCCCTATGAGTGTGCTCTGCTGTTCCAGTGATCTGAGGATCCTGTCGACCAAGTCGCCGCTTTTCCTGTGCCATTGTGTCATAGCGCCACACACGCATGCTGTTGTCATCCGAGGTTGTTACAATCTGTGTGAAAACATGTCATCAATTAAAATAATTCCATATGCAGAACTGTCATGTATATAGCCCATTAGTGTTAGTAAAAAAAAGAATACATAATAATTAGTAAAATACTGATTTTTAAATAACAAAAGCAAGCAGATGCCTAACTATTTTTCTAACTTGATCAAAGGGCATTGAATCGGTGATTTTTAATTATAAGCCCCTGGCTGTACATAAGCATATTCTTTAACACAAGACGCCAATGCCACATTAAAGCCGGATTTTTTATTTGATGATGCAATTTTGCAAACCTAATATTTGAGGTAATATTTTTAACCCAAAAGACCCATATTTATACTTAATGGTGCCAGAGTGGTAGTCTATAGTTTCACTGTTGTGCTGACAGGTCAATGGTGTGTGTGCCACTGTGAAAGCATGTGTGTGGGTGTGTGTAAGTATGTAAAGTAATCAAATGTCATGAAAATTGAAAAAAAAAATATGAAAAAACTGTAATTTTGGCTATTTTTTTATCATACTTTGGAGAAAAAAAAATTGTAAAAGTTTCATGAAAATTTGAGAATTTTTTATGACATTGGGAAAATATTTCATAAGATTTGACCAAGTTTTTGACCTGAGGTGACCCATATTCACAAATGTTTAAGACAACAAGAAGACAAATATTCTGAGCAAGTTCAATAAAGATTTAACAAAAATTAATGAATGTTTATGGCCGTGGAATTCTTTCTCTGTTACTCTGTAATTAGCTGAAATAGAATTGCAATTCCTGCACACTGCACTCCCTCTCATTATGCTCTATCACTGTATGAAGTTTTATTAAATTCCATCCAATAGTTTTCACGTTATACTCCAGACAAAAAAAAGTAACAAGGGGCAATTACTCAGTAATAAGCAAGAATAGAGTTATGGTTATTGTACACTGCACTTCCTCTCATTATGCTCTGCCATTTTATGAAGTTTACCACTGGATAAAAACACTTGATTTTATTACATAAAATGAAAACTTTTAACGCAAAATTGTTAACGCCCGCCCGCCAGCCCAGTTATCGCCATTCTATAACCAGTAATTTTTCGATGAAATATCCGGCAAATAAGCACTTGATCCATCTGAATATATCTTTAATTAACTAAGGATCACTATAACAAGGCTATTACAATGCATTTACCAAGACTTTTTTCTTGGTAACATACAGACTAAAAGTACTCGTCAAGAGGATTCATCACAGTTCCTCAGTCAGCATTCAACGAATATCTGTGAATAGACAAGCCCTCATTTTTCTTAAAGAGAACGTTTAAGTTTTGAATGACCTACCCTAAAGCAGTCAGTTCTGCACCAGGCCACGTCAGATACTTCACTCCGATGACCCTTCAGTATTACAGGGCTCGCTTCAGGGTGGGCCACCTAGAGAACATTGATAATCATGCAGTTTTATACCACCGATAACATGCTCTCTCAAACTATGTTCTACCAATGATTTGTTAACAGTGGTATAAAACTTACAAATTATAACAATCAAACTTGCAATTTTATAAGCTGACTTAGCATGGTCTACCAATCTTGCTTTAGCACTCCTCAACAACAACTGATACAAAAAGCCATACTTACGTTACATTAATGAATTACATTTGAATATCTCATTCTGCTTTAATTTTAAACAAAGGAAGACTGCTGACTTCCCACCTGCCAGATATAAGCATTCTCATCACTGGAGCCACTCAGCAAGAACTGGTCATCTGGACTGAGCACAGCCTTCACATAGAAGGAGGTGTTTCTGTGGCCTCGGTAAACACAAACTGATAATGAATGGAAAGAATATATTACACAACAATATTCTCTAGTGGCAAACTTTAATCATTTCCATAAACTGCTAATCAGGAAAGAATAAATGATAACATTAAGACATTCATTGGAGTAGTTTAAAGGCATTTTTTGTGTGTAAACTTGTAGGATCATTATATTAAACAGTTCCAAGACTTTTTAAAACTACTTCAAGCATCATGTTTGTAATTATCAAATTGTATTGTTGTTATCGTACATTACAACATTACTTGGTATCTTTTTGCTACCCTCATGCACAATAATGCTGTCTGTTCCATGTTTGTAATATTCTAATCTTTTTATCTTAGCTGATTTCTTGGTGTTACCTGGATCAATGTTGTAAGTGGCGAAGTCATAACAGTATATGAGATCATCTGTACAGCTGGCAAACAGCCGCGAGCCGTATGAGTCAAATACCAGACTGGAAAACCCTAAAATACACAGTCATCACTCAGTTCCAAACTAACATTATCTCATCAATCAGTTCCAAGAATACATTATTAGTTTGAATTAAACAGTAATAATTGCTTTTTGTTATTCCATACAATTATTCTGTTTTAAACTATTATCTTGTCCCTTTCAATCTATAAGGTAGTAATAACTCAGTTGACGCTATTTATTTCCAATGGATTATTGCCTATTTTGCACCACTACATAATGGCTCAATGCTGAGTATCATGCATGTTGGCTGTGCTAACTAATGCCATGTAACATACCATAAGTGTTTGTAAGTACCAGCATAGGGGAAGCTGACTAATGCCATGTAACGTACCATAAGTGTTTGTAAGTACCAGCATAGGGGAAGCTGACTAATGCCATGTAACATACCATAAGTGTTTGTAAGTACCAGCATAGGGGAAGCTGACTAATGCCATGTAACGTACCATAAGTGTTTGTAAGTACCAGCATAGGGGAAGCTGACTAATGCCATGTAACATACCATAAGTGTTTGTAAGTACCAGCATAGGGGAAGCTGACTAATGCCATGTAACGTACCATGAGTGTGTTTGGGTGAAATGGCATAGGGGAAGCTGACTAATGCCTTGTAATGTACCATGAGTGTGTTTGGGTGTAATGGCATAGGGGAAGCTGACTAATGCCATGTAACATACCATAAGTGTTTGTAAGTACCAGCATAGGGGAAGCTGACTAATGCCTTGTAATGTATCATGAGTGTGTTTGGGTGTAATGGCATAGGGGAAGCTGATTAATGCCTTGTAATGTACCATGAGTGTGTTTGGGTGTAATGGCATAGGGGAAGCTGACTAATGTTATGTAACGTACCATGAGTGTGTTTGGGTGAAATGGTATAGGGGAAGCTGACTAATGCCTTGTAATGTACCATGAGCGTGTTTGGGTGTAATGGCATAGGGGAAGCTGACTAATGCCATGTAGCGTACCATGAGTGTGTTTGGGTGAAATGGCATAGGGGAAGCTGACTAATGCCTTGTAATGTACCATGAGTGTGTTTGGGTGAAATGGCATAGGGGAAGCTGACTAATGCCTTGTAATGTACCATGAGCGTGTTTGGGTGAAATGGCATAGGGGAAGCTGACTAATGCCTTGTAATGTATCATGAGCGTGTTTGGGTGAAATGGCATAGGGGAAGCTGACTAATGCCTTGTAATGTATCATGAGTGTGTTTGGGTGAAATGGCATAGGGGAAGCTGACTAATGCCTTGTAATGTATCATGAGTGTGTTTGGGTGTAATGGCATAGGGGAAGATGACTAATGCCTTGTAATGTACCATGAGTGTGTTTGGGTGAAATGGCATAGGGGAAGCTGACTAATGCCTTGTAATGTACCATGAGTGTGTTTGGGTGTAATGGCATAGGGGAAGCTGACTAATGCCATGTAATGTATCATGAGTGTGTTTGGGTGTAATGGCATAGGGGAAGCTGACTAATGCCTTGTAATGTACCATGAGTGTGTTTGGGTGAAATGGCATAGGGGAAGCTGATTAATGCCTTGTAATGTATCATGAGTGTGTTTGGGTGAAATGGCATAGGGTAAGCTGACTAATGCCTTGTAATGTACCATGAGTGTGTTTGGGTGAAATGGCATAGGGGAAGCTGACTAATGCCTTGTAACGTACCATGAGTGTGTTTGGGTGTAATGGCATAGGGGAAGCTGACTAATGCCTTGTAATGTACCATGAGTGTGTTTTGAAGTGCCAGTACTTGGGAAGCTGACTTATGCCATGTAACATACCAAGAGTGTGTTTGGAAGTGCCAGTACAGGGGAAGCTGACTAAAGTCAAGTAACCTACCATGAGTGCGTTTTGAAGTGCCAGCATAGGGGAAGCTGTAAACGGGGCAGCTGGTTTCCTGGCGGATCTTCCTGATGTCCCATACCTTGATACACCTGAAATGAATCCCAAACAAGCCATGGTACAAAAACAATGTGATCTTTTGAGAATAATGTCCATTTTAATGATCATTTTAGTCCCTTGTTTCTTTTCGATGATTTCAACATAATTTAACTGGCATCATAGTGTTTAAATAAGTTTTCAAAATGATAAACTCTGATGAAAACTGTGACGACAAAGGTATTGGACAAAGTTATCATCCCTAATAGTCCAGACTGAATAACATAACAAGTTAACAAAACTACTAACAACTTGATTTTTTCAAACATTTGTGACTTGACGTATCAAATCCGTAAGAGAAAAACAGCCCTACCCATCAACAGCTCCGGCCGTTGTAAGCAGGTTATCATTTTGAAATACCACTGCTGTCACCGACTGCTGGCTGTCCTGAAAATAAAATAAAAAATACTTAAAAATAAATTACACATTAATATCTTATATAAGAATCACTGTCAAGCTTCAACCAACAATAAAGATTTTGCATGACTTGAAACAAAAGCTTATAAAAGCCATTACATTTTTCTTTACAACAGGCAAACTTAAAACTTCCCAAGCCAGAAAGCTTGTAAAAATTGTGCCTGATTCTTGAAACAAAAAATCCTCTTTAAATTGAAAATTTCAAACACAAACACATAAAAATAATCACACACACAAACTTGAACCCACCTGTGCAGTGGTTGGTCCTTGTTTCGCCCGTTTCTTCCTGCCAATTGTGACCCCCGGCTGGGGCACAGAGTGTGCATTCTTGATACGCTCCACGCATGTCACAATGCCATCTGTAGGTGCGGTGTAGGGTAGAGGAATGTGAAAGGTTTGCATTGTAGCTACATGTTTTTAAAATGTGAATGAGTTGGACATGAATAACCATTTATTTACAACTTTATTTCAATGAACTTTCTATAATATATTTCAGGTTTCATTTTCTTGTACAAATCAAGGCAAAATCTTTGGTAACAATTGATGACAGACTTATGATTCTTGGGTTACGCATACATTGATTCACATTGCCATAAATTGACTATGTCATTTAATTTCATCCAATACTTTCCAAGTTCTGATGAAAAGTACATTGCTAAAGTAGTACACAAAGGACAATAAATCGTACAATAGTTAAGTTGGAGTTATATATTAAGTTGTCATAAAGAGCGCATTGTTACTTAAAGCAACGTAAAGTCTGAAGCTGATAACATCAATGCTAAAGTTATTAGGAATTTATAGAAAAATTGTTTGCAGACAGACAGATGGACATGTACTGACAGACAGGTCAGGGTGATTACTTTAGGACCCCAAAAACATTTTGTGGAGGGCAGAATAATTTCAATTTGACAAAAAAATATAAACAGATTATGAAAAAAGGAATATGATAACAACTTGAGTATTAAGTAACACTAAAGCTCTTCCAATCCAAACAGTTTATGGTTTAGTCATGTAAGTACCTTTGACATTGCACCTTGCATCCCAGATACGAACATGTCCATCCCTGCTACCCGACGCAAACACAGCTGCAGACAAAAACATTTAAATTCAAAAATCTTCTAACTGGAATAACATTTTTAAGTACATCAACATGTGTAGTATAAAAATCTTGTATCTGAATTGTTGTTTTTCCTTAGCAACAGTGCTTCCATGTTATTGTCAGCCTAACATATTTATGTATATTTCTTCCTTTTAAGTCAATGCCTAATGCCCATGGCAAATTGTTACCTACAATATCAAGCATGTAATAGAATATCTTTGTAAAATATTAAAGATGTTTGGAAGCTGACATACCAGAGTCCCTTGGTCTGTATTTGACAGAGCGTACAGAGCTGGTGTGGCCCTTGAAGGTGAGTAGCTTGTTCTCTGTGTTTGTGTCCCAGAGACAGACAGTCTGGTCCCCGGAGGCAGTAAGCAGCCGGTTTTCTCCCCAGCTCCACTCAACGTCAAACACAGCATTGTTGTGCGCCCCCCAGTCTACGTAAACAAGACACAGTTTGAAAGGATATGGAACAGTTCAGCTAGTACAGATACATACATTTTAGCCAATGGAAACACTTGAATTCTCTTGAAGTGGTATTATCATTCTTAAAACATTCTAGACTTACCAACACACTATAAGACTATACTATATCACACTTTTTCATCTGTGTATGCTTTTGGACAGGCTGATCATCAAACACATCATTAATTTTGGCACAAACAGTTCGCAGTTAGAGTGCACGTAAATACTTCTAGTGATCGTATGTTGAGCTGAGTGAAAGACAATTTTGTCATTTACACAAGAGTTTCAAGTCAGTTCTGTTGCAAACATTGAGTTGACCAATTTAAAGTTAGGCACTGTTCACTATACTTTGCCATGAGTAAAATATGGGACAGAGACCAATTACGGCTTACAACAGAGCTCCGAACAAGGTTTTGGGTTAAAGGGTATTTTAGACCCAGATTATTTTTTGAAAGAGTATGTTACCCAAATTGCCTTTAATTGGCTATGCCCCACTCTTCAAAATTTAATCAATTCATTTAATATGTTTTTAAGATATGTTTGCAAATTCATTTAATAAAAAAGCCATTTTGACTACCAGTACATACAATGTATTTTGTTACATGAAGGTTCCAAATTCATTACATGAAGGTTCAAAATTAATTTCCTTTTTCATACTTTTTACGGCATATTCACCTAATTACACACCTTACCCAGAGCTCTGTTACAACAAGCATGGTGTAGAATAACCAAGAATTGTTACCTGTGATGTGTGCATCCTCCCCAACTTTGTTCGTGTTGTACAGAACTAAAGCCCCATTCTCATCCACAAGGGCCAGAACATGGCCACGGTTGCTCACTTGAAAGTATAATGTTCAAATCCTCAAGTCACACAAGCATTTTGCTGTCATTGGCACAAAGGATCATTTCAACTTTTTGTGATGAATATTCAATTGAAAGATGAAGGAATGAAACTTTGTTTTACTCATATTATTAAGAAGTAAACCAAGATTTGATTTAAATAATAGAAATATATCATACATTTACTGAAACTGCACGCCAGTGGAGGAATAAGTGTTCCCTGAAACAGAATAAGAATAGAAAATATACTTATAATTACTTCTATTTTTTTTTTAATTTCAATTATTTAAATGTATAGATGTATGTGGAGTGCTATTCGCTTTAAAATACTAAGGTAATCACTGCCGAGACCTGACGAGGAATTCTAATGATTATTTAAAAGAAGACTTAGGCCTAAAAAAAAATTTGTTTGGTTAGGGTTACATCCTTTTCAAAAATAGGTAGGTAGGTAGGCTTTTTTTTATTTATTAGGCTTTATATAAGAATATCATTTTCATCATTGGAGAATGGTGTTAAAGCTATCTTCTGTATAAGCATTTAAGGTTTAAACTACATATTGAAAAGCAATTAAAAAAAGAAGAAAATATTTTTTTTTTTTTTTTTAGTTTTTCATTTTTTTTCAAACTGACTATAAAAACGGTAGGGTCTGCGCCTATTCCGTAGGTAGGGTCGGGTAACCCGAACCAAATGTTTGTTTTTTTAGGCCTTAGTACCTGTAATATAAACATAAAAAATCTTTAAGGAAAAAATAAAAGCTTTCATCACCATATTATTTTTAAGTTGACACTTACATAGTCTTCCTCTTCTGTGTTTATAACGGGATATTCATCAATAGTGTGGCAGTTTATATTTTCCAACAGTCCTGGGTTTACTTTTTGACAAGATGATCCTGTAAATAAAAACAAAATGAATGCTGTTGATACAGGATGTGTAATTTAATATGATGAAACTTTCTATTATCCCATTGTATTGATTTTGATTGAGCATCAACAATATAAATTTGATAAAATAAGTTACAGTACCCTCCACAGGGAACTACCGCTTTCCTCGGTAACTCCGAGGGTTTTTTAATTTATCGCGGACCTCCACTGAGTACGTAACCGCTTTCCTCGCTAAAATCCACTGAGTTTCGCCGAGTTGCACGTTTCCGCCGAGGGTTTTATTGCCAGTATCGCCGGTGATCGTGTTGTTTTATTGGCCTCAAAGCGGAAGTTGTATGCTTTGCTACTATTGAGAATAAATTATTTCATTTGCAGTTATATTGTTTATAAAAATCATTTTTTCTCTTAAAGAAAGAATATATATTCAATAAAACAATACCTCTTTATCTCGTTCGGTTATTAATTTACCTTTCAACTAATATTTGTTAATTGCCTGTTGATATCCACACATTTTAGATATAACACCACATGTTGTTTGTTTACCATAATTACGTCATACAGCTTTTGTGTTGTTGAGAACTAAATTGGATTGGAGTAATATGCAGGTGTTGAGTACCATGTAAGTGTTTTTCCTGTCACTATTTCTTTTGTGATGCATATCAGTTGTTTTTCCGCATTCCAGATAATATTTAAATTGCGTTGTTAATTATGACGTTAAAAAGTATGAAGGGTAACTCATGTTCCGAAAAAATCGCAGATTTAATCTACATCTGTATGAAGATATTGTCGCAATCTATTTCCTACTCAAAATGAATATAATTCAGCTTTCAATTGAACTATTTTATGGAAGTTATGGATTAAGTATGAATATTGTGTTTAAAAAAAATTGAAACCAAATTTTTTGTTAATGATTAGAAATTATTAGTATGAAACACAATCTAGTATTTTTGACAATGTGGAAGTCACATGATATGCAAATTTCATAGTGACGTATTGTGCACTAAATTTAGACTACTTTTGGTTATCTGGCATGTTTGTTATTGCGGAAAATGCAATTTTTTAAAATCAAAATTCAGGTTTAAATGTAAAACAGTTTAAGTACTAGGACTGTTGGAAGTCAAATGAGTAAGATATAATTAGAACTGGGTCAAAAATGGACATCGCCCTATATTGCATTTTAGCGCGGTCAAAGGATTACCAGTCATATTGTGTGCAAGTAAGTCTAAAAATTATTGAAACAACACATTAAAAGAACAGTATTCAAATAAATTACACAAAATCAGATACATGTACAGTAGGAGATTCTTTTCGGTTTCCTGGAAGTTTCGCAGTGTTTCCACGCGGCGATTGTAATTATACGGTCCACTGATCAGCCTTGGATGGTGAACGAGTGAAAACGCCAAGGAAAGCTAATTATGATGAATTGGATGTCATGTCTGCGATGATGAAAATCCGCTGAGGAAAACGGAAAGTGGTAGTTCTGCGTGGAGTGTAGTGTAGTTACAAGCTTAACAAAAACAACATCGTCCATACGAAGCCTTAACATATCAACCTTTAATAAGTCCATACGAAGCCTTAACATATCAACCTTTAATAAGTAATACTAGAATATTTTGGGAAATTTGTTTTATGTGTTTTGGTTGATATATATCCAATCATTTTGGTCCTGAAAATAGTTTCATTATCGATTATCGTTATACTCAATGTTTCATCTATCGGTGTATACCGTCTATCGATGTAATCCGAAACATGCCGAATATCGATCACGTGAACGGGTACCTGCACTTCGTATTGTTTATATTCAATCGAGATAACTGTCAGCTACAAACATTTAAAGATCAAGTCGCGTAAGTATTCCCCCAAAATTAAAAAATATACGTATAATTACATTTTTTCTGTATTCTAATTCAACTTTCTAAATGTAAGCCATTGCTATTGCTAGAATCTCGCAAAACCCAGATTGGATTTTCCCGATTTCATCTATTTAATTATGCTGATGATGTCACTGACAGGTGCTTCTTAACAATGTGCATATTCGCGGTCACGTTACCTCCATGTTTGGTATTGTTATCTACTGAAAATGTCATATACACCGGTTGATTGTACATACGTCACAAAACAAAATGGCCAACCCCTATGTCAACAAATAGGTCAGGTGTCGGACATATACTATAGATATACTTATATGGCCACATAATTTTAAAGGTAATTAAATCCTCAACATATGTATTAAAAATTATACATTTATATCAACTTCGATTTTACAATAAGCAAAGGAAGTCTTAGTACACTGATAGATGAAACACACAGGCTATAAAAAAAAAAAAATGAGGGGGGGGGGGGTGCAAATAGGGTGGATCCTGTCAACGTAACAGCCCTCTGTGATACATCTAAGAAAAAGGCGTGAGAAAGACTTGTGATTAAATGCACAGGTGTCCGGTGCGTTGTTCTTACCCCTAGTCCAAATAATTGTACGTTGACGGATTTTTTTAGATTTTTGATATGGCAAATCCTTCACGTACAAATTGTTTAGTATCAAAAGTGGGTAGTTGTTCCGATCAGGATTCCGGGTTAAAGCATATAGCGTCTATAAAATATCATAAAAACAAGAAATATTACCAGATAAGGTTATTTTAGATTAGTTCCGTACACAAAAAAATAAATATCCAACTTATAATTATGAGTTTGACGGCTTTTCTTCATTTCATTCTGTCAAAACATAACGATATATACATGAAGGGCACCTGCAAGGCTTCAGGGCACAGTTTTAAATCGCTCGGAACATTTCGGCCATGGCCGAATTGTTATGATTGTGCAACGAGGTCTATCTCGAAGCTTTGTCGGAGGAGGCCGAGTTATTACGATTGTATCGAGTTGTTCCCCTTCGCATAATTGTTTTCTGTGTCAGTCAACTTTCGTTTTATTGGAAAGGTAAACAACTTGTTTTAATGCATTAAATGCTTGTTTAGTGCAAAATAACATTTCACTTACATGGTAAAATATGAATATAACTCTTTATGATCAATTTCAACCATAAAATACTTCACTTAAAACAATTTCAATATTTTTAAAACACCCCCGTTTTTTGCACATTCCCGTTTAGACGTTAGGGATTGGAAGAATCCCGTATAACACGTCTATTATTTTAGACTATTCTTACCCCCACCCCCTCTATTACCCCTAGCCCCCTCAACTTCTGATACACTGACCCCTTCTCTGTCATTGCCCAAGTGCTATTTATATATATTTTTTTTTAATTGCTTTTCAGTTATTCGGTTTTGCCTTGATGAACCGAAACCCTTCTCTACTAAAATAATACACTCTTAATAACTCGCGAAAATGTATTGCATTTATTATTTTTATACAAACGTCAAAATATTCATTAAATATAATTAAATTACTTTTATTTGCTAAACAACATCCTTTTCTTAGATCTTCTAATATCTTGAACAGCATGCTAGATGCTTTAATCCTGGAAAGAAAGTCGTGTAATTGTGTTAAACTCCCGCAAAAATAGCTAGTTCCGGCCTTAGCTAAAAAGGTTACATTCAACCATTAAACCGGATTTGATATGTGTGCAGTTTTGTTGTTAAAGTGGAACACAATGATGGGCGATTTTCCGGAAATTAATATTCAAGTCAAACAGCAAAAGCCAACTTATAGGGACTGTTTTTTTGTATTATCAATATTCTAAAAACTTATGAAACTATAAGTCGTCAAAGCCTGACGTCAAGACATCTGTCGTATATTTTTGGATTTCAACTACAATATATAATATGTTTGTCAATTTCTGCAATGAAATATAACTACAAAGTTTATACATGGCTTTCAGATAGATAGAAAGAGATAGAGCAAAAGGTAATACAGATTTTCAACGTTCGCCCATTTTAATAAAGGGGCTTGTTGAGGTATTATTTGTGGCGAACGTTTGCTGTTTGGCTCCCCGCGTATGCGCTACGTTGCAACAGAATGTTAACTTTTGTTGAGCCCCACTGAACGCAGCTGCTGGTCAGTGCCGACATCGAAAAAAATCGTTTTAATATGAACGATATGCTCGTAACTTATGTTTAAACATCATCAAAAGTTCAAATTAGAGCTATGTTGTAAATAATTATTTAAAATGGAACGAAAAACGTTAGGCTTGGATTTGCACAGCTTCTGTTCAGATGGGTTTTATTGGTTGGTGTTTGTTTACAAAAGTAAGTAAAATAATTAAATTTCAACCATGCTTAAAAAAGTGTTGCCATTAAACTTTGAGTGAGTCTATCTCATGAGCGGCAGACCTCTCACCTGCGCAGCCGAACAACGCAACAAATGGACAGACGTTGCTTGGAAGATTATAAAAGCTGCCCATGCGTAGGTGGTCTCTGGCTTCATTATGAGTGGTTCGAGAGGCCAAATTGTTGTTTGAAAATACCTTATATGTCTATAATTGTGATAAGAATGCTAATAACAGATCAATTATGATTGAATATAAAATAGCCTACAAGCACTTAGTTAAGCGTAAACGAAGAGTCTACGAACACAGTAAAATTAAGGAAATTGAAAGGTTGAGGCATTCTAAGCCACGTGATTTTTGGAAACTATTTAAAAAGAATAAACCTAATTCAAACAACAATGTTTCTATGGATGATTTCTACAATTACTTTTCATCATTGCAAAATGAATTACAAAATAGCTTAAATTTGTTGCTTGTTTATTGTTTGAAATGGGGACTAGAAGTTAACATAAAAAAAAAAAAGATAATGGTATTTCGGACAAGGGGCACTTTACGTGAAAATGAAAAATGGACATACATGTATGACAATAAATATCGTGAAACAGTTGATGATTTTAATTACCTTGGAACAGTTTTTAACTACACCGGGTCCTTTGTTTCAAACCAAGAATCCATAGCAGGGAAAGGTATTAAGGCTTTTTATGTACTTATGAATAATACAAAGCATTACAATTTTAAGCCTAGCGTTCTTTGCCAATTGTTTGACGCCTTTGTTTGGGCCACGTTGAATCATGGGTCTGAGATATGGGGATTTTCAAAATCGAAAGAGATCGAGCGAATTCATCTTCGATTTTGTAAATATATTCTAGGTGTTAAAACGAGTTCATGCAACATGGCCGTTTACGGTGAAATATGTAGATACCCTCTGTACGTCAATAGATATGCTAGGATTATAAAATTTTGGTGTAAAACTATTTCTACCGAAAACAGTATTCATTGCGGTAATCCTACGCTTGCAGACGACTTGACACTGTTATGTGTGAAAAAAACAGCATAAGAAAAGCAATTGGATGTTGTGAAAAAATATGCTAATACGTGGGGATATGACTTCAATGTTAACAAAAGTAAAGCCATAATTTTTAGTACTAACAAACATATTAATGCAACAAATATTAAATTCGGCACTGAACATATAACCAGCACAGGAACAGCAAAGCACTTTGGAATCATACTTGAAAGTACACTGAAATGCACCAAAGCAATTGACGAACGAGTCAGAAAAGGACGGGCGTCTCTATTTTCAATCCTCGCGATGGAAAAGACCACCGCGGTGACGTCAACCCTCTAACACTTAGCCAATTAGTCCAGAAAGTATGTATACCTACAGTCTTGTACGGTTCCGAACTATGGCATGACATATCAGGGCATGATCGCCTGAAGCTTGAAAAATACATCAGATTAGCTGCTAAACGTATACAACATCTACCAACGTGGACAAGAACTGATATGGCATTGAGTCTGCTAGGATGGTTCCCGTTAGAGCTGAAAGTAGATAAGCGCAAACTTACGTTTCTACAAAAATTGTGTACCCTTCCTAGTGAACACTTAACTCGAAGAATATTTAATTACAGACTTAATCTGTATGTGTTAAGAGGATTCAAGCACCAACGAGGATTCATACCAAGCGTTGTGCGTTTGCTTATTCAGTATGATATCTTCAACTACTTACTGATTTATATCCGCACATCGACATTCCCTAGTAAATATAGCTGGAAGAAAATCGTTCATTTTAACCTTAAAAAGTATTATACTAATGCATGGAAAGACAGAACACAACGTGATGAATATTTTGCGCGATTTAATATTCTTGCTGTTCATGACAGCATTGTACCTTCTAACCTATGGTTACTTGCCAACGGAAGAGATGAAATAATACATGCAATCAGCGCGGTGAATGTCTTAATAGTACGGTACTTTAAACCCTACACGTGTAAAATATGTAACGCTCATGTCTCTGAACTGGCCAGACACCTTATTGTAAGCTGTTATGGCACTGCTTGGCTAAGGGAAAAGCTGTTCAGTGATCTATGTTCTGTGTTAGACTCCAACTTTGTAAGCTTTCTTAAAAGAGCTGAAAATGAAATGGTTTTTTTATCTACTTTTTCAAGCAGAGACTTTCACTGCGTTTCATTTTGACTCAAAATTGCAGAAAACATTTCTGAATAAGACGCTCAAATTCATTTATGACACGGTCAATATATGTACAACCGACTATAGAAAGCATTAGTCCGTATTATAATGTTCTCTATAAAACATGACGTAATCACAAGGAGTTGCATCTAAAACATCCCAACCTGGTTTATGGTTTATATTTCGAATTTCAATAAGCCTTGACAATGGTTGAATTAGGGTTTTGTAACTCATAAAGAAATTGCTGTTACAGAAACTTATTTCATGTTATTTCTTGCTATTGTGTTTACATGTTTTATCACACACCATACTATTTTGTTTGTTCACATATTTATATTTCATCATTCTTTACATTTAACATGTCAATAACTTTATATGTATAATCACTGAAAAGTGAAAATAAAGAGTATATATATATCACAAAAGAATTATATAATGACATGTTAGGAAACCTTGATTATCGTAACAACTGGGCCAATAAGGTAAAATCTTTGTTAGATATGTATGGTTTCTCATATGTGTGGTTAAATCCAAAATCAGTTAATTTGAAAAACTTTCATATTATGTTTAAAAATATAGTGCCCGATGTTTTTAAGCAATCATGGTATGAAGGGATAAACAATAGTAGTACTTTATGCACATATAAACTAATTAAGCAACATTTTGAAATTGAACTTTACCTAGAGTATTTACCAAAGAAACTAAGAATGTTTTTGTCTAAGCTAAGATTGTCATCTCATAAACTGCATATATAGAAACCGGCCGATATGGCCGAAATAGAATAGATAGTGCCCAACGTTATTGTACTGTTTGTAACTCTAATGATTTAGAAGATGAATATCATTTCATCATAATATGTCCTGCAGGCGCGTAGCTGGATCAAAATCAATGTGGACGCCCATTGAGGCGGCGAAGCCGCCGAAGTGCTAGGGGGGTCTGGGGGCATGCCCCCCCGGAATTTTTTGAAACTGTTGAATGTAAATGGTGACATCTGACGCATTTTGGAAACGTATTATTGCCTTAAAATACTGAAACAAATTTCTCTTTTCACATCTGATTTATTTATTTGTGAACACATTCATTAAACAAAGTCAAGCCTTCGGCTTTTGCTTCCAGCGAATTTAGACACTACCTGGTCAATGTCAATGTTAACATCCCGATATACGTGCATCAGGGCAAGTCCTGTCATGCGCTCTGTCCGCATCGTCGACCTCAGGTAGGTTTTCACCCTGCGCATAACGCTAAAGCTCCGTTCAGCAGTAGCAGATGATGCCGGCATGGTCAGAAGAATGGTGAGTACTGTATAAACTCCCTTGTAAAGATCCGGATTGGTTGATGCTACAGTTTCACCCAATGTGCTTGGTTTGTCATTTTCATCCATCAATTGCCATCTAGCCTTCCACCGCCTAACCTCGTTATGGAATGACTGGTTTCCCTGAGGTAGGTCCACCGAATACCCCGCAAAAATGAGATCCACCATTCCGTCTGTGCAAAGGTTCAACTTGGATGGAATCAAGTACTGTGCACGGAATCTTTCCTCGGCCACAATCAATCTGTCGCTAAGTTCTTGACACAAATGGTCCAAGAAAGGGAAGTAGAGAGCTCGCTGCCAATACTGCTGTGGATCATTGGCCGGTGGGTTTGCCCGGTTTCGTTGGCGTTGAGCAAGACGGGGCATTGAAGGTTCAATCTCAAATTCTGCTGCAATATCTTTAGCGCTCTGAAACAATGCTTCCCAGACATTAGGGTCTGCCCTTTCGTTTTGAAACTGGCGGATGAGGGTTTGACTTTCTCGCGTTGCCTCAAGCAAATCGCAGTCGACTGCCTGAAGAAGATAAGACAACGGAACTGTACTTTGCATAACGTGCTCAGCAACGACCAGTCCGATTATGAAGTCAAACTTCATGATCGACGCCAAGTGTTGGCCTGCCTTGTCATCGCCATCCTCCTGTAGCTGTTCAAGGGCATGAACAACAACGCTGTATGCTGACTTGAACGTTGAGAGGGCATCGGCTCGGCTAGTCCACCTAGTTTCACACAGAGTTCTCAGTTTGGTGCGTTTCTTCAGCTTTTCCTGTGCGTCTTGGTCAGCAGCAAGTTCATCAACAAAGAAGTTTAGTCTTTTGGCCGAATAATCAAATGCAAACCCTACCTCTTGCACAGTTGTCATCACTGACCTTATGCATGGGTCCTTGCTGCTATGCATAACTGCTAGGTTGAGGCAGTGGGCTCTACAGTGTACATACAGCGCAGACGGCACCCGTTGACGAATTCGTGCCTGTACGCCCCTGTGCTTTCCAGACATATTTGCGGCACCATCATAAGCCTGAGACCGCATCTTATCTACTTCGATTCCATGATTTTCAAGAGAGGTCAAGAGTAGTTCTGCAAGTACCTCGCCAGTTGTTCTACTTGCTTGAACAAATCCAAGAAAATCTTCACGGACTCTAAATTGCTGGGAACCGCTTCCACGTTGGACAAATCGCAGACACACGGACACCTGTTCTTTTGTTGACTTGTCGGTCGACTCATCGGCTATAAGAGCGAAACATACTGCATCATTGCATGCCTGCACAATTTCGATCTGTATCTGCTCAGCACACAAACAGATCAGTTCATTCTGTATGTCGGGCGATGTGTATGTTGCCCTACGATTTTCTGGAACATTTAGATGCTGTGCTAGGATAGGGTCATCTGCTGCCTTTGAATGCAGTATGGCTAAAAAATTGCTTCGTTCTTCTGTATTACCTCTGATAGCGATATTTTGCTTACCACAAAGGACGATTACTTCTATAATTTTCCTGAGAATATGGCGGTTCTGCTCCACTAGGCGTCTGTGACTGTCCGATACAGAACTTGTGATGAGTTCCATCTTACCTGATTGTATATCAAGAAAATGTTCCGCCATAGCTGTAACATTGTGATGGTTTGACTCTGCTAATTCGTGCCTCTTGACGTACTTGGCTAGGTTGGACCAATCCTTCACTGGTGTACTGATGAAAGTTTTCTCCTTCGCATCTTTCCGTCCAAATACGAAACAGGGGGCGCAGAATAAGGCATCTGTAGAAATCGAGTATCTGAGCCAGGGGTGGTCTGTCAACCAGCTTGATGACAGCTTTCTCATTTTCCCATGGATGCTTCTACAAAAGAGAAAACAAAAGATGTATTAGTTGACCTGGTTCTGACTTCTATCAAGGAACAGTTTTCACCAAGAAGTGTCCGGTAAATTGTATTATAAATTTACCAAAGCTCTTTTTTGATGCAACTACCATAACCTATAAATGTTTAAAATATAATGCAACTAGGGTCTACACTATTTTGTTTACCTAACCCTGTACCTGCTATTCGCGACTATTCATGCTTACTCAAACAGCTTGAATCCAGACCAGACGCCGAGTATCTCATCTGGATCCAAGTTTTTTTTAATACTAGAAAAAGGGTATACCAAATTTGAAGAAAATCGGACGATATTTAAAATTGAAGTAGACGATATTTTTAGCAGACGACAATTTTCGTAGCCGCCCGGCTAAGGGTAAAAAGCATGACTAAACATATATGTTACATACTTAACTAATATCGACGACGTGATCGAGATTTAAAGGTCTGTCAGACTGGGGGCGTATTCATAAAGCTTCTTAGGAAAATCTCAAATTAGAGTGATAAATTCAAAGGCAGATTTCTCGGTTTTTACCCACAACACTTCAATGAAATTGTGTATGCTCAAATGTTAAACAACGTTTTACACAAGCATGCCATGTTGCAATGAAGTATAATTGAAAATAAACTGGAAATTTGCATTTTAAATTTTTACTTGAGTTGGGGATTTTTAAATCTGCGTGTCACTTAATTGTATTTTTTTGCATTCAAAAGACAACACAACCTACCTTGAGGGAAAGTTGAACATATGGCAGTCAGTCCATGTGTCTTTCAATATCGACCATTTCCACTTTGCTTCAAGTTCTCCACTTGCCGCAGTAGCTATATCAGGATATGAAGGACCACTGTGGGTAGACTTAACTGGCTGAGCCTGTCCAGGTTTGGTGCTGTCAGATTCTGTGGCAGATAGATCTAGGTCCATGCTGTTTGCATGCTCCGAAGGTGCCGTGCCGGTTGCTTCTGGGCACGCAGTCGCTGTCGCGGTTTCAAACATCCGCTTGAACATTTTGTCCAGTGTCATAGGTTTTGTTTTTTTCATTTTTTACAACAGCCCGAGGACGACCGCCATGAATTAATAAAATATTAAAAATATATTGACGTCACTTTCATATGTAGTGGATGACATACTAGTTGTGACGTCATAGTATGACACAGTTATCGACCGGGTCACCCAGAGTGGCGTGTAATTGACCTGATGTGCCGTTTTACTTTAAGTATTACACACTTTTTTCGTTTAAATTATTAAAAAAAAAATACTTTTATTTATTCAATAAAAGTAAACTCGTGAAAATAATGTGCACGCCCGGGCGTCTTGGCGTAAAGGCAGCTACGCGCCTGTCCTGGATATAATGACTTCAGAAAAAAAACTGATTAAAAGATATTATATTAGAAACCCAAGTATATATACAAGTTTATCGAACTAATGTTATCAAAAAACGTAAGCATACTAAGTAGCTTAAGTAAATTTATAAATCAAGCATTTATGTTAAGAAATTCTTTAATAAATAACACCGTTTAGATCTTTCAAGTATTATGACATTTGTGAATAGCCTCCCATAATACTCTATTACTGTATTTAATATATTTCCCACAGTTTGATTTTGATATATATCTTGTTTCCCTTTTTTGATACCTTATTTTTTATTTATTTTTTGTTCTTTAATTTAACTCACTTATACTATTCTCTTTTCTTTGTATTAAGCCATGAGTCGTTGTAACCATACTGAATATTTATATGTGTGTTTATATTTTCTATATTTTGTCAAGAAACTGTTACATAACATGTTTACGACAATAAACATTTCTGTCTGTCTGTCTGTCTGTCTGTCGACGTCAACACCGGGCCAGGCCAGAGCGCCATATATTATTATCATTTTACCACTTCTTAATTGTAGATAAAGAAAGCTTTTTTCAGATTGGAAAAACACATTTTAATTCACATTTTGCAGTACTCACGCCGGGGTACTTCGCTCACTTCAAAAATAAATCAACGTGGTAAAGGAGTCGGGTCGGCAGCGTGCACCATGAAAACATTAAAACACATTTGTGAAGACAGCTAGGCCGCCTTTTTCCTCATGCATCCGAACAGAATTGGAGAGACCGCCACCTTGATCGGGAGCCTCTTTTTGAATGATCATATTGTACGACCACTTTTGAAATGATAAGTTTCTGTATTGTCATTTATTTCAAAACAGATGGTATTAACTGGTCTAGTAGGACATGGTTGGTTAAATTAGCCGCATACCAGATAGGGTCTTAGATTATTCCTGAGTCAAATGACCAAGGGTGGTGCCGTATCCATGTAATTTTTGGGATGTCCTAACAAAACCCCTCTTCTGCGATGCTGTGTTCACAGTGTCCGTCACACTAATTGGATGGATAAGTATTGCCTTTCAGGTCGTTAATAATGTTGAGATAGTGAAATATGGCATGTTTAAGTATGTGTATTCCTAAATCAAACTCAGGGATATTTATCCGAATAACCTATTTAACCCCAATATTATCGAAGGCCAAACTGGCCAACAATTACTGTTTAGACATCAAGACAAATTCATTCATTCATTCATTTCATTCATTCATTCATTCATTCATTCATTCATTCATTCATTCATTCACATTAATTAATTCATTCATTCACATTAATTCATTCATTCATTCATTCATTCATTTATTCAATCAATCAATCAATCAATCAATCAATCAATCAATCAATCAATCAATCAATCAATCAATCAATCAATCAATCAATCATTTAATCACTATTCAAACAAACATTGCTCGCATGTAAATGTATCAGAATCTCCCGTATATATGATGGTACGAATTCAATACGGATGAATATGATGGGAACGAATATGAAAACCGGAAGCAGCTCATGATTTTGCTTGTTGTTTCTGGAAGGATCGTAACTGTAAAGTAAATCTATTTGGATCGAAGTTGTTGTTAGTTATCAACCCAAACCAAAATGGCACCTCCAAAGAAAAATGCTGGTCCCAGCAAATCAGAGTATAAGGACAAAGAAAAACCGACACAGATACGATACAGTAACATAGAAGCAGCAAAGGGTAAAACTGTTTACAATAGTTACCAAAATTGTCATCTGTCAATTTTTCGGAAACTAAACACTCTGTCCGAAACCAATCAAGAAAAGAGATCAGTATGTTAAAATTCATGCTTTTCTAGTTTCCCACAGTTATGTTTTCAGGAATATAAAATGAGGAAAGATATATTTGACATATGCAAGTATTAATGCATATAATTTTAGCTCGGTCCCTAGACTTACCGAAATACGATTATTTACCGAAAGACGGATAAAATTACCGAAAGACGTATGAAAGTTACCGAAAGACGCCTTCTAATGCATTTATTGTATTGTTTTTATATTAATATTATACAAATACATTACCAAACCAAATTTTAGAGAAAAATATTAAAATATAATGATGTAATAGGCAGTTGAAATTTCAGTGTTCGAGATCGAATTCCGCGTGCCAACTCGCCAACCAAAAGACAGATAAAAGCTTCCAAAATAATCAATTATTCCAATTAATGATAATCTCATAATATCCATATAACTAAAACACACTCATAAAAATGAAAAAGTTCATGAAAATATTTACTTATTGTTCAATTGAATAAAGACAATGTGTCAGTGAAATGGTTGTCTCCCTTCGCCAATCGAAAGACAATTTAACGCAGGTAAAACTAATTTATTAGTTGTTGTATTATGAAAATGATTATGAATTTGGATTCAAATAATAGCATTTATATTCTTATGGAAATGTTAGATCAATTGTATATACAGCATTTGAAAGTATTTTGGAATATACTTGAAACATTGCCTTTGAAATAGGTCGAAAATGTCGCTAAAATCATTTTCTTTAACTAACTTAGATCTACAGTATAGTTCAGGGCTTTCAAATTTTAATTTTTGTTTATATGAAAATTGAAAAAAAGAAGTTTTTAAACAGCGAAGTTCTCATCTTCAGATAAATTAGCTTACTTATGAACAATAATAACCAGACCACACCAAATACACACAATCAGGCGATGTTTAAAACAACATAATAATCACCCATTGTATGACACCCCACAAAGTAGCGGCACGTGTTTTGGGGGACAGTTTGGTATTATTGAAAGTGTATTAATTTGGGTAAACCCTTTTCGGCTCTGTGACACGTGTTGAGCAAATACCATAATAATTACGCATTAAAGGACCGCATTACGTGTACATTTATAATTGCGGGTGATTTTCACACAAATTGACGGCTTCATTTGAAGATTCATAAATAACAATTGCGAGTAAAAAGTTAAGTTATTGCTGTAAGTATTAAAGAAGTCCAAATTAATAGAAGTTTACACTCTGAAATCATTAATGATGGATGAGTTTCCTTGTGCTATATGTGCTGGAAATGCAAGCTATTATTTCTAATGCGCACCATGATAAACCATAAAAAATAAAGTATTTTAACTTTAACTGTTTGATTTCAACGATGAAGATATCTACATAGTTAATAATAAATATTGCACATAATAATGATACATAATTCAATTCGGGCAACATTATTGCCATGCACATATGAACTTAGGTAACAACAACTTTCTTTTCTTCATGGACATATATACGCATGGTGCATTCAAAGGTAATTATTAATATATTCTTATAACTCAATCTCAATTTCATTGTTTGTATGTCTGACACATTTGTTTGTAACACAAGGTGAATTTTCAATGTACATTTACCATAGCTTTTGTCATTAACATGTATATGTCTTTGTCAATGATTTAAATACATATTGTAAGTTAATCATTTTATTTTGTATTTGCAGCATTCAATATTTCATGTAATTTTATTATGTGTATGACTTATGTTTTATGCAGCCTTCCATGTTCGATGTTAATCAAATGTATATGTCATGTATGTAGAGAAATGATGAAAAATAAAATAAAAATTTAGTATTAAGTTAAATGTATATATTTGTTCTTACTTCACCTTAAACATATCAATAAATCGTATTTTGGTTGAGAACAGAAGAATACTCTTATTGGCTAAATAAAGGAAATTCTTTTGTCAAAAAACTTATTTCTAGATATTATTTTAATTTTTTTGGCTACAATGTGTAAGATCATCAAATATATATGAATATCAAAAATAAATACAATAGCAAGCGTCTTTCGGTAAATTTCTATCATATTTACTCCAGTTTAACCATATCCATAAATCGTATTTCGGTTGACGACGGGAGATAACTTTATTTGACTAAAAAAGGGAAATTCTTTTGTCAATAAAGTCATTATTTCTAAATATTTTTTTTTAATTTTTGGCTACAATGCGTATAATCATTATATATACAAGATTATTTAAAAATAAATGCATTAGAAGGCGTCTTTCGGTAACTTTCATGCGTATTTCGGTAATTTTATCCGTCTTTCGGTAAATAATCGTATTTCGGTAAGTCTAGGGACCCATTTTAGCTAATCAGCATAGGGATCCATCCCTGCTGCAATATGTCTAAGCCCTAACTAATTCACTCTGATTAGAGAGTTATCTGGTCTGGTTAGCTCAGTCTGTACCCGAAGTGAAGAGGATCAGGAATTGTCATGGGTTTGGTCTCTAGATTGATGATGTTCCCTGTGAAGTACAGTTGACTTATCTCATTCTAAAGCAAAGCTTTTGTTAAATTTCAGCTGTTGCATCTGCCATCAGAACTAGTCTTGGACCTCGTGGCATGGATAAAATGGTGAGTGACGTATATATATATATATATGGCAGATTTCACAAAAAAGGCAATTATTTGGCCCATTTGCTTTCATTTATTGTTATTGCATGTCAACGTCATATATACAGCAATTGCCTTTCCCAACCCAATAAGAACACCTAATAGAAGTGATTTGTATTAAAATAATGAAAATATTGTGTTAAATAAGGTAAAAAAATGTAAAAATATGCCGATATTTAGGACAAAAAAGACAGAAAATCTTCCCGGTACAAATATACCACTTTTTTGAGGATGCTTTTCAGTAACATCTGGTAAGTATTTTATTCTTGTCTGTTGAATAATGTTTGCAAGAAATGTTAATTAAAACAATAATATATCTAAAATGATTGCATTTCGTTCGTAATATACTTAAATTTTCGGTAATTGCGCATGGTGATAACGTTACGGTAATCTGTCCTCGAATTTTTGTGTAACATTAGCAGACATGATCCACTGCTAACTGTTTTAAGCCTAAACACACCTTTATTAAATCACTGAAAACAAAGACTACGTGTCGGATAAAAACAGTATTGCATGTAACAAGAAATTGGTCATTCCCGATCATAAAGTTTTTTAGGTCTAAAAATGTGTTAATGTTACTCAAAATCGATTCTGTCCCATTTTAGCATGACGATAGCACCTTTTCTATTCGTGAATAATTTACACCGACTGAGGGTTAACATCCGGGTAGCGATTACTTTTATATTGGACTGGTTCACAGTTGACATTGAAATGATAAAAATAGTGGTAAATACCGTTGATAAAAACTTAATCCAAGTTTGGCTCATTCTGTCCTTCGATGTAACGTTAACATTATGTCACGCTAGCATTAAGACAAGCGCTTAATAAAGCAAGAAAATCGTTGAAATTTGATGACTTTCCCAGAGTCAATTATTCAAACATAACAATGTCGTCTGTAAACTATCGTTTCTAAGTATTCATTCATTAGGTACGTACCGTAAATGACTGGGTATAAGACGATAGGGGGTATTAGACGCAGGGAAAAAATCTGTGAAAAATCCGAGAAAAAAACTTTTAATCTATGTTTTTGGTTAAAAGACGCATAGAAAAAATGTCAAAATCGTCCGGCATTTTAAGCCACCATGTTTGTTGACTGTGACAAAAAAAAAAAATTCGTGAAAATGGCGATGGTTATCTTTAAAACCATACAACCATACTGTCGAGAATGAAAAGTTGTTATGCAAAAAATATTTTGACAGTGCCCAACTTTGCTTTTTTATATGTAAGTTTGATTATTGTTTAATTCAATTTATTATTCAAAATAATATTGAATACCGTAATTCACAAGAGTTCGGACACCATAAATTAATTATTTTTTTCGCTCTCCGAATACATAGAAAATTATCATTTTTACATTTTATTTACATGTTTGTTTAACCTGTCTTTTTTCTTCATGTTTGCTTTTTACCACTTATTAATTTATCCGTAGTAATCAATGGTCATAAACTTATTTATTACGCCTATAAGTGTAAATCCTTCATGAAGTTAATTAAAACACCATTTTATACATGCACTGAACTAAATACACATTCTATCGGCTTCAGATCAAAGAGTCACACTGTGTGACGTCACATAACTTACAGTTATACCCACGAGGATCTCGTGGAGAGCATGGACATTGCTATGCAGGATTAATGTAAAACTGTACGATTATTGCTTCATATAGCAGGGCTTGACGCTTATTCTAATACTTGGTTGCCCTTCGGGCAACCACCTAGCCATTTTCACTTGCCCGAATGGATTTTTTACTTGCCCAATTTTTTTGGGCTCATTTTGTTGTTATACTTCACATCAAAACCCATTTCCATATAACAACAAAATGAGCCCAAAAAAATTGGGCAAGTAAAAAATCCATTCGGGCAAGCACATCAGGGCTTGCTGTATTTGAAATAAATCAGTTAATGTCATGAAATTTGTAACTAATAGCACATACATTCAAATTATTAAGGATGAAATAAAATTGAATTATAAGAACGAACAGTCAACCTCTTATTATCTTAGCCTTGTAATCTTACATTTATTTAGAAGTAAATTACAATTTATCGCAATGTAAAGTGAAATCGTAAAGTTCCAAAAACCGAGCATCCGAAAATTGGAGCAGTCCGAAAAATAGCCAAAAATCGCTGTGTCTGAGTCCAGGAAAATTGTTCCCCCAAGACTCGACCCAGCGTCGTTTTGGTTTATTTTCATAGCTGGTCTTTTTCTCGGATGACTGAGCCTTTTTTCGTTTGAAACATTAAAAAAACTTGACAGTGTCGACTGTCAAAACACCATTTGTGTACATTGTGAGGGCATTAACTGGAATGCTAGCTATATGGATTTGGTGCAGCTCACGCGATTGGCCAACGGATCTAGACGGAATTACTCGAGCTCTATCGGAAAATATTCGGCAGTCTTCGCCTTCGTAGTTTTGAATGAAAATGTCAGAGGAGCTCCGTTTGACCCGATTTTTCG
The DNA here is from genome assembly GCF_026914265.1 of Mya arenaria. Classification (NCBI taxonomy): domain Eukaryota; kingdom Metazoa; phylum Mollusca; class Bivalvia; order Myida; family Myidae; genus Mya; species Mya arenaria. Next base: position 20,355,564 of record NC_069132.1, read on the forward strand.
AGTCAACAACCAATGAGTGCATTAGTTTCGGTTTGATAAATACTCTCCAAGAAGGAGAGTACAGACTACTATTTTTTACCCGAAATGTCGCCACTATGACAAGTTTTTTTGTTACTGCCCGATCGGGCAGGTAGATTCTAGAAACTACTGCCCATCTGCAAAAATTACTTGCCCCGGGCAATCGGGCAGTGGTTAATGTCGAGCCCTGTATAGTCTATAAGCGTGGTACAAGTTTGAAAGCTTATTGGCAGATCGTTTTACAAACATGCCATGTCGATGTTTTGTTAATCCCTTGATTGCCCTTGTTGTTTGTTTAATCCTCAAATAAATATATCACACTTCCTTTTCAACAGGCAATAAATCGTTTAGGATGGGTAGTAACTAATTAAATTGTCACAGTGGTGTATACGGTTAGGTAATCTAGCCAGGCATTGTAAAGATAAAAATCAATAATCTTCGTCTGTGAAACTTGGTAACTATGAAAGTTATGATTGATGTCCTTTGGGTGTCCGAAAATTAGGTACGCAAAATAAATTATTTTGGGAAATAATTATGGGTGTCCAAATATTTAGAGTGTCCGAACTCTTAGGTGAATAAACTTTAATCGAAAAATATTTTTGTTGAAATTATAAACGTCTTACGATATACCGTATCCCGGTCTTCAACTGCCGTTTTAACCCGTATATACTCGATCAATATGACGCGAGTAACATCCCTTTCTACATAAATCTAAATAAACTCTCGGCTTGAAATTGACCTCAGAAAAAAAGTTCAAAAAATTGTTACTGCGTATTATACGCAGGCATTTTTTTGCATCAAAATCTGAGGGAAAAAAGTGCGTCTAATACCCAGTCATTTACGGTAGTTTATATTGAATTCATACCGCTTTTGTGTTTGATATCGTTATTTATTGGACAGAATTAAGAATTTTTGTGATTATCAATTGACCGTGTTTATCAATCATTTATATAGTTTGTTTTATACTGTATCAAGCTCAAACAGTCTGTGGTAGGTCTGTATTTTAATTTGTTGTGAAACATTTTGTCTAACTGCTAATGTGACATACTGCTAATGTTACTCATTCTGTTTTGTGGTAACACTAGCACATACTCACAATTAGCAATTTATAATATATATGTTTAATATCAAAGGTAATGATAATTGCACCATACTAGAGACATTTATATTACCACAACAAAACATTTATGTTTATAGCTTATCTGATCTGATATAAAAAGAAAACCTATGTTTGCAGAAAACATTTTCTGTCTTGTTGTCCAATTAGGGTTTGTTTCAATAAATTTATTTGAGAAAAACGAAACAATCTTTATTTTTTGTCTGTACAATCTGTTTTATAGATAAATGAACCATTTAGTGCAAGACAAAATACTTCTTTGGATCAAAATATTAAAAAAAAACAAGTTTTTACCGGCAATATTGTAACACTAGCACAAATGGTATGGTGATACAAAATTCTTTTTTTTATAAAAATGCATGAATAAATCATTGCAAATGTTCTAAAATATGATAGATAAGAAATTGCTGTAAAAGATTATGTTGAAATTACAAATCTGCAATAAATTTTAAAAATCAATATTCGCCGGGAACTTTTTGGTCACCAAAACGTGAAATCTGCCATATGCAAAATAATGCAAACTTTGTTGATCGTAAACAAACTAACATGTACAGCTCCAGGAAAGTGCTTGATTTGGGATTTTACTGATAGCTTGGTCAACTATTAAAATTGCTAATGATAATAATGTTTACTGATAAATCAGTAATACTAGCACTTTCCTTGCTTTACAGGTAGGGGAGTAAATATCAGGACATTGAAGTTGTTTCTGATCTGTTAAGATGTTGTAGGTTTTTCCTGAACAGTCACTTAAGATGCACTCTCACAGATTGAAAGTTCTGACAACTTTTTTATAATTTTAATTTTGTCTTGGACTCTAACAGATTGAAAGTTCTGACAACTTTTTTATAATTTTAATTTTGTCTTGGAACGAGTTAATTTTTGCGAAAATCCATCGAAACCAGTTATATAAGACTGCTGACAAAAATTAGATCGCAGATTTTTATATTGAAGTTCTAAAATTGATGTTTTATGCAATTTTCTTAAACTGTTAGTAACGGTTTAAGCCATAAATCATTAATTTTCGAATGGGAATATGAAAAACTACGATTTGATATTTTGTCAGTAATCTTTTATCATTGGTTTGCAGATATTTACGCCAAAATATTCTCTTGCCAAGACAAAAAATAAAAAGTTGTAAAAATGGTATATCTGTGAGAGTACAGCTTTAAGCTCTTATTCAGCTAAAAACATACAGAATGAAATCAATAAGCATATCTTTATATTCTTGGTTTTGAAATAGAAAATGTGGTTTGACAGCAGGGCTCGACATTAACCACTGCCCGATTGCCCGGGGCAAGTAATTTTTGCAGACGGGCAGTAGTTTTAAGAATCTACCTGCCCGATCGGGCAGTAACAAAAAAACTTGTCATAGTGGCGACATTATGGGTAAAAAATAGTAGTCCGTACTCTCCTTCTTGGAGAGTATTTATCAAACCGACACTAATGCACTCAGTGTGTGTGTGTTGGTAAGAACAAGCCTCTCAGTGGGTAAGAGCGCAAGGCTAATGTTCTGGCAGTTGTGGCTTTGAGGTCTACACTGGGCACACTTAATCCCTTGTTTATTTGACTTGTGTAAGTAAAGAAAGAGAGGAAAAGGTAAGAGCGCTTGGATCGGCTTGAAAGGTTAATGGGGGAAGGAGTGTAGTGTGCATGGGTAAGAACCAGCTGCCAGATGTTCTGTAGGTTGTGGGACTCACTTTTCTTCTCCAGTTAACTAATTGTAAAATTGAAGCTTTCCATTTCTATCATTGTTCAGCAGAACGTATGGCTCATTTCTAACCTTTAATTTATGGCATCTGACTTCTCTCGTCTGATGCATTAGCACAACAATGATTAAAAAAAGACAAAAGTACAACAAATGCTGTCAGGGCTCATCCTACACAGAAATTTTAGGGAGAAGTGAGATAGGGGGAGGGTGTGAGGGAAGGTGTTGTTCTTGTTTTAAAATGGTCATACTGGTTGTTTTTAGTTGGTATTAATATGTTGTATTTACCTTTAAAAAAACAAAAACAATGCAAGTTTCAAACATTTTATTTCATGCAAACCTATCATGCACACATAAAGATATCGGAATTTAAATACTGCATAAATAAATCAAATAAGCTAATACAAACAGAACTAGCTTATATCAAACAACATGACATCAATTGTAAAAAAAAATAAATAAAACTAGTCAATATATCATCACTGAAACTCCTCCTTGGGGAGCTCTCCCTTGGCCAGGTGGTAGGCAGTCTTAAGAAGCTTGACCCCAAGCCCGTCATCCTTGGACAGTTTGGCCAGTACGATTTTCTTCATGGGCTTCTCGGACCGCAGAACTGTGTTCTCTTAGGAGGCCTTGTGCTGATTGGCTGAAAATACACAAAGTATTTCATATAAAAGTTTGCACCAACTTCAATTAATTTGATAATTTCACTTATTAAATTATTTCTTATTTGGACTGTCGATCATGTCATCACTTTCAACATCGTCAGCTTTAAGTTTCAGGCCTGGGGAATCCCGCAGAAGCCACTTAGAAAGTATAATTACTATTAAACAGAATGCAAAATATCCATATATTATATAGAATATTGATGTGAACCGATCAAAGAAAAAATGCATTTCTGAAATAAAAACAACAAACCTGGAAGTGTGATTCGCACTTGCCCTTCTCGCTAACTTCGCTGTAATCACACCCAGTTAAGTTCACTTGTCATCAGTGCACATCGTTTAAACCGTTATTGTCATAAAGTATAAATCCTTATTGGCACTTATAAATCCTTATTGGCATTTACAAACATTGGGTAAATATTAATCCCTTACAAGTTTATTACATCGATGACGTAGCGCATGTACACAAATTCAATGGTGCAAACTCGTGCCTCGATTGAATAAAACGAGCGTTCTCATTGGCCGAAGTCAATGGAGCAAATTTACAAGGTTTAACACAATTGGCTATTTGTCAATTGCACTGACAGGCTGGAGGCGGACTCGCTTTGTTTTGACAAGCGTTATTTCTGATCAATGTCGGGTGTATTTGAGAGCGATATTGTTTTTTTGATCTCTGAAAAAGTCTGCGAATTTGACTTCGCTTTGATCTTAGAAAATAGCGAAGTCGCTGCGGGCAGGGCAACTTAATCGCCTAAGTCGCCTGGTTGGATGAGCCCTGTGCTGTATTACAAAAAACGATTTTCAACAGGCAATTGATTTTACATTTGTTTATAAATGTCATTCTTCAGATCCAGGCCTCTAATGGAGACGTGACAATCACAAATGACGGTGCCACAATCCTCAAGCAGATGCAAGTCCTCCATCCAGCTGCTAAGATGGTGTGTACAAATTGTTTAATGTAGACAGTAGTTTTTGCACGCCTGATTGTTGTTTCCCTGGAATAGTCCATCTGGCACCCCCTCATGCTGATAAGTCGTGCAAAACAATGCTCCATCTCTCGTGTGTTATTATTTAGATTATGAATGATACATTATTATTTTTTAAGACAACAAACAAAATGGAGTCAACTATAAAAAGTTTCTTGTTGAATTGAAGTAAACATTGATCTAAACATATATGGGACACAAATGAAAATTTTAAGGAATGCAAAAAAAAAGAAAGATTTGTTATCTGTTCGAATGAGGAACTGGTTGATAATTGTAATTATTGTCTGTGTGTAATGTGTAATTCATTTTTTTAATGGCATCAATGATTTTTTTATTGTACCAGGTATAGGAGCATAATCTAAAATAAACTTTGAAGGGTTTACTGGTTGATTAACTTTGCCTATTCATTTTTGCAGCTTGTTGAGCTGTCAAAGGCCCAGGATGTTGAGGCTGGTGACGGCACCACCTCCGTCTGTGTCATTGCCGGCAGTTTGCTGGATGCCTGCCAAAAACTCCTCTCTAAAGGTATAATTCAAGGCTTGTATGGGAAGAATCGTAGTAGAACTTCTTCAAGGGGTCAAATAACAAAACAAAAAAAATAACTGAAAAAGATCTATTGCCTACTTACTAGTATAAATAAGATATATTTTAAGGGTGCATTAATTATAGTTACTAACAACACCTTGCCAGGGCTGTTAAGGAAGCTTTTGATATAAAATTAGTTTTTGCTATTTATGCAGGGCTTGGGAAAGTAAACTTTTTTTGTCAAAGATTCTTTGAGAATTTTTACATTAAAATTTCGGAAATATATAATACTTATTGGCATTTGGGACATAACAAAATAATGACTATATGACAGTTGAAAAAAAGCTTTGTACCTTCACAACCTGACACAAAATTCGAAAGGTTATGAAAATTGATAGACCTCACCTGCAGGGCTTTTTCTATAGTACCCACGGGTCCGACTATCGGACCCATTCCCAAAGCAAAATATAAGATATTTTTCCCAATCTTCAAACCCAATTTTTTTTTTTTAGAAATTCTTTTTACCTATACTGGTTCATTTTCAACATCCTAATAAATTATGTGATGTGAAGATTTTTTGGTGATTGAACTCAGAAATCATTGATTTTCATCACATTCAGTGATGAGTATGAAATATTACCTGTCATGATTTATTGCAATAGATATTTACACCCCAAGGATTGATATTTCAGCCATTGTGGGTCTTTTAAAGGGAAAATAAACTAATATTAAATCATTTCCTAATTCACAGGAGACTAGACAGCTTTTTGTTTTCACTGTAAAATTTCCCAATTTCCGCATTTTCACGACGCAAAATTTCCCAAAATGTCTAGGGTCTTTTTCCCAAATTGGGCAGAAAAAGCCCTGACCTGTCAAGCTTCATCCATTAAACACTGTTGCACTGCATGTGCAGTGCCAACCAATCTACTTAATGAGCGTCTGCCTTGACCAGTCACTATCAAATCACATGCAATCTGTAGATCAGCTGATGTCTCGAACCTCAGTCACTCCATTGTGCCTGTACTGGTGTAGCATAAGAGGACACTTCAAAGTCCACTTTTGCAAGGTCTGGACTGTGAGGTTGATGCTACAATATGGAGAGCAATATCTGTCCCTACGCTATAGTTTATGCATTGTGTAAGATAATCCACTCAAGCTCCTGGTGTAGTCGCTCCTGGCTCAATGCCTGCATTGGTTTACCTGTTGACATCATGTTTCATTTATTGAGAGTATTTCGAAAATCCTTCATTAAGTAATAAATGCCGAAAATGACGTCTTTTTGGGAATGTAAATTCAAGAGGTCATAAAAAGCTTTACATACTTTGCCACTAAATATTTAAGCATTTTAATCTTAAGTAATGTATGCAGACAACAACCATGTCAGTCAATTCCAAATTGTAATCCTTTGTTTCTTCAGGTATCCATCCCACCAGCATATCAGAGGCTTTCCAGAAAGCATCAACCAAATCCATGGAGATCCTAGAAGCAATGACGAGTCCTCTTGACCTCAATGACCGTGAATCACTCCTCAAAGCAGCATCCACATCCCTAAACTCAAAGGTTTACCATTTTCCAATGCTTTTAGATAAAATAGATATGCAATTGTTGTGTCCATCAGGGGCACCACAGTTATTCAAATCAATAATAAGTTTACCTTGGGGGAAAAAAATATGGTTTCATATTTCCCAACCTACCCTAAAATTTATCACCAACCATTGACATTTTCTCGCATGTATTTTTTTTTATAACAGCTCTTGTGGAATATTTTATTTACCTGTCAGGGTTCTCAAAATGAACCGGCCACCGGCCTATTTGACCGCTTAAAATCAGAAATCGGCCGGTTAGAATTGTTGTAGAAACCATAAGGTCACATTCTTTTCTGACCTATTTTAATACTGATTATCTATTTTTACTTCGGCGTATGTAAGAGTCTTCAGATTCGTATTGGTTAGAATTCTCCATAATTCGCGCATGCGCTGTTACGGTTACCTGTTAGAAGAAAACATTGTCGATGTCAAAAAAAGAACATAGACACCCATATAAAAGTGGCAAAATCACAACCATCAGATTTACGCGACCATCTGCTAAAAATAGATGTTTCGCTACGATTTACACTCGATATCTTCTAATTGGCCGTGATTGCAGATGGGTGTAATCGGTCCAAACACTTGGTAGATCACAGAAGACACATTTTGCTGACTGTATAATGCAAATATTTCGGATATTGTTCGCCAAGTTAATTTTTTTCCTCGTCTGAAATAAAACTTACCTTTTACTAATGTAGTAATGATTAGGCTTTGCGTATGCACAGGCTAAATGGTAGGTTTTAAGACACATTTCATTAACCGTTACAATAATAAATCCGCAATAATCAATTGTTATTTATTTCGCCAAATGCAAGTCCCATCCCATCACAAACACCTGGGAAAGGATAAATAATTAACACATGTATAGCAATGTGTCGTGTTTGTCGGCTGCAGACCAAACGATACACTTTCTGACGTCAGAGACGAACACATAACATTTTTACGTTTGATATGCAGCCGACATGTACGACACATTTCAATACATGTTTTAATACCGTTAAGTTAAACTTGAGATTAAAGTCGCGTGGCAATGTATTGTATTTAAATTGCTCAGTCAAATACCGTATGATCCCATTTTTCTCTAGGCTAGTTAACCATCTACCGTGTTTACCGCGTTTGCGTCTAGATTGTAAGATCATCGGAAAAATTATACTGTAGTCAATAATCGTCGTGTGAGAAACGGCCGAAATGTTTGAATTCACTGCAAATATGAATGAACTTATAGGATTTGCAAAATATGTATGTCCAAATTATAAGTGTTTTTTTTTTTAAATTTATTTTTTCACTTCAGAACTCCTAGAAAAACAGTACCCTTAATAGCTCAGAATGCAGATCGGGGGGGGGGGGGGGGATGCCCTCGGGGCCCCTCTAGAAAGCCTGTTACAAATTCAATTTGGCCTGTTCAACTCAAACATTTTGAGAACCCTGCCTGTAGTCTGTTGCCTACTATCAATTTGAGAGCATAAAATCATAATTGTGCACACTGCTTAAAGAGTCACCATATCTTATCATCTTGTGGTTCAAGTTCAACATATAACCTAATGTTAGCACTTTGTTGTTATCTCCCCTTGTTCATACTCTATGATGTACTCAAATACTTACCTAAGGACTCAATTGAAACTTTGAATGTTTTAGATGTTTATCTTTTTGTCACTTGATTGTCGAGTTATTTAGTTTATGCCTTTATTGAAAAAAACATGGAACATTAAAAGATGTTGGTAAGCTTTGAATCAATTTAAATACTTTTAAAATTAACTAATGTAAAGAGTATACTTGTGTGTTCACAATACATATACTTGAAACATTTGAATACAAAGAAAGGTAGCTGTCGAATATTATCCTCTATATGAGCATTCAGCAATCTGTATTCCAATGAGGATATAAAGATTACCTTACATGAAAGACTAACATTCAGACTGGTCTTATTTGTAGGTGGTTTCCCAGTATTCCGGCATCCTGTCTCCCATAGCTGTGGACGCGGTCCTGCGAGTGGTTGACCCCGCTGTACAGGACAATGTAGATCTGAATGACATTAAAATTAACAAAAAATTAGGGTGAGAAATTGTATAACTGTCATATCATTTGGAAAGAGTAATATACTTTACTACAAATAACTGGCTTTAATAAAGCGAAATTGAGAGTGGTACAAGGTACTTTGTACCAATGGTTTTGGACCATTATTCTCAATAGTTGGCAAGACTTGACTAGAAGTCATGCCCCAGTTTAAAAACGATGTTTTAAAGACATTGCTAAAATATTAAACAATAAAGACTTTATTGTGTGACAGAAATCTGTGTCCAATAGGTGTTTAATAATTTATAACTGTGTTATGAGGTAATCCTAAAATCCCATGTTCTTGTACAGAGGAACAGTTGAGGACATTGAGCTGATTGATGGGCTTGTGTTCGACCAGAGGACACAGGGTATGGGCGGTCCCAACCGCGTGGAGAAGGCCAAGATTGGGCTCATACAGTTCTGCATCTCGCCTCCAAAAACTGATGTAAGTAAAATTATAACACAATATTTAATTATAACACAACATTTTCATTCTTTTTATCCCCCGCCTATGAAATAGGGAAGGGGATATTGAAATGGCGTTGTCCGTCCGTCCATCTTTCCTTCTGTCCGTCCTTCCTTCCGTCCGTCCGTCACCTGCGTTTTTTCAGTAACTAGCCGGTATAATTTCATGAAACTTAAAATAAATATGAACCACTATACTGGAATGATGCCCGTCCGAAAAAAAATTTGATTGGTCAATTGTCCTTGGAGTTATTGCCCTTGATTTTCTGAAAAATGCACATTTACAGCCATTTCTCAGTCACTAGATGGCAGAATTTCATGAAACTTAAAATAAATATGAATTACTATACTGGGATGATGCCTGTTCATATTTTTTTTGGATTGGTCAATTGTACTTGGAGTTATTGCCCTTGATTTTTTGAAAAACTCATTTACAGCCATTTCTCAGTAACTAGTTGGTAGAAATTCTTGAAACTTGAAATAAATATGAACCAACATACTGCGATGATGCCTGTTTATTTATATTTTGGATTGTGTAATTTCTATACGAGTTATTTGCACTTGATTTATTAAAAGATCCATGTTTGCAGCCTTTTCTATGCAACTAGCTGGTAGAATTTCATGACACTTGGAATAAATAAGAACCAACATACTGTGATGATGCCTGTCTATTTTTCTTTTGGATTGGTCAATTTTCCTTAGAGTTATTGCCCTTGATTTATTAAAAAATCATTGTTTGCAGCCATTTCTCAGTAACTAGCTGCTAGAATTTAATGAAACTTGAATGTGATATTTTAAGCTTCAAGCACAAACAAGCCATCAAGCACAAACAAGCCATCGTTGGCGGGGGATATCTTTTCACTGAAAATGCTTGTTCAACATGAAGTTGCGCTTGCATGTCATGAACAACTAGAAATGTGTCCATAGGACACGGATGCCCCCACTTCGATTTTTTGTCACAGAAAATAAGCCATAATGATTATTCAGGATAATCTGAGGGCCCTAACTCCTAAATGATTAAAGCGATTTCCATGGCTATCGAACTTGATCAAGATATTATGGTCACAAACATGTGTTAAAAGTTTGGTGAGGATTGGACAAACAGTTTTCAAGAATTAGATCGGAAACAATCTTCGGGACGTATTTTTCAAGTCTTTTTTTGCAAATAAAGAGCCGTAACTCCTAAATGACAAAAGCGATTTCCATGGCTATCGAACTTGATCAAGATATTATGGTCACAATCATGTATGTAAAGTTTGGTGAGGATTGGACACATACTTTTCAAGAATTAGATTGGAAACATATATTTTTGAAGTATTTTTGGCAAAAAAGGGCCGTAACTCCTAAATGACTAAAGCGATTTCCATGACTATCGAACTTGATCAAGATATTATGGTCACAAACATGTGTTTAAAGTTTGGTGAGGATTGGACAAACGGTTTTCAAGAATTAGATCGGAAACAATCTTCGGGAATTTTTGGCAAAAAAGGGCCGTAACTCCTAAATGACTAAAGCGATTTCCATGACTATCGAACTTGATCAAGATATTATGGTCACAAACATGTGTTTAAAGTTTGGTGAGGATTGGACAAACGGTTTTCAAGAATTAGATCGGAAACAATCTTCGGGACGTACGTACGTACGTACGTTACAAGTCATATACGTACGTACGTACGTACGTACGTAAGTACGGACAAGGGCAACCCTATATGCCGCCACTTTGTGGGGGCATAAAAATATGTTGAAGCAGGTCAATTTTAAAGTTACTCTTACTAACTATGAAATACTTGTCTATGGTAATACTAATCAGTAGTGTGATTCATTTAAATTAGTTAATAAACATAATAAATCACAAAATACATGGAATGATAAATACATGGAATGATGAAACCGATTAAGCTTAGAACAAAATGAAATACTAGTGAAGGTCAAAGAATTTAAAGTAGACTGAAAAATGGGAGAATTTCTACACAAACTAGTTAAAAGCTCTTAATTTTGTCTGTTTAATGAAAACTTCTCTCTCAGCTAAAACAGTTTAATGAAGACCTCCTGACTTAATCCCTAGATCAGTAAATATCAAATTTCAAAGCTATGGATATCCTTCATTGTAATTGTGTTTGTCCAGATGGACAACAGCGTGGTGGTGTCAGACTACACACAGATGGATAAGGTTCTACGTGAGGAGCGTCAGTACATCCTCAACATTGTCAAACAAGTGAAGAAGGCCGGATGTAACGTTCTCCTCATACAGAAATCCATACTCAGGTAATACAGCATGCCTAGGCCATCTCAACATAAATTTGTTTTTAATTATTTTTAAGTATTTATAATTCAGATTTGTTGAAAAGTAATTTTGAAAAATTCCTATTTCGTGTAGTAACATTTTAATATTGACTGAAAATTTGTGATTGCTCTGAGCATTGTTCGACACTAAAAGGTCCCTGGATCCCAATGTTACAGAAGGGACACCTGAACATCAAAGTCCTGTATTCCGTTGGGACACTTAAATTTCTGATGGATAAATCAGACCGACAAAAGCTAAATATCAATAAATAAATAGCGTTACACTAATTTATTACCCAAATTTCTTGACAGTATAAAAATGATATTATTTTTATTATTAATAATACGTCACACACACCAAAGCGAAAGTATGTCTGACCTTGTTTGTGACTATAGTTCCGTCATGAATCTATAAATAAACAGGTCATTTCACAGTGAACATGTGGGTTAGGCCTAACAAAATAAATTGTGTGGTTCGGGTCACCCGACCCTACCTGGAAAATATTGCAGACCCTACTGTTTTTTTGGTGTGACTTGCGAAAAAAAAACACTCCAGAACGTCGGGAGTTTAAGCTCATAAAACCCAAGATTAGTTTCGAAGATGTAGAGATAATGTTTTTGTTTGAGTCGGGATCTGTATCCGAGATTGACATGTCAACATCCGACAAGGGGCCATGGACCCGTTTGTATGAAGAACAACTGTACGATATTTCTGTCGTACATTTTATCAAGAAATTATCCGGCTTTTCGCTCTGAGTAAGGTATATACAATGGAAAAAATGTGTCTGGATAAGAGTATAAGTTTTCCCACACATAAGATTGAATGCCGGTCTAATTTTTATATCCCCCACCCACCACTGCAGGACAAGGCATGACCCTTTTTCCCTTGTCATGTTGTCAGATGCAATCATAAAAAAATAGTTTAGATAAAATAGCAGCAGGGCAAACATACTACTAGTATCTATATAGAAAGGAAATATAAAATACTGGGAGTTCTGACATAGGCTGGTGCCTGACAAAATGTGACTTTCTTTTAAACTGGGACTGAAACCTGGGTATGTTGCCATTTGTACAGTTTATAAATTATTCCTAACTTTACTTTTTGGAGAATGGCAGAGAAATGTTTTTGAGATGTTGAAGCAGGTCAGTATTGTCACATTTAATTATCAATATGTTTTCCTTTCGGAAGGTGTGTGACGAATGACATAAAAACCAGCAATGACACACCACCTCACCGCAGCGATGCTTAGTTATGTCCTTATATAACTGAAATTCTGCTGAAAAAGGACAAAAACAAAGCGAACAAACCTGTACCAAACTAAAAAAAAAAAAAATCCCGACCTACCCTACCTATTCTTGGGGACCATGTTACCCGAACCACACAATTTATTTTTTTAGGCCTAACGCTTCCGTTTTGTTGTTTACATTATCAACAAGGTCAGAGGTGACAGAGATTTATAAGCAGTTCAGTCTGTGGAATTATCTCGTTAATGTGGCAGAACAGCCCAAAACAGATGCCACCACTGCTGACTTTGAAGCCTTAATGATACGACCTTCGAGTTGTTACAGTAGCAATTACGGCACAAAATACTAGCATCCTACTATTCAGAATTCTTGGAAAATTGGCATCCTTCTAATCAATATTCTTTGTTAATCTTAAAGACATGTATTTTAATGCTTTGATAAAAAAAGTTATAGAAATAAAATTCCCTAAGTTCTATTAATTATCTTCAATAAATGAAATTTTACCACATTTTTGCGCGAAAATTAACATACTTTTTTTGGTGGTTGTCTGCTCTTCCACTCTGCACCACACCTGTTGGGCAGTCTGTTTTATTTATCAGCAGCTCTACTAAATATAAAACTTAAGTTTTCACAAACCTAATTTGAATTTAATATTAAAACAGGTTTAACAATGAAAAAAATGCAAAAAGTGGAATTCATTTTGGAAGGGACACCTGATTTCAAAAGTTGGTGTCCCTTCGGGATATTTTGGAAAAAAAGGTTAGTGCCGACTCCTGCTTTGAGAAATCTGTTCTGCAGCATCGGTTTTTAGGATGTATATTTATTTTGTACATAGTTTTGGTGCCGTATTCATAAAGCATCTAAGTGTACATTTTCAACTTCATATTTATTCATATGCATGTACTATTTTGACCATTTTCTTGCTTATTTTTATTTATTTTGGTGTACAAACATTGTTATTTTTCTTAAAATTTTACTACCAAGTTCTACAAATTGTCACTAAGATGCTTTATGATTCGACCCCTGGATTTATTGTATGGTAATTTACCTTTCAAGACAAATAGTCATGAACACTTAATTCTTATCCAAAATAAAAATTGGTATATTATTTAAACACAATAAAAAATCATTTCTCAGGGAAATTTATGCAATTTAATGAATTGACTCTCATATTGCAGAGATGCTGTTAGTGATTTAGCCCTTCATTTCCTAGCTAAGATGAAGATAATGGTCGTGAAAGATGTTGAAAGAGAAGACGTAGAGTTTGTTTGCAAGGTAAGTCTGCAGACAATTTAGAAACATGTACGCTTATAATGGTGTTTAATTTCCAAACTAACCTTAAAGCAGTAAGTCTGGGCAGCTACAGAAGCAAGTTCAGCAAAACAAGTACTTTGAACAGTTCAACTAAAAGTTTGTATAAGATGAATTTGGTTTTGACACTTTTCTTATTGTTTCTAAAAGCTATTTCCAGTAGTAGCAGAATGCATATTTATTGTTAAGCATGTGTCTTGCAGAGCCTGAACTGCCGGCCTATTGCCAGTCTTGACCACTTTGTCCCCGAATCTCTCGGATCAGCTGAACTGGTGGAGGAGGTACACACGGGAGCCAGCAAAATTGTCAAGGTGGGCTGTGAATAATGTTTGCTTTACGCCTTTATCAGTCAAATAATATTAATCAATGTAGAAAACTATATGTATTAAAGCATCAACTGCTGTGATTAGAGTAGTTTATAAACACATGCCAGAAAATGTTAACTTTTTCTTTGTAATTGAAAAAAACTCAAAATTAGGTTAATTTGATTTTTTATGTCTCCCCCTTTGTTTCCGCTCAATAACGAAAGAACGCTTGTACCCAGGAACTTCTACTTGGTATGCTAGTTGGTCATGACTAGTGGATTACTCCTATTGATTTTGAGATCAGTAGGTCAAAGATCAAGGTCACCGTGACCATGAAGTGAAGAAACAGTGTCCGCTCAGTAACTAAAGATCGTTTGGGTCCAGGAACTTCATACTTGGTATGCTAGTTGTTCATGACTAGTAGTTGACCCTTATTGATTTTGAGATCAAAAGGTCATGGTAACCTCCAGGTAAAAAACAATGTGTTGGCGGTGACCAAAGCTTAAAAATGGTTTCTGTTCAATAACTAAAGAACGCTTGCACCCAGGAACTTCATACTTGTTATGCTAGTTGGTCATGACTAGTAGATGACTCCTATTGATTTTGAGATCTGTGACCATGAGGTGAAGGAATGGTTTCCGCTCAATAACTAAAGAACGCTTGCACCCAGGAACTTCATACTTGGTATGCTAGTTGGTCATGTCTAGTAGATGACTCCTATTGATTTTGAGATCAGTAGGTCAAAGGTCAATTTTACCATGACCTTGAGGTGAAGAAACAGTTTCCGCTCAATAACTAAAAAACTCTTGCACCCAGGAACTTCATACATGGTATGCTAGTTGGCCATGACTAGTAGATGACCCCAATTGATTTTGAGATCACTAGGTCAAAGGTCAAGGTCGCAGTAGATGTTCACTATTTAATACGGGTGAATAAATCGAACTTCACTGTTGGTTCAACTGCAGTCCAAAATTACAAATTTCATGTCCATCATTTATTTTTCTCAGATACGACCACACAATAGGTGAGACAAGCGCTTTTTCAAAAAAGCAATCTCTAGTTTTTTATCTAATTTAAAAGAAATTCCTTTCAATTTTGGATTTTCCTACAGATTACTGGTATATCAAACCCAGGACGAACAGTGACAGTTTTAATCCGTGGATCTAACAAGCTTGTCCTGGAGGAGGCGGATCGATCACTCCATGATGCTCTCTGTGTCATCAGGTGTCTCGTCAAGAAGAGGTACAACATCATCAAGATTGATTGTAGATGAATTATGTGGTTACAATTCAACATCTTATGTGTTTAAGTTATGTTGTTGAGGAAGTTAAGAAGATTTGTATTGAAAATTTGCTAGGCACTGCAGTACTCATGTTAAGTGTCGTCCTGTTGTCAATTTCATGCAAGAATTTCTGAGTAAATATGGTTAGAGTGTTAACTCACAGTTTAATGTTATCTCTATAGGGCCCTGATTGCCGGAGGTGGAGCACCAGAGATTGAGCTCTCCCTACAGCTGATGGAGTATGCCAACACCCTGTCTGGCATGGAGCAATACTGCTTCCGTGAGTTTGCCGAGGCCCTTGAGGTGATTCCCTTCACCCTGGCCGAAAATGCTGGGCTCAACCCCATAGCCACTGTCACGGAACTGAGGAACCGACATGCACAGGGGGAGAAAACTGCTGGCATCAATGTCAGAAAGGTATTTCTTTACAACTTTATATGCATAATACTTAATTAAGCATACAGGTAATCAGTAATGACCGACAATGGGGTTGAGATAAAAATGATTCTTCTTATATAACATCTTATGGTCTGTTTGAAACATTTGACAAGTGGTAGTCAGGAGCTTTCTGTGTATCAAAACAAGACACATTGTCATAGTTTGGAACTAACAGGGAAATGCATTTACTACATATAGTTATTTTTGCACTCACAAAGCAAGATTTGGGAGAGTATATAGGAGTGAGCTTGTCGGTTGGTTGGTTTTGTCCAGACAATAACTCCTGAAAGGGTTGACATATTTTCATAGATGCTGCTCTGAACCTATTCTTGTATTTCACTGTTATTGATCATTTCAGGGAGCCATTACGAACATCTTGGAGGAGAATGTTGTGCAGCCACTGCTTGTGTCCCAGTCCGCCATACATCTCGCCTCTGAGACTGTCCGCTCTATCATGAAGATTGATGATATCGTGAGTAGTCCCTTCTCATTACTTTTTGTAGTAATTTAACAAATGAACATACCTGATATAAAGTTTTCAGAATGATTACTTGCATGTTAATTTTGTGACTTGTACATACATCTACTTGTAAACTTGCATTAAGATAATTGTCTACATTTGGGATAAAAAATTGCTCACATTTTCTTATCGGTGACCCTTTTTGACTGCTGAATTGTGATCCATTATGATAGGTTTTGTACATTTTCTGAATGGTGTATTATAATGATTTCTGTTGTATAATTTGCAGGTGAACTGTATGTGAGGATAGTTGAACCATAATCTGTCACAACCAACCCAGTCTCCTAGCTGCTCATCAACGTTCATCAACACTTAACATTCAGACATGCTGAGCTGAAGCTCTGGATGGGACAGCTTGTCATCTCAACATTTCCTCATTTCTTACATACTCCTCAAGAGATGGATGTGTTCAGTGTTGGCTTAATTCTAACTTATAATTTATTATCTGTGTGCGTTACAATGACATGTGCTATGAAGAATGACATTTTTGAAACTGAAAGACAAGAAAGCAAAAGTGAACAAATTTAAAGAAATTTTGAGAAGTTTAAACGTACCGATTAGCAATTTTGAGCTATTATGTGTTTGCTTTGTATGTGATTTTTTTTAGATTAAATTATACAATTCTGTAGATTTTGTTATTGGGTGTATTGACAGTTCTGCTAAGAAGAGAAAAGTAAACTTTCACTATCGAGCTTAAAAACCTACTTATCTCCAGTCTAAGTTCGGCAGAGGGATATGTATTTTGCATTGTTTGTCTGGCCCAGATTTCTCGAAAAAGGTTTAGCAAGCTTATTTCATTAAGCCAAAGTTTTAACTTAAACTTGCTTTTCTAAATGAAAATTTATTAGTTGTTGTTTTGTGAATGCAAATATTACAATCAGAGCTCCAGATAATCTTTGAGGGCAATTGGGTCGATACCCACTTATTATGGGATAAACTGGGTCCTCTAAAAATAATGTAGGACACAGTAAAAGAACTGCCCACGATTATATAGAATCATAACATGATAAAAAAGATTGTTATTTGTACATTATATTTGAATACTGGTTGATCCATTCACCACTGGTCACAAATTTCCATGGTTAAAATATTTTGTTTTGTAAGCCAAGATCATTACAAGCTTTGCATGTTTTGTAAGCCAAGATCATTACAAGCTTTGCAATCAGTAACCTACTATAACCTTTTTGGTAGCATTCTTGCTCTGTTACATACTATCACAGCCAGTTGACAGTTCAGTTCTATGACATTATTCTTAACTTGTCCTAAAATTGCTTTTTTTCAGTATTTTGTTTTAAAATGCCTTTCATACATATTTAAAGACTGAGCAAGGAATAAATATCTGGAAGTTCAACAACATTCGGTGTCAAAAGGCTATCACATCCCATAACTCGACAACATTTTTAACCCTTGCTTTACCTCCTGCTTGTAATATTAACTTGCCGAAGCTCTTGCGTATGTTCAAGATTTCAACTACACATTGCTTTTCAAGCCAATGACCAATGACGTATGATTGAAAAAAAACATGCAAAATTGGTTTCGGCAACAGCAAGCATTTTCGATTATAATATTGAAGTTACGAAAACAGGGATCTCATCTGAGGACTTGACAATGTATACTTAAAGCATGTTTATCCTGATATAAAGGGACAAACAAATATTACAATGTTTTGAGAAATTGGGTCAGCAGCCATTACTAAGTAATTGATAAATATTGATCAAACCAATGTGAAGTGTGTATAACCCTAGTGTGCTGGGCAATTATTGTCTGGATCAGATAAGTTACAGGAGTTGTTTCCCTTTAAATGATAAAAATTTGTATTGAGCCATTGTGCAACTTATCCAATGGAGGTAAAAGTGATGCCTCTGGACAGATCAAATTAATATTTTCTACGTAATTGTGGAGTAATATCCAGTGTTTCTGACCAAATCAAGATGCACCACTGTACAATTGTTCTACACACTTCATATAAGGTTCATAAGCTTCTGTTTATTAAGTATGCAACAGTTTGGATGGGCACATTTTAAACTGAAAGTTGAAGGGCAATGACCTGTTTAGACAAAACTTGCATGCCTCACAGCAAAAAACAGTATTACACATTCAATGTAAAATTCATCAATTTCTTTGATTTAAGTAGCCTGGACTGTTAACAAAGTTTAACTGTCACAGGACTGAAGAATGCCACCTAGACACAGGAATGCAGTTCTTTTCAAGTAATGCACCAGGCAAGAAAAAGTCACAAAGGGCAATTAGCTCTCATTGTCCTTTACAATTATATGGAAAGGAATTAAATTCCATCCAGTAGTTTTCAAGATGTGCTGTGGACAAGAAAAATTGCAATGGACCGACAAACTGACCGACTTGCCAACGACAGGGTGACTACAATACCAAACACAGGGCGACTCCAACAAACACTCTCAAACTTTGTTTGTTGGGGGTATTAAAATCATTAATTGAAGGATAATAACAATTGTATTACTGTTCAGATCCAGACGAAACACACTGGTGGTACACACTTCACATACGTTTCAATAAATTCTGGTTACATGTACATAGAAATAAGTGCGCACAAATAATTTAGGTTTTTGATCTAGCTAATTATATTGGGACATCCGCGTGCCGGCAACAGGGTCAACTCGTGTTCAGGCTGTAAGTTTAGAGGTAATTTAAAATGATTGCATAAAAAATGTTCCCCATGGCAAGATGGTGTATTGCCTACAAGTTCCAGGTCAGATGCTAGGTCATTGGTCAAAATGCCTTGTATTTTTGCTTGTCCAGGCTGTAACATGGCCATGCATAAGAATATTTCGAAATAATTTGGCACAAATGTTCATCATGACTTGACTATGTGTCGCCTCCAAGAGCCTTTATCTGAAAATCAAAAGTTAAATTCACACAAGAATAATTTGTAAAAATGTGTGCCGTAACTACAGTCAAGACTGTTTTATACTTGGTCATTCATTTTCTAGTTTCATTATTAATTTTAAAAAAGTCGGGCCTTGAGCTGAAATTCTCGAATTATCGCCCTGTCAGCAATTTGTCATTTTTGTCAAAATTAATTGAAAAAGAGGCACTTTATAGACTTAATCAGCATGTGAAAGAGCATAATCTCCTCCCAAAGAACCAATCTGCTTATAGACAGTTTCACTCGTGCGAGTCCGCTTTACTTCGGCTTGTGAATGATTTGCTTGATGGGATGGAACATCAGGAGGTTACGGCACTAATAGCTATAGACCTTA
Organism: Mya arenaria; assembly: GCF_026914265.1. NCBI lineage: Eukaryota > Metazoa > Mollusca > Bivalvia > Myida > Myidae > Mya > Mya arenaria. Next base: position 20,375,306 of record NC_069132.1, read on the forward strand.
GTGCGGCGTTCGACACGGTCGACCACGACATTCTCGTCCGTGTATTGACTAACCAGTATGGAGTTTGTGGATCAGCGCTGGAATGGGTGGATTCGTACCTGCGACCACGTGGCTGCTGCGTGAAGGTGAATCAAATTTCTTCATCTCAGCGCCATCTTACATGTAGTGTCCCGCAAGGAAGTTGTTTGGGTCCTTGGCTCTATTTGACCTATGCTGGGACTCTATTTGACATTGTGCCCCCGTCCATTTCCGTGTTTGGGTTTGCGGACGACCATACAGCGAACATTCGTTTCAAACCAACAACAATCGCAGAAGAGGCTGTAATTCAGGAACTTCAAGGCTGTGCTATTGTCATAAACGACTGGATGAACAATAACAAACTAAAAATGAATGCATCCAAAACAGAATTTATCATGTTTGGTAGTCGCCCGCAGTTGGATAAATGTAACACCAAAGAAATTGAAATATGCGGTGATAACATCAAATTGCAGAATTATATCAGACATTTGGGTGCTTTTCTGGATGCCACACTTAATTTCAAAGAGCATATTAAAAGAAAGTGTAAAACTGCTATGTTGAACTATTTTAAGATAAAAACTATCCGTAAGTTTCTAACCAAAGAAGCAACTGAGGTCTTAGTTCTGTCATTAGTAATTTCACACTTGGATTATTGTAACGTCATTCTGCATGGTGTCGCTCAGTGTGAACTACATAAATTACAACGCATCCAGAATATGTGTGCCAAACTTGTTCTCAACCGCTTTAGGTGTGATAGTTCAAAACAGGCATTATATGACTTGCACTGGTTACCCATAAAGGCAAGAATTAATTTTAAGATCCTCACTTATATGTATAACTGTTCCGTTGGAAATGCTCCTCAATACCTTATTGAATTTTTGTCTGGAAAAAATTCAAAACGCACACTACGATCCTCGGAATCATCAATAGGATGCTATGTTGTGCCTTTAAATAAGAAAAAGACCTTCAGTGACAGAAGTTTTAGAACTATTGGCCCTAAGCTTTGGAATGAACTGCCTCTGAGCCTTAGACAAAGTGATTCAGTAAACATATTCAAGAAACATTTAAAAACCCATCTTTTCAGAGATTATTATGCATTGTTTTAAAATGTATACCCATGAACTATTTACCAATATATTGCCGAGCTGTTGTCTGTTTATACGATGGTGAACACCCATCATGTTGTAAATAATTTATATACTATTCATTGAACTATGTATGTTATTTACAGTGTGCTAATATTCGTGATGATTTTTTTCCATTGATTACTGGTTATTTAATTCTTGTGTCTGTATTGCTGTATTGCTTTTATTATCTTATAATTCATTATTGTACAACGCCATTGAATATGTATTTATATGTAGAAATAGGCGTTTAAGCAAATAAACGAGTTTCAAGTTTTATTGTGTTACTGACCTGATCCAATCAACTTGGCTACATAGATCATTCTGAAATAAATGAGCCCAAATAGAAATGTTCACTTTACATTTCTTTAGATGATATGCGGTTCTAGCTGTGTCTGGTCACGTTCCACCCATTATTTCTCAACTACTGGTGGATTTTGGATCTTTGGAATCTTTTCCAATGACATCTTTGTAGGCCATTTATTTCCAAATCTTCGGTCAAATTCAGATGGCCTTTCTCTGTTCATTTGTTCAACCAAAGCCTCATCCAATATAGCTTTTCTCTGTTCAAAAGCTCAACCTAAGCCACATCAGATATAGCCTTTCCCTGTACATTTCTGTTCAATTGCTCAACCCCGGTCACATATGAATAGCTTTTCCCTGTTCATTTGTTCAACCCCAGCTGCATCAGAGAAAGCCTTTCCCTTTTCATCTGCTCAACCCAAGCTGCATCAGAGATAGCCTTTCCCTGTTCATTAATTTTGCTCCACCACAGCTGCATCAAAGATATCCTATCCCTGTTCATTTGCTCAAACCCAGCCACAGAGATATCCTTTCCCTGTTTATTTGCTCAACCCCAGCCACATCAGATATAGCCTTTCCCTGTACATTTGCTCAACCCCAGCCACATGAGAATAGCTTTTCCCTGTTCATTTGCTCAACCCCAGCCACATCAAAGATGGCCTTTCCTTGTTCATTTGCTCAACCCCAGCCACATCAGATATAGCCTTTCCCTGTTTATTTGCTCCACCCCAGCCACTGTTCATTTGCTCAACCACAGCCACAATCATGAGAATAGCTTTTCCCTGTTCATTTGCTCAACCCCAGCCACATCAAAGATAGCTGTTCCTTGTTCATTTGCTCAACCCCAGTCACATCAGAGATAGCCTTTCCCTGTTCATTTTCTTAACCCCAGCAATTTGAGAATAGCTTTTCCCTGTTCATTTGCTCAACCCCAGCCACATCAAAGATAGTATTTCCCTGTTCATTTGCTCAACCCCAGCCACATCAGAGATAGCGTTCCTTGTTCAATTGCTCCACCCTAGACACATCAGAGTTAGCCGTTCCTTGTTCATTTGCTCAACCCCAGACACATGAGAATAGCTTTTCCCTGTTCATTTGCTCAACCCCAGCCACATCAGAGATAGCCGTTCTCTGTTCATTTGCTCAACCCCAGACACATCATAGATAGCCGTTCCTTGTTCATTTGCTCAACCCTAGACACATCATAGATAACCTTTCCCTGTTCATTTGCTCAACCCTAGCCACATGAGAATAGCTTTTCCCTGTTCATTTGCTCAACCCCAGCCACATCATAGATAACCTTTCTCTGTTCATTTCTCAACCCCAGCCACATCATAGATAACCTTTCCCTGTCCATTTGCTCAACCCCAGACACATCAGAGATAATTCTTTCCCTGTCCGTTTGCTCAACCCCAGCCACATCATAGATAACCTTTCCTTGTTCATTTGCTCAACCCCAGACGCATCATAGATAACCTTTCCCTGTTCATTTGCTCAACCCCAGACACATCAAAGATAACCTTTCCCTGTCCATTTGCTCAACCCAAGCCACATCAGATATACCCTTTCCCTGTTCATTTGCTCAACCCCAACCACATCAGAGATAGCCTTTCCTTGTTCACATTCTCAACCCCAGTCACATCAGAGATAGCTTTCCCTGTTCATTTGCTCAACCCTAGACACATCATAGATAACCTTTCCCTGTTCATTTGGTCAACCACATCCACATCAGATATACCCTTTTTCTGTTCATTTGCTCAACCCCAGCCACATGAGATATTCTTTCCCTGTTCATTTGCTCAACCCCAGCCACATGAGATTTTCTTTCCTTGTTCATTTGCTCAACCCCAGACACATCATAGATAACCTTTCCCTGTTCATTTGCTCAACCCCAGCCACATGAGAGATATTCTTTCCCTGTTCATTTGCTCAACCCCAGCCACATGAGAGATATTCTTTCCCTGTTCATTTGCTCAACCCCAGCCACATGAGAGATATTCTTTCCCTGTTCATTTGCTCAACCCCAGCCACATGAGAGATATTCTTTCCCTGTTCATTTGCTCAACCCCAGCCACATGAGAGATATTCTTTCCCTGTTCATTTGCTCAACCCCAGCCACATGAGAGATATTCTTTCCCTGTTCATTTGCTCAACCCCAGCCACATGAGAGATATTCTTTCCCTGTTCATTTGCTCAACCCCAGCCACATGAGAGATATTCTTTCCCTGTTCATTTGCTCAACCCCAGCCACATGAGATTTTCTTTCCTTGTTCATTTGCTCAACCCCAGACACATCATAGATAACCTTTCCCTGTTCATTTGCTCAACCCCAGCCACATGAGATTTTCTTTCCTTGTTCATTTGCTCAACCCCAGACACATCATAGATAACCTTTCCCTGTTCATTTGCTCAACCCCAGTCACATGAGAGATATTCTTTCCTTGTTCATTTGCTCAACCCCAGTCACATGAGAGATATTCTTTCCCTGTTCATTTGCTCAACCCCAGTCACATGAGAGATATTCTTTCCTTGTTCATTTGCTCAACCCCAGCCACATCAGAGATAGCCGTTCTCTGTTCATTTGCTCAACCCCAACCACATCAGAGATGGCCTTTCCCTGTTCATTTGCTCAACCCCAGCCACATCAGAGATAGCCGTTCTCTGTTCATTTGCTCAACCCCAGCCACATCAGAGATAGCCTTTCCCTGTTTATTTGCTCAACCCCAGCCACATCAGAGATAACCTTTCCCTGTTCATGTTCTCAACCCCAGTCACATCTGTAGTAGGTTATCTTAAAAGGTCATACACACATAAGGGCCAACAAGCTTAAACTCCAACTTGCAATGTCATAATGCATTACTTGTTTGTTTTTAAAATATCAAACCAAACAGAATGTACGTTGTAAGGAATAATACAGGACTTTTCCTTTTGTTTGCATACAATCATATCAGTGTAAAGAAAGTACAATGGAAAGCATTTGCTAATTCATGTTATTTTAATTTCATTAAGCAAACAGAATCACAAAATGTCGAGAGTAATTAAAACAAACACAATAACAAAAATAAGTCATTCACAATACATAAATACATATACATATATTACCGTAGTACATAAGTGATTTTTTGTAGAAAATACAAACATGATCAATGACAGGTTGCTTTAAGCTGTTGTGGGCATATTTTTTTGTATGTTTTCACTGTATCATCACCTCATGCCATACCATTAAGAACAATAGTCTGTAATGATAGGTCAGAGCATGGTTGGAGTTTTATCAGATCCTACTGACTTAAATTGGCCATAGAAGCTATTCATACTGTAGATCAACATCAGGTAACAGACAGATCAACATAACATGACAAACCAACAACACATCACAGACCAACATCTAACCATATATACTTTGTTTCATTAAACTATAACTATTAAAAATTGGTCCTTGACATAATGACTTTCAAGTCAGCCCTACTCTTATGTAAAAGCGAAAACATTCTAAGTGTCTTTTATAAAAAATGAAGGACTTAAAAAGTTTTCACGTTCACAATTCGAGTTGGTTTATCTCAGAGGACCAAGGAGGTAAAAAAAGTTTAACATTTAACAATAGACAAGAATTCACTTGGGATGAACATACTGTACAAATCAATATTTAAAAAAGGTCATTTACTAGCTAATGGATTCTGAATCATGTGGAGACTCATTTAACTTTCATACTGGCTTACATCTATAAAAAAGTATTCACTAAAATCAAACATGCTAATGAAAGGTTTAACCATTCAAATATGAAATATATATAACATGAACTATATATATATATAAACACTATACATACATACATACTCTGAGTTAAGTGAGGCAGCACCTCAAATGCTTCTGACTTCAACAACAACAAGAACTCCTATAACATTACTGACACACTATATGACCAAGCTAGGGATCAAGCATGGAGAATAGGAGATGAACTCTGGTGTCAAACTAATGCACTGAACACTTACTTACAGTAACTAAACAACTAGATGTACTTTGGGATGAGTCATTAGTCACAAGTACAGTGGGGGAAAATGGGAAAGGTTTATCTGCTTTTGAATCTTATATCACCCTTTGACATGATAATGAAAATTATCATGTCAATGTTCAAATGTACTTAACAAAAGATGAATTGGACTTTTTTTACAAGTAAAATTCAAGATTATATACTTCCATTTGACTAGGTAAGCGTGGGCATATATTTATTCAACAACAAATCTATACAAAAACAGTATATACATTTTAAGAAAAATCATTGACTTCATTACACCTTCTTATATCAAACGAGTGCAAACCAAGAAAGCATTTTTTCTCTTTAATTCTACAATATTTGAGCATATTGCACAGCAAACAAATGCAACTGTAAAAAAAACCCACACATAATAATAACATTGACACTGCAAAAACTTTTGAAAATATTACATTGCGTTGCGTTTTTTTTTATTTATATTCTTTTCAAATGATTTAAAACATGCATGCATTGCAAATATTAGTGCAGATAAAGGTTTAGAACGTCATTTCCTACTTCTACTCTACATTATGTTGTAGTCTGATGACTATATAGATAATTCAAGGCCTGCAATTAGCATATGACACCAGTCCAAAACTGAAGGAGCACAGCCCAATCCCAGTGATTATAATTCATTGAATGTTTCATGTTCATCACATGTCCCTATGTCAATAATTGGCAAGTAACACATAACAAAATCGTAATGAAAATTCTTGGATAAGGAAAGATTATAAAATAATAAATGAACAGGCTACTTATAGATTGTTAAAATCAATCACCTTATAGCAAACACAATATTTAATGAGATAAGACAGTGAGATAACACAGGTTACCAGTGCTGCATGTATGTGAACATAATGTCATTCTTTTCAAAATCGGAACAAGAGATTCAATGAGCACCCAGACAGATGTAGTCTAGTTGTCATGGGCTTTCTTAAGTACTAAAAAACCTTGAGTTAAACTTCCTAATCTAAGTGGGAGTAGGATATTTCTTTTCTTTCTCTTGTGCTATTTAATGATTATCTGAATATCAGTAGTATTGTATTGATCATTCTTGGTTTGAACAAAATATTACATATACATAATTTTTACAGAATGCTCATAAATATGAAGATCAATGTCTATTGTCAAAAACAATAAAGACATATTTGTGCAAGAAAGATAATTTATATATGTGGAGTACATTTAATTTTCTCCCACATTTTGTTCAGACTATTGTACAAGTATTTATAACATAGTTCTCCTTGAGGTTTGTTAACATTTGGCAATGTTCATTGTTCAGAGAATCAATTACCCAATACTGATTGGGATAACCGGAGATAACCAATGTTATAACTACTGTATTACCCGGTGCATTATCTAATGACAGGTTATCTGTTATTAATAGTTGTCCAAACATTGCAAGTATGATGTAAGCCTAGACAACACTGTTATAACTTACTGCATGGAAAATGTCTTAATAAAATCAATTATGAAATCGCAATTGGTTTGAGCTGAAAACACAAAACCATTATTACCATTATTACCATAATTGGGAGAGTATTAACATAGCAGGACTTGATTATGTGTACATGCAAGATGATATCTTTCGATCATGCCATTAAAACATGGCTTGTTAAAAACACAGTTACAGTACAGTCATACTTTCGGACATGTGTACCGAAAGAACCAAACTAGGTCACTACAATCAATTATAGTCACACCACTTGTTTAAATGACATAATCATACAATAAGGATGCAAACTATGAACTCTTGAGTTCTGCACATTTATGTTACAATCATGCCATCCAGTTTCAACTAATGAAATCAGTCCCATTATCAAGTACACCAACATCACCTGTTCTACAGGGTACAGTGTGCATAGGTAACTAGTACTTGATGATGTCAGATTACCAACATTTATATAACGCTGATAAATATGAAAATAAGAACTGGGTCACTGTGGTGCATTTACCTTTCTGGGAGTAGACACGAGTGTCTTTGTGACATTTTTAAAAAGCAACCTAGACAGTTTCATGTTGGAGGTAAAGTATAACGACAGGACACGCATGGGGAACATGACTACCCTGAAAGATTTTCCTACCAGGTGGGGGATGCATGATCGATGAGTCTATGCCATTTCTTCTGAATAATTGGGGTAGTAGTTTTATTTAAGCTATAGCACTTGTATTGAACTTATTGTGACACATGAATGGAGTTCTATTCCTTTTCAAGTTTATTCTTATTTCTTAATAGATTTGATGAGTGCCTGGATAACCTTAAATAGAATATTTCTATGCTACCTTTACTGTGAGGTTTATATCATTGAAGAAACGATAAAAGCTGGTGATATTGTAAAATATCAAGGTTTTTATTCATTATCTATTCATTTTTTATTCATCAATACCTTATATTGAAGCTGTTTTTCTGGAGAAACATTTTGTCACTTTAAAACATTAAGTATACTCATCATGTCTGTGACTATTGATGACATTAAAAGTACATCTAGTCTACTGAGTGTGGTCATTAATATAAAGTGCAGAATGACCACAGAAATTCATATTAAATGATTTATAAACACTCCCACATCAAGAAGATAATATCTCTAGTGTACACTCAAAGGAAAGTCAAATAGCCGATTTCAGAACATGCACACATCATTTTCATTCATACATGTATACATTTAAAGACTGTTTATCAAACTAAAACACTCCAAGTCCTTCACTTTCCAAGTAAGGTTGAATAATATTAAGTGGTAATGTGATACAGCAATTATTAATACTCCGTCTCTCTCCAGAGTGTTAAATTACACTTCCTCAAATGGACTTGTAGCGCAATGACGTTGAATACGGCCAATAAATGGCGTTGTTTCTTCAGCGCAACTACAGCAACTACTGTGGCAATCATTTATACTAGTAATACACCTCTTGTTCAAATGGCAGATTATTTTTTCAGAAATAAATTATTCATGCTCATATGGTAAAATAATTTATAATTTGAATATAAAAGCTTACTTTTTCATTTTCAAAGCAGCCTATAAATATTAGATTTCCTCAATCAATGTGAAGCAACATGGGGATGGCAAGGATGTAATACTGTAAACTGGCATTCTGATTGTACTGCTATCAAATTCCCAAAATACAAATGTGGATGATAATGAATTTACATCTTAAACTAAAATATCATAATAATAGTTTAGTTAAAGCACCTGTTGAATTTGTTTACAAAGAAACAGTCACCAAAATTAGTCTTTTGGATGAACAAATTCAAACTGATATACTTCTGCTTGGCATTACATTTTATGATTTTTGAACAAGGCCTGCTGTATAAAACACAGAATTTTAGCAAGCCCTGAAAGCATTTTACCAGTTCAGGGCTTGTGCTTATTTTGACCACTGAAGACAATGTTTTGTTTCTCATTTTAACTCCATTTCTTAAAAGAATTAGTCTTGAAATAGCAGACTGTGACACATCAGGTTATGTTTTATAAATAAAATGTTTTTTTAATTAAATACTTGCCAAGTTGTGTTATAAAGTGAGACAAAAATTGAATTTTGTGCTTTAAAAAAGAAATAAAACTGATACCTTTAGCCAATAAATTTACCTCAAGGCACAATGCTCATTATTTTCTCTATCTTTTACTGACAATGTTTGTTCATACCATCTAAAACTAATTAGCTATGCTGGTACATTTGAAAATACCATATATGTCCTAATAGTTGCACCGAGCATGACTGTCATTTTTGAACTTAATAGACTACCAAGTAAATGTCCTATATAGTCGATATTTGCCTACAAAGTAACACTGAATTCTAGATTTTCACCAACCTCAACACCATACATGGAAAAAAACTTCCGCTTGTATACTAACTACAAAGCCAGGCTAGATAAAAAGTTATGATTCTAATAAGAAAAGGTAAAAACTGCTGAACGTAACCAATGCGCAACCAAGTGCCCCTGATCCATTTTACTGGTAGGTGTTTACCTAGTGTGGCAAAAATGTAAACAAAAAAAACAGACCCAGTAGATCCGACATATTCAACTAGTATTTTTAAATCACAAACCATTCAGCTTCAAAACTTATCAAGCTTGAAAGTATAACCATGTTTTGATTCAGTACCATATGTGTAAAAAATACTAAAAAAAAGAGCTGTATAAAAGCAACTGCATTATCAGTTTATGAGATATGACTAAAATCTCAATTTGCCAGAAAACTCTTCTGCTGTTTATAAGTTAAGATAAAAACGCATGTCACATTGAGTAGTCACTTTCTAATTGAACGTTTTAAACCCTAGAACTTTGCACCTGAATTTGTTGTAAACAACATTGTTCTTGAGTGACCTACCAGCAGTGCACTGGTTTGAATTTATTTTATTATAAATAGTATAACTGGAGAGAGCTACATGTGCAGCATAATGTTTGAAGCTAAGTTTTAAAGGATCAGAGCAAATGAGTTATAACCGCCAAAATGTGTCATGCCATCTAATTAAAAGGGACATATATAATACTTGCAGGATACACATTCCATCGTATGTCCTGAGAAATGCTGGCTGCTTGACCATGGTTGGATCTATGCAAAATATTCATACATGAGGCTACTCCAAAAACATCTGTTTATAAATTATATTCACCAATTTGTTAAAAACCATTAAAGGAACATATTGGACAATCCTTTCTCTATGAAACATCATAGACACTAGTTTATAAATGAATAAATGTATTTCATTTAAGTTCAATTTGGATTGTTTCATGAAGTCACAACTTAAGGGAATAAGTCATTATGGAACAAATTTTAATTGACAATTCAATCAAAACAGGTTTATGAAGTACCCCCGCACATACATGTATTTACTTTCTATAAATGAAAAAAGTAATACTAATATGTCATAATGTACAATATATAAGCATGCACAATAAACAAGAAGGCAAATGGTGTACACACACAACTTACCAGTACAAGGTAACAATTATATTTATATCTTATATTAAAACAATCTCAAACTAACTCCATAGAGTTGCTACATATCTTAGTTCTATATTGCAACTGTCCCTTACCTAGTCCTTCATAAACCAATCTCTTTGTAATAATATTCCCTGTTGATTCCAAAGTAATGAAACACTAGTGGTGCTGTGAAAGCTGTATTCACTGCCAAGCCACCAATAACAAACCATCTCATGGGAACCTCTAGTCCTATTTCTCGCTGTTTAGCTGTATCTTTGGTTTCAACACCGGCAAAATTGCATACAAGTTTCAACCATATTTTCTTTGAGACCACCCTGGAAACAGCAAGTGCAATAACTCCGCACACTGTCCGTATGGCACTGTAGTAGAGCCAGTCTGTGGTGATGGGTGGGAAAGGCTGGAGGCCTGGGGGATGGGGTGTCTCCTCCATCCACCCAAGCTGGTAGTGGAACCACCCCACTGTACACACGAGGCTGCCGATTGAGACAATATTGGAGGTGTCTCCTCTGGTGATGCTCCACACTGCAGGCTTAGGGTAGTAGACACAGGCGAGTATGGGTAGAAGGAGAAGAAATATGGGAGCATAGGGGCTTGTCAACTGGAAGAAGTCCACCTGCTCGACCACACTCAGCATGGGCGGAAGCAGCACCAGCGTCATGCCAACTCCTGCTATACAGTCCTGCAACACCATCAACATATGGTTAGGCATACTTGCAATTGGCAGCTAAATAATGCCATGTTGTTTAAATTCCTAGAACAGCTGTGATTTAGTAAAATAAAAGATAAGTGAGGTGAAAAAAAGTGACAAGTCGTTTATTTCATATATTCGTTACATGTAAAGTGCATTTTGACATTAGAGGGCAGGATCTGGTAGTACGACCCCTGCCCAGTTAGAATGGTCCTCCTTCTTGAAATAGTCAAGTTTAAACATTAACATTTTGTAAATGTTTTGCAACTTTTCTTCAATAACTATAGTCTTGTTACTTGTAAAATAACATTAAAAAGCAAATTTGTTGAGTTGATATCCCCAGCCAGATAAGGTCAAGTAGATGGCATGGAAATCACTTGTTGGTGAAATATTCCAACCGAAGCATGCGTGTGAGACTCTTATGAACATAGGATATGCATTTTGAGCTTGTTTCCAACTGTTTAAAATAAAAGAATATTGTAAATAGTGTAGCATTTTGATTTGACCAAGTAACCTAGTTTTGACCTCACGTTTCAATTTCAAGATTTTAAAAGGCTTCATCAAGCCTAACATTCTGATAAAAGTTTCATGATGATTGAACCAGTAATATTGCAAAAATATAAGCTTTCAGCGGATATACAGCCTCAAGAATTCTCTAAGATTTGACCTTATGACCTAGTTTTTGACCCCATGTGACCCACTTTTAAAGTCTACCTTGATAACATCAATGTGAACATTCTGACCACAGAATGAATGGCCCATCAATACCAATATTTAGTCCCAGATATGATTATTCAAAGATTTGACCTGGTGACCTAGTTTCCGACCTCAAGTGTCCCAGTTTCGTAAAATTCAATGATTCATCAAGGAAACATTAAACCAAGTAATATGCCTCTACTAGAAAGGCCCTCTAGTTCTCAAGATTTCACCTAATGACCTAGTTTTTCACCCATGTGACCCACTTTTGAAATGCGCGCAGATTTCATCAAGGGTAACCTTCGGTCGTAGTATGAGCATAATCTGACCAATCATTAGCATGATATGGTTAAAAAAAAAATTAAAAATATCTGACCAAATGACCTTATTTTTTAGCACATGTGACTAAGTTTTAAATTTGTTAAGAGTTCATCAATGGGTAACATTCTGCTGAAGTCAGATAAATAGTGACACAAATAAAATGCCTCTAGTGTGTTCCATTTCTTTGTAAGATTTGACCATGTGACCTATTTTTTGACCCCAAGTGACTCACTTTACATGCAAATGAGACGAGATCAAGGGAAACATTACGTCCGAGTTTGAACATATTCTAAGCAATCGCTACCAAGATATGGTTCCCGACAAAAGTTCAAAAGATTTGACCTAATGACCTACTTTTTGGAACACATGTGACCCAGTTTTAAACTTGTCCAAGACTTTATGAAGGGAAACATTATGATAAATTTCATGAAAATTGGACCAGATATAATTTTTCAAGATTTTACCTAGTAACCTAGTTTTTGATCCCATGTAACCCACTTTTACAAGGAGTTAAGCTTTCATCAAGGGGAACATTCTGACTAAGTTTGAACATAATCTGAACAATCCCTATTAAGATATGGTGAAACAAGTATAATGAACACACCCATAACCGTATGATCAGGGGGGAATAATAATGAAGATTTAATGGCTGATGTAACCATTGTAATGGCATGGCACAGGTCGATATGAAGTACCAAGAGTCAGGATATTGTTAAACAGAGTTAGCCATTCTGTAACACCATCTGACCTGTGTTGGGTAAGGTCTAGACAACCTTGCGAATATAGATTACCGAATTTGAAGAGCAATAGCATTATTACCATAATGGTAAACTTATCTATAAATTCTATATGAATAGGCTATGAAATGTAACACTTGTAACAGTATACATCAAATCCAAATACACTGACATTTCTATAAATGCAATAGTTCCTTTGTTCTCAATGCTCTTTTATTCGTATTCATTATTAAAGTGCATGTATATAAATATTTTTCTTTAAATTAAAGTAAATATGGTAGGCTTTCTCACATCATATTTTTATATTACATAGCCAAATTGGTCAAACATTTAACAAAATGGTTAATCGTCTCCACAGGGCTTCCGTTAGGAAGTATTTTACTCCCTAGAAATGGGTTAAAACTTCCAAAATTGATTCTTTGGAAGTAAAAAAACTTCCATAATTTTTAAATAAACTTCCAAGGTTGAAAGCTTGGAAGTTCAAAATATCAAAACCTGGTGTCAATATTAATTTTAAGGTCACAATTTCAATCAAGTTTTAAGAATGATGAATCATTATAGTATAAGTATGTGAATTTGGCAAGTTAAAGTTGATTTTTAATACTAATTGAAAAATCGTGGAAAAAGATATCTTATTCAGGAGACCTAAACTTCCACATTTCAGTGAAAACTTCCAAATTTGATGGAAGCCCTGTCTCCAGAAGTTCAAATAAGAGATACAATGTTGATAGAAGCAAGGTAAAGGTAAAGTGTTTCTAATGTAACTTTTTATAAATAAATTTCTGAGCTATTTTATTTTTAAATTGTAAAATAGTCTGTTGTTAAAAGCTCTCAATCCTGATTCCAGGATTAATCCTGAACGTAAGAACCCCTCAGCAGACTTTTAAAATTAATTCGTGAAAATGTGGTATAATCATTAAATATTCTTCATTTATCAAAAAACAAGAACATTTAAATGTTATAATTAACCTATTGAATTATTTAAAGCTTGATTTTACAAAAAATTGTTCTTATGAGAATAATCAGACTGTTTTTGTTTATTGTTTGTCTGAATAAATGAATAAAACTACTCATTTGGTAAAGATTTTGAAATTCTTCCACCAAAATGAAATTCAAGAGTGAGACCCTTTGAAGTTTAAAATCTTTAAAGACTAGAACTTGAGAATCTTTAGTGGTCGATATTAGACAACCCCCAAGCCCCAAGCCCTTCACTGGTAAAAATATAATGCCAAACAAGTGTCTTGTATTTGAATTTGGGCTTGTTAATCCAAAAGTCTAATTTGATGACTGTAAACATTAACAAGGGTAGCACCCTACTCCCCTCAAGAAGACCAGCATTTGTGTTCTTCTGCCATTATAAAATAAAATGCTTAAGACTGTCAGATATTTCTTTTGCTTTAATTAAAATATATAATATGATTTTAAAATACAATCTTTACACATTTGGCAACAGCTGTTGAAACCTAATATCACTTCAATTCAACATAATTCCTAACATTTTCTGGCAAATTCATAATGTTTATTTCAGAGAAGTTGAAAGAAAAGGTACATATGGCCAGTATTGGTGGATAGGGTAGAGGTGCTTTAATACAGTACATGGTATCTAAATCTTATTTCTAGCAGATGTGCATTCATTTTACATTGATGAGTTACAGGAGTGAGCCAAGTGCCTTACCAGGGCAGTGTGCATTCCGAGGTAAACTCGGCTACAGGCCACCAGCCCCGCCCACACCAGAGCCCCAAACAATCCCAGGCCCCAGGACATCTGAAACAAATACATGTGGATAATCGTAACTGATGTCAAAATGTTGATAATCAATTGCCAAAACTGACATTTTCTGGAATTTGACAAGACATCTTACAATCTATCCATCAAACTAGTATTGCATGTTGATGTTGTTTGAAGCATAATGATGACCGGTCAAGATTTTTTTTATTAAAAAACCAGAGCCTTAACATCTTTTTGACTTTATATTAATTAAAATTAATATTGGATTTTACAGAACTTTGCATATGAGTAAATATTTTGAATTGAAATTGAAACGGCACATGTATACAAACTATAAAACTACAAAATAACAAGATAAATCCAATTAAAAAACAAACCTCATAATGCCTCGATACGAGGACAAGTAATGAAAATGGAATACAAGTTCCGACTATGGTGTGTGTAGATGGCATGCCATATTCCATTTCAAATCGGTTCCCTTCCAATCTCACTGCAGGGGGTCCTGGTCTGGGCCATTTTATCATGTCTTTCAAGAACTGGCCAAAGTACATCAGTGGATACCATATTAATAGAATGTGTCTGCATAACCGTGAATCTATATTCCACAGCAAAAATGGGAAAAATGTGATGTAAAAAATTTCTCCACCTAAACCAGCTCCAAATTGCATCAAAAAGTAAAATGCTTTATTTTTAATTTTGTATGCCAATTTTTTTTCATGTCCCTCTGAATTGTGAAGGCCATTTTTGTACCCGTTTTTATGCACACCATTTACATTTCTTTTGATGGCATCATGATCAGGTCTGTTTGATTCAGTGCTCTTTTCTACGTTGTTACTGATCCCATTGTTGTCATTGGAAGTCAACTCTTCAACTGTTGCTATTTCAACTCCGCACAGTCTCTGAAAATCTGCAACATGTTGATACCCTTTAAAGTAGAAGATTAAATGTTTTAAATTTTCCATGTTAGAATTTTGCTACGATCAGAAAATCCAATGTTATATTTATTGTCAACCTTTGACAGGAACCATTCACAAAACCAAAACTATCGCGTGATTCATGGGTACACTCGATCGACGTTTCGAAATAATCGATTAAAGGTAAGGGAACAAGAACTGTTAAACCGGTTGTAGTAGGCTGACTGTATTTTGTAAGGAGGTAGTCGGAAATGCTGTATAATGCTAATTGGTTGCATTAAACTGATAAATTTAAAATGATATAAATCAATTAAAATACACAATTAGGCAGGCGCGTAGGAGCTGGGCCGCAGGGGCCGCGACCGCGACCCCAATATTCTGGCTAGTAACGGCAATGGGGCCGCGAATATTTGATACTGATTTTCTTAATGATCGCATTTTAAATAAAGTTACGGGCATATAGATCAATACCAGTCTGACACGATATTGAATAAATAGGTCACCATGTCATAATTAAACCTGTGACCATCTAGCTAATTGGCGTGTGAATGGCGTGAAAACAGTCGGCGGATTATTAAAGACGGACCTTGTAAGTGAAAGAAGAGGCAATATTAAAAAACTGTAGTTCATTGTAATAATTGCGATTTCTCGTTAAAATAGAATTGTCATTAAACAGCCACCAATACGTATTATTTCAAACTCGTCACATTAAAGCTAGACTTTAAAATGGACGTTCCAAATCAGCCTAAACGTTTTCCGAAGAGATCTTTTGGCACTAAAAAAACTGAACACATGGCATTCAACTCGCAATGGTTCCAAAGTCACTCGTGGCTTCACTATGAAAAGGTAAACTGCGATAATTTGTTATTTGGCGTAAACAGTGTACTATACCACGTGATAAATTGCGTCATAAATGCTACGTCGGAAGGCAATATTTTGATTTGAAAAAAAGACTTTAAACAAAGATAACTTCACTATTTCTTTACCATTTTAAATGAAACTTAGCGCAGTCTACGCCGCTTACGGAGCCACACCTTCGGTCTTTCCCAGAATTTGATTGATTGTTTAGTTTCATTAAACACTTCGAAAAACGTTTTCACAATACGGCCGTCTGACGGAGCACTGTCAAACATTATTTTGGAAACAGGTTTGCAAGTGTTTGATGAAACTAATGACCTCATCAAATTTCGGTAATAAAAAAAATGCGATGTTTCATTTAAGATGGTGTTGCAAATGAAAAGTTATTTTTGATTTAAGTCTTCATTTTAAGCAAATTTTTGCCTTCCGACGTAGCATTATGACGTAATTTATCACGTGGTATACACACATTGATACATTGTGGGACTTAACCGGAAAGGTTTAGATAAAAACATGAAAATTAAACCTGAACTCACTGGAAATCGAGTCATTGAATGCTTAATATGAAAAAAATCTTGATGGTAGGGGACACCCCTCCCGAGCCCACCCCTTCCGCGGCCCCAATATCAATTTCCTTCCTACGCGCCTGTTAGGTGCTCGTACAAACATTGTAGCTAGGGATATGTTCTATTTCAGTTAAACACTTCTGTAACTAAATAGTTAACATTTAAGTGACAGTTAAATATCATGAATTAAGGTAAAAATTATGAATAAGTTTGATGAATACAAATGTATGTTTGTTTGAAGTTAAGTCTTTTGAGGGCTTTTACTTAAACCTGGGCCAACATGCCATCATTCTGTAGAGTTATTCATTTAAAAAAATATAAGTAGTTTTATTGTTTAATGATTATGTATTTCTAATCAGCATCTGGTATGTTGTCAGATCAAGAATTTTAGAAGCATTTTTCCAATCATCACCAAATTTTGTCAGGATGTGTTTGGGCATATCATTTTGTTGAAGATTGATAACCAGCCATATTGCACTTGAGACTCAGAGTTATTGACATTGAATTATAGAAATTACTTAAAATAGGTATTGTCTGTTCAATTACTTCACAAGTCAGAAGCTTTTTGTCAAATCATCACCAAATTTGGCCAGAATGTGTATGGGCATAATATATTCATGGACCTATAAACCTTTATAGGTCCGTGATATATTGCACAAACTGGAAAACAAGCCATTATCTCTAGAGTTATTCAAAATTTATTGCCCTTGAATTATAGAAATTACCAAAAACTAAGAAGCCTGGTTAAATCATAACTGTATTAGGTCAGAATGGGTATGGGCATTATATCACGGATAACTTTGATAACCAACCATGTTGCTTGTATCACAAGAGAGTTAACAACCCTTGAATTATAGAAATTACTTAAAATATGTCTTGTCGATCAATAACTTTAGTTAGAAGCCTTTGTCCAATCATCAACAAATTTTGTCGGAATTTATATGGGCATACAGTATTATACAAGATCCATAACCAGCTATATTGCTTTAGTCACTCAAGAGTTATCACCCTTTTATACAGAAATAACCTCACATCAGTCTTCTCTGATCATTTTAGAAGCCTTTGTCCAATCATCACCAAATTTGGTCAGAATGTGTATGTGCATTATATCTCTTACAAGTTCGATGACTAGCCAGTATCACTCTAGTCGATTAAGAGTTAAATCGCTTTAATTATAGAAAATAACTTTTATCACTTTTGTCCAATCAATCACTTTAAAAGCATTTGTCTTACCATCACCAAATTTAGTCAGAATGGGTATAGGCATAATATATCAGACAACTGCGATAATTAACCATAATTATTGCTCGAATCACTCAAGAGTAATTGCCCTTGAAGTATAGAAATTTATACTTTAAATTGGTCTTGTCCTATCAATAACTTAAGTAAGAAGCCTTTGTCCAATCATGACCAAATTTGGAAAGAAAGAGTGAAATTTTGGCATTATATTGCACATGTGCAATAACAATGTATATTGCTGAAATATTCAACATATGAGCTTGAAATATACTTATAGCAAACATATGACTAAGTTTCATGAATAATTTTTAGAAAATAAACTTGTAAGGCTGTGTTTGTGTTCCCTGAAAATTTACCGCACACACATAATGAGTGAGGTTGTGCACACAAACTGGTTTAAACCCCCAGTAAATTTACGTTTTACTAACCGTTCCAAGGCGGTATTATACACAATTCTTGATAAACATACCTAGTTTTATATATATATATATATATATATATTATGTATGCACTGTGCTGTTTGTGGAGTATTGTGCTGTTCTTCCATGTTTCTTGTTTGTGATTTTATGTTCTATGTCTTTGGCGTTTATTCAGTGCCATTAAACCGGGTTTATGTCTTAACTTTAAGCTACTGAGCTTGTTTCTGCAGCTTTTCGCATAAATATTGACCAACATCATACAATAACAAATCAAATGACTAAGTCTCATAGAATTTGAGTGTATAGTATGGCCTTCAACTTTTGGAAAATGTTCTACAAAGTGACCAATATTTGACCTAGTGTATATTTTACCAGAAATGACACACAAGCAAGGTTTAAATATCACAGAGATACAATGTGAGTGACTTTATGGGACCAAGTTTCATGTGAAGTAAAACGGAAATGTGGACTCTAACATTTAACCTGATCTTTTGGACTGGTCAAGACCCATTATCAAACAAAGCAACAACACCATATCGTTACTGTGATTTGCATTGAAACCAGTTGGCATTTATATTCATATTTTATGAAGGCCATTCAAAATACGGTGAGTTTCTGAACAAGTGAAGATTTTGAAATTGTCTCACAAATATTTGGTGATCATATAAATCAAGTTATTTTTTATAGATACTGAAAAGCAGGGCTTCTAAAAACCGGCAATTTGCCGGTCTGGACCGATTTTGACCAAGCCAGACCGGTTTCAGTTTCAAAAAGTATTTTAAAAAAATCGGTCCGAATTTTTCTTCTTTTTTTTGTAATTTCGGTCCGAAACGACTAAGTAAGTAAAAGATGTAGAAATTGTAATACACAAACATTCATGGGTCATTCACACATTCAGAACTACATCCAATAGGCCAGTGTCTTGGTTACCATGAGACCAGCTGATTTTCCGCTACGCTGATCACTCTATAGCCTATCTGTTAATTAGCAGATGCTTGCAATCGGTCCAGTCACGTGTTTTGGTATAAGCAGAAGACACAATTAAACAAACTGTGTGTTAATTATCTGCTTGTAGCTTTCCTGATTAAGTGTTAAAATCGGTCCATATTTTCACATCGCAATATGCTATGTCGTCGTCGATCATTACATGATATCCGTTTGTTGATTACAAAACGGTTAAATTTAAATTGTTATAAAGAACCATTGCTGGTTAAAAACGGCTTTAAAGATAAATGCATGTCATTGTTAATCCGTAAAAGCATTAAAATACCGAATTAATTAACGTCATAATAATATAATACAGGTCTTTCTTTTTTGAGTGTGTGTGTGTGGGGGGGGGGTATTTTTTTATTATTTTTTTTTTTTTTTTGGGGGGGGGGGGGGTCGTCGCCGGGTCCGGACCGATTGAGGTTCCAAGCTCGGGATATCAATTTGGGTTGTATGTAAATATTTTATTGATTAAACATAATATATACATGAGTATAATGCTACCAAAGTAATGTTTTATTGTTAAAAAACAAAACAAAAAATCTCATATGATCCAAACTTTCGGATAATCAAGTTTTTTTATATGAGAGAGTGAGTGATAGAAACTAATGATGTTGAAATGTGTACCGCACAACAAGTTTTCATTATTGTCAAGTTGTCTGTTTAGAAGTGCTTTGAAATAACATAGTCACACCAATACCAGCTATATTTCTGTTTATTGTCATCATACAAATCTAAAATGTTTCTGTACTTTGGTCTTTTATGTATGAAACATATTTTGTGGTTATCAAAACAGTGAGAATCAATTCATTCTCTTCAAGCTCCATAGTATACATGACTGACTACTGTTAAACATGTAGAATGATCAGTTTTTTGAGGATATTTCGTTGGAGTTGGGGCTATTCAAAGGCCATTTATTTTAATCCATGCAGATTTCTGTTTTATATCATCAGCTTAAGTATGGTAAGAAAGGTTTAATACATCAAAAGGCCATTTCAATTAAACCAGTCCTATTAAGATTCATAAAATATGCAACCGTGTAATGATATTAAATAATAAACAAGGTTGAATGACAAGAACTCTAAAAATGCACGTATGTATAGTCAGAACATGGATTAAGGTATTGACTAAAAAAATAATTATATTTCATCTTAACTATTGGAATATTATGCACTGGTATTTTCTAATGTTTGTCATAGTCAACCTTTTTTTATACGAATTGAGCCATAGCTGGCACAATCAAGTGTTTGCTAAATTTCATGCAGAAGCATTATGCGCCATATTGTCCCATATACATGATATAGTGGTCAATTTTCATAGAGATGATTAGAAACTCTAGTTTCATGAGTGTGTACAGATATAATATTTGACCAAGCAAACAAGTTTTTCAATATCTACATTATTACAAGGGTTGAACAAGGATTTGACGTGAGAGAGAGATCATACGATAACTTGGTGGAACAACTCCTAACATCATTAAAATATTAAACTAACAACTAAACAATTTAATGGTGTATTCTATGCATATTCTACTTTATAATCATAAGAAGTTCACTTGCACAGTTTTCCACTTTCTTTTCATGTTAAGGGCAGAACTTGTACAATACAACCAATTTTCGGATAACTGACATTATCATGATGTGACTATTATCAAAGACTGGATTACTGCACTGCAGAATTGATTCATATAAATCATAACACTATATAGGAATGACTTTATACATTTGATATTTATATTTTACTTCCAAAACATGAAAAAAGTATAAAAATAGAGATAGACCGAAGAATAGAATGGATAGCAGTTTATAATTAATCCATTTTTCATTTTTAGTCATGTCAGAGGAGGATAATGGCTTTTTATCATATCCAAACCAAACTATAATAATGAGGTCATACAGGTGCAGAATATAACAAAGAATGGGAATATGTAAATTTATATATTTGTTTATGAAGGGTTTTCTATTGTATATATATATATATATATATATATAATTATATATATGAAAACGTACAGTGAAAATCATGTCTGCAAATATCATATTCATGTTAACACTCCTTTTTCATATTGCACACTGTCTGGGTACATCCTGTTTTGGATACTGCATACAGCAAAGTAGCATGTACCGATTTATCAAAATCTTCATGGAATATAATGCAACAATCAAGCAATATGGTTTTGTCCATCATGGTTCGCAGTATTTATTGACAGCATTTTCAATGTCCTGCATTGTCTTCAACACAGCTGTTAATCGCTCATCATCCATCTCAAACCGCACAACATCAGATTTCTGTAAAACCAAGTTTAATTTTGATTATGAATGATGTACTTGCAGTTAAAGATACTCGCTCATGTCTTTGGACCAAAAATTAGTTTTCACAGTAATGCATCTGAAAACACGTATTATTTTATTTTTATTTTACTCTATGATATTGAAATGAGCATTTAAAAAACACATGAGCAAGTCCCTTTAAAATTGTAGAAAATGTTCAAACATATTGAAATTATCTTTAACATATGTAATGCTTATAACATTTGGTTGCAGGTGGTAATGAATGTATGAAGAGGGCCAAGATGAACCTACAACACACACCTAATCAAAATGACCAAAAGTCAGTGGATATTTAGGATGTTGCTGTTTGTTTTGGTAGTAAGTCGAGTGGTGAATGCAGAAGGGTTCTAAGGGACATTAAATAAAGAAGAAGATAGCATCTTTTCACTTTCACCCCTCAAAGTGGTTACCAAGTAATTTAATGGTTGATAAGGAGGTTGGTCCTAGTAAAGCAAAATCTTTAGTATTCTAAAGAAGTCAAGACATTGTCAGCTGGTTGTTCCAAGGTTCAAGGTATGTGATGATAACTGAAGCTCACAGTTGCAACGGAAGTAAGTGGTTGCTAAGGATGTCATTTGTTGATTTGGATGTAGGAAATTGCTAAGGAAGAACGTGGTTGCTAAGGAAGTCATTTGTTAAGAAAGTTAAAGGTTGCAAAGGTAGTAATTTATTGCTCAGGAAGTCAATTGTTGTTAGGAAGTCATTGGCTGAAAAAGAAGTCATTGATTGCTATGGAAGTCAATGGTTGCTAAGGATGTCATTGGTTGATATGGATGTAGGTAGTTGCCAAGGAAGAAATTGGTTACTTAGGAAGTCATTGGTTGCTTAAGAACTCATTGTTTAATGTTAAGGAAGTTAAAGGTTGCAAAGGAAGTAATTGCTGCTAAGGAAGTCAATGGCTGCTAAAGAAAACATTGGCTGAAAAAGAAGTCATTGGTTGCTATGGAATAAGGTAATTGCTAAGGTAATAATTGGTTCCTAATAACGCTATTGCTTGCTTGGGAAGTCATTAATCCCTAAGGCTGTCATTGGTTGCAAAAGATGAAGGTAGTAAATAAGATATTCATTGCTTGGTTAGGAAGGTACTGATTCCTACGGAAGTCATATAGTGCTAAGGAACTCATTGGTTGCTTTGGGTGTAAGTTGTTGGTAAGGTTGTCATTTGTTACTAAGGTAGTCAAAGGTTGGTAAGGATTGCATGTGTTGCAGAAGATAAAGGTAGGTCCTAAGGACACAAGTGGTTGCTAAGGTCATAAGTGGTTGCTAAGCAAATAATTGGTTGCGCTAAGTAGGTCTTTGGTTGCTTAGGAAGAAAGCTGAAGCTGAGGAAGTCATTAGATGCTAAGGAAGTCATTAGTTGCTTAGTAAGTAAGTGGTTGATAAGGAAGTCATTGGTTGCAAAGGGAATCATTGGTTGCTAAGGATGTAGCTGGTTGATAAAAAGAAAGTTGTTGATAAGGAAATCATTTGTTGTTAAGGAGGTTGCTGGTTGCTAAAAACAGAAAGTGGTTGCAAAGTCATTGTTTGCAAAGGAAATCATTGGTTGCTAAGATGTTCGCTGGTTGCTAGGGATGAAAATGGCTGCTCAGGAAGTCATTGATTGCTTAGAAAAGAAAATGGTTTCTTAGTTAGTTGGTGGTTGATAAGGAAGTCATTGGTTGCTTAGGCTCTCATTGGTTACTAAAGATGTAGGCAGTTACTAACCACTACATGTGGCTCCATACCAAATATATAGGGTCCGCTTCTTGCAATTTCAGAGAAGATTTTCAAAAAAATACTAAGTAAGTTCAGAAAGTTGAGATCCCTGACCCTGGGGGCATAATTTGAACAATTTTGGTGAAGAACCATATGCTAGCCTTCATATCAAACATCAGAGATTTTGCATCCTAAACCCACTGACTCTTCCAACCGGGGTTGTCTTTCTAAAACTGCACTTTGCTACAAATACTAAAGAATATAGTAATTTAGTGAAACTGAAACAACAAGGTTTTATGGAATTTGATAAAGGACCAAATTAGGCACATTTCTCTGAAATTGTGTTGAAATCTGACCAGAGTTCTACATGGAACCATTTTATTTAAAGGGAATCTAGAAGAGGACCATCCAAGGAAAATTCCTGTAAAATATTGTTGCAATTGACCAAGTGGTTAAGGAGGAGAAGATATTTGAAGGAAGACAGATGGACGACAACGTAAGACCCCTATCACAAAAGCTTGCTCTGTGCTCAGGTGAGCTAATAAAAAAGCATGCTTCTCTATACCTAAAATTTACTCCTTCATTACAAAACATCAATGCACATTACACTTTGGTTAAGATTACCTTTTCACTCTTTTCTTTTGGTCCTATTTCTAATTCCATGATAGCTGTAGGGGCATTGATTTCATCAATATGTCTTGCTTGTGATTTAATGTCAATTCTCCATGAAACATGGTTTAATGTGTTGTTCCATGTAGACTTGGATATGAGAGCTTCATGGATCTTGTTCTTGTGGTTCTTCCAGAACTTCCTGAAGGCGTTGGCCATGTTTTCTGTGATGCCACCTTCTGGCTTCTTCACCTGAGATGTGAGGAATGCTTCACATTGGTTAAAGTCCATGTCAGCCGACACCAAAATCTACAATACACAGAATATTGAGTGTGTGAAATACCTTGTTTCAAAAGTGTCCCTCCATTTCTGAAAACAATGAGCACTTTATTTTCTATGGACACCATGGCAAAACAAATGGGAACAGCAATTGTCATTCATTGTTATGATACTGCTATACTACTTTACTAAGCAAAACATTATTTGTGGAAACAATTGAATTTTGAAAAAAAAAGCATTAATATTTACTATAAAAATTCATTGTAATCTGCTGTATGTAACCTGTATATAAATGTAAGTTAGCATTTTTTACTTTAAATAAACACAAAGTGTCCCTTGGACAGGAGTTAAAAGGTGTTTTGTTTGCTTCAATGGTAAAAGTGCCTGATGCCCCTTATGCCTGTCTCCGTTAACACAACATCTGAAAAGTACACGAGACTGTAAAAAGTCTGGTGTTATTGCAACTTTACATGGATGCCAAAGGATGAATTGCTAGTTTGTTATGAAGGGAATGGGTCAAAGTGCTGTTGGCTAGAGATGATATTAGAGTGAGCTAATTGAGCGTTATAGAGGGAAATTGATAAAGTGAAAGAAACAAAATACAGAAGAGGTTGATATGAACTGAGAGCTTATTGAAAGGGGCGGGGAATAAGGTAAGAGGTTCTTCATGCCTTGTTCAAGGCCTTTCCCTGGTAAGATATTGTGACCAATTTGAAGAAATCACAAATTTTGTCACATTCCACCTAGCAATGTCATACTCTATTCAAGGATTTTTGTGTTAATTTTTAACAAATATAGATTCAAATACTTATTCCTTAAATGCCTAGAACAGTCTCAAGTCAGAGTCCAGGCTGCAAATATTTGCTATAATAGTATATTAATTTCCTTCTACCATCAATAAAAGTAAGGAATGATGGTGAAAATTTATCAATATAATCCCATTCCAAACTGATGAAGAACAATTTTTTCATCATTTTTTAATTTTGTAAATCTAAAACTGAGTCTAGACTTGAGACTGTTTGTAGTAAGAAAGGTTAAAAGAGAAGGAATCATGTTGGATTGTTAACTACATATAGATTAAGCAAAGTGGGATAGTATGAAAATGAGTTGTGTAGAGTGGAATAGTGTGATAAGACATTAACAAAGATATAAAGAGTTGAAATGGAGATCGATTACTAGGATGAGGATGTGCAGTGTAACAGAGTAGACTGGATTGAAAAATGTGTAAAACAGATGATTAAGGGGGGCAAAAGTGGATTGCATAAGAGTGTAGTTACTGGTACTGGGGCATCTAACAAATTTGATTCTGTAACAGGGACAAATAAAATCCTTGAACTAGCTAGGTGGAATGAAGATTGTATGAAGTGACAAATCACTGGAAACAAATGGAGTCAAGCTTGGTAGATAGGAGTTATGGAGATAGCTTCTAATTATTTAGACTAGATGGAATTAAGACCATATGGATGGTGTTATCTTAGCATGCGCTCTCTTGAGATTCAACCCGCGCAGATGCGAGACATAAAAAAGTGTTCGGTATTTCCAAGAGAAAATAAGAGTGTCTTTGTGCAGTTTGAAGGGTTTTAGTTTAGTGATAAAGGATATTTAGGACTAGGGGAACCAGAAGACCCACGAAACACCTTATATAAGTTATAATGTCATAATGCAAGATGAGAATAGTATAGCCTGTGTGTATCATCTATCGGTGTACTAAGACTTCCGTTGCTTACTGTTAAATCGACGTTCATATAAATGTATAATTTTTAATACATATATGTTGAGGATTTAATTATCTTTCAAATTATGTGGCCATAAAAAGTATTTCTATAGTATATGTCCGACACCTGACCTATTTGTTGACATAGATGTCGGCCATTTTGTTTTGTGACGTATGTACAATCAATCGGTGTATATGACATTTTCAGTAGATAACAATACCAAACATGGAGGTAACGTGACCGCGAATATGCACATTGTTAAGAAGCTCCTGTCAGTGACGTCATCAGCTATATAAATAGATGAAATCGGGAAAATCTGATCTGGGTTTTGCGAGATTCTAGCAATAGCAATGGCTTACATTTAGAAAGTTGAATTAGAATAAAGGAAAAAAATGTAATTACGTATATGTTTTAATTTCTGGGGAATTCTTACGTGTAGAAACGACATGGTCTTCAAATGTTTGTAGCTGACTATTCTCTCGAATGAATATAAACAATCCGAAGTGCAGGTACCCGTTCACGTGATCGTTATTCGGCATGTTTCGGATTACATCGATAGACGGTATACACCGATAGATGATACATTTGAGTATACTATGGTTGGATTACACAAATAGACTGGTGCACCGTAGAAGAGAGGAATTGTTACATCAAGTGGATTCCAAGAAATAAGACAACAGTGGCTTGACTTGGCAGATAGGAATTATGGTGAAATCAAAGTGACAAGACAGCATATATTTCAGATTCGAGATATGGAGGTGGGGGTGTGTCAATAAAATCACATACCTTTAAAATTGAAATACATTTTGTACTCAATGCGTCAAATTCTTCAGTGCTTAAGTTAGGAAATATTTCGCTCTTAAGAAAATCATTGGTTATTTCTGATTCACCGTAGTATGTTCGTTTTGTGATCCCATTTAACAGAGCAACAATATTTTTGGTTTCGTCTGCCATTTTCAAGTCATGTGACTAATTTCTGAGATTGGAAGACGCTTATTAAAGTTTGCGTAAATAATCATGCGTCCACTGACGACGAACACCAAAAAATAAACATGGCTGCGCCCATGTCGGCTTTTCAACATTCGTCTGTTCGCCCATTTAAACAAGAAAGTTCACCATTTGAACAAGAACAAGATGCCAATACAGCGTTATCCGATCTTGATAGAGGTAATTTCGTAGTTTAAAATACAATGGTGCACTTCCCCTAGGTTAAAGGTTTACCTTACTGGTGCCAGTTTTTTGGTAATTTTGTACCCTTGAATAATTAAGGAGGCCCGAGACACCTAATTTTCTGACAGGTTCAGACACCCAATTTGTTTGAAACTAGCAACGATAATGTGCATAAAGGGAACTTTTTTAACATTTGGATATTCATTTTGTTGCTTAAACGCCACATACCAATGTAAAATATATTCTTCAGCTGTTACTCCACAAAACTTAACACTTCATTGATAAATAAAAACACAAAAGTTACGTATTACTTTTTTAGCCAATACCTTTTGTGTTTACACTTGAGTGTTTCATGAAACCCTAATTCAGCATCACCATTTTTTCCTTCACGTACAAATTGTTTAGTATCAAAAGTGGGTAGTTGTTCTGATCAGGATTCCGGGTTAAAGCATATAGCGTCTATAAAAATCATAAAAACAAGAAATATTACCAGATAATGTTATTTTATATTAGTTCCGTACACAAAAAATAAATATCCAACTTATAATTATGAGTTTGACGGCTTTTCTTCATTTCATTCTGTCAAAACATAACGATATATACATGAAGGGCACCTGCAAGGCTTCAGGGCACAGTTTTAAATCGCTCGGAACATTTCGGCCATGGCGGAGTTGTTACGATTGTATAACGAGGTCTATCTCGAAGCTTTGTCGGAGGAGGCCGAGTTATTACGATTGTATCGAGTTGTTCCCCTTCGCATAATTGTTTTCTGTGTCAGTCAACTTTCGTTTTATTGGAAAGGTAAACAACTTGTTTTAATGCATTAAATGCTTGTTTAGTGCAAAATAGCATTTCACTTACATGGTAAAATATGAATATAACTCTTTATGATCAATTTCAACCATAAAATACTTCACTTAAAACAATTTCAATATTTTTAAAACACCCCTGTTTTTTGCACATTCCCGTTTAGACGTTAGGGATTGGAAGAATCACGTATAACACGTCTAATATTTTAGACTATATCTAGCAGGTGCCCCTTATCTGTCCACTCTATTTACTTAGCACTGGGATCTATCATTCTTGGCTAGGAAAACAAGAAGTTGGATATGGATAGTCGCCAAATAAAAATCAAAGACTCTAAATTCTGCCACACATTTTCGCGATGTGAATGCTGTCATTAATTTTTTGTGATGTGGTGTACGGTAAGCAGTGCTTCAGAGCCATTTCCCCAATAGAAATTATGCAATTGCATGTATTTGCAAGTGGTTTTAGAGCTTTCTCGCAAAATGACATGCATTAAAAATCATTACATAAGCTGCAGCTTCATCTTTTTGCTTGTATCCATAACAAAATGAAGGTCTAAATGTTTCATTTACTTATTCGTAGATTGATTGATGGAGATGTGTGAATAACGCTCTTAAATTTAACCTCAGAAATCTAGAGTATTTATGGGGAAAACCCAATACACACATTGAAGCACTACAATCAGACAATGTGGAACCATAATGTCACATCCATTACCAGTGCAGAGTGCACTGGCATCCATTACTTATACAATGTATCTGGTAATTGAATAGCCTAGTTTGACTATCAAGTGCTCTGCTTTTGATCTGAGACTGAGAAGATAAATATGCACTTGCAGAATTTTGCAAGCTTGGGCAACAGTGACAAGCAATAATTAAAAATTGGTATTATGTGAGTCCAGTTTCGAACCCTGTATTGAAAAGCAAAAATTTACTTAGATTTAAATGATTGTTGGCGTTTACAAGAACTTGTAAAGTGAATTAAAATTATGATTTCAAGTAACAGATATACATGTAAGTTGATGTAACCATGTCAAGCTGTTTGCCTTTTTTCGCTAACAGAGATTTTTTTTTGATAGGATTGAGATCCATGAAGGTTGGTGTACAGTGTGAGGCTGTGGTGCGATTCCCAAAGCTGTTTGAAAAGTACCCATTTCCCATCCTCATCAATTCTGCTTTCCTTCGACTGTCTGATGTATTCAGATCAGGGTAAGTTTGTAATCCAGTGTATTTTTGTTTATGAAAGATTATATATATATATATATATATATATATATATATATATATATATATATATATATATATATATATATATGTTCTAGTCTATTAAGCAAGCAAACAAGAAAATGCAATTTAAAACAGTCATTGAAATGAGACTTTTGAATTAACAATCCCCACTACTTACATAAGTGCTTGCAATCAAAGTCTATAAACAAGCCCTGCTATATAAAACCAAGAAGTTAAGCAAGCCTGGAAAGCATTTTATCAGTGCAGGGCTTGCTTGGCTTGTGCTTATCTTGACCACTGATTTAATAAATGTTTATTTCGGTCTGCTGAATTTTGATGAAAATTTGTTTGTTAAGAATCTAAGCCTTAAAATATATAATAATATAGCTGCTAAGCATCTTACATTTGTACTTCACTGAATTTTCTGTTGTTTTTTTACAATTGAGATTCATTCTACAGGAATAATTTTATCCGCTGGTGTATCCTGCGTGTGACAGCAGAGAGTGGGAAACACCTTGACAAGATTCTCAATGTGGAGGAGTTCATGCGGAGGATATTTGCTGTCTATCACAGCAATGACCCAGTGGCCAGGGCTGTAACACTAAGGTAAAGAAAGCATTGTTCAGTCACTCTTAATGTTCATAACTGCAAGGATTGTTGGGTCAATAAGGCCCAGTACCTGAAAGGCTGTGTCCAAAAAGGCCCAGTCCCTGAAAGGCTCTGTCCAAAAAGGCCCAGTACCAAGAAGGCTCTATCCAAGAAGATCCTGTCTGAGTCTCTAGTCTATGCAAACCATAGAGCATGTATTCTCAGATTGATTTTTGACGAGCATGCTTGCGGTGAGCATGACATAGTTGTCACAATGGCGTATCCATGTATGTGCATGCCTGCGTCTGACTGTCTGGACTGAATTTGTCTTGGCTGTATTTTGACCGTTTTTCTAAAAACTTGCCATTGAGGTTCACCATGATGAGGAGCCATGTCACGCACAAGACCCAGGGGTGTACCTGGATTAAGATCATACTTAAAAGTTAAATGTCAAAATGAGAACTTTTGTTCTGGTTTAAACAGTATTTATTCATATGATGTTATTAATGCGTATAATTGATATGTCTGGCCTGGAATGAACCTTATCTTTACAGTGCATTTATAGGAATTTTTAAAAACTTGCCATGGAGGTTTACCATGCTGAGGCAAAGTGTCGCATATGCTACGTATTGTTCAACTTCATGTTATTCTGTATTGCACTTGCATGGAAGAGCATTATGGCTGTGTCAAAGGCTCTTCAAATGGGCTCGACATGGTGCCACTTGGCGTCTAGGTAAAAATACTGATTATTTGCATTTATGCTATAATGAAACTAAAAGATATCTTAGTTTATTTATGTTCAGTGTCCTGTAAAAAATATTTCTAACACTTGGTTTTGTTTTTAATGTGCCAACCATACTTATTTTATTTTTATATTGTAAAATATTATAAGTTTTTTATATAGGTTACTGTTAAATTTCCTAGTACCTTTTTCATAAATAAACAAATGTTAGTTTTTTAATACTGGGCCTTTCTGGTACTGGACCTTTCTGGTACGGTGTCTTTCTGGTACTGGGCATTTTAGATCCGCATTCCTGCATACATCCCATCAATTTTCAGAGTTAAATGATACGATCTCATAAAGATTAAAGATACATTTTGATTGATTTCTTTGTTCATTTATTTTAAGATACTACAGGCTAGTGTCCAGTGTGTGAGAGCCGCTAAATAATATATTCCATATTTAAAGTTAAGGTTTGGCATATCGATTTTTTATTGCAGGGTGTATGGGTATTGCATTTTTGTCATTTTTGCCATTCCAGAGCCCTTGGGAACATTTCCCTGATCATAGCGGAGAGGAAGAACATTCACCACAGTATTGTGGTCAGTCTTGACTCTCACGATGCTGTAGAGGTGCAGGCAGCCATCTTTGCTGCACAGAAGTTCTCTGAGCAATCGAGGTTTGAATGTGTTCAACTTGTAACAAATGGTTTCAGTCTCATTTTGGAAAACTTAAGCCTCATAAACTGTGACATGTGTTTATTTACATTTTGCTATGGGAAGGATGAATTATGGTAGTACAATTGTATGTTTCAATGAATAAATGATTAATCCAGTATAAACAGTTGATCAATTTATACAGTACAAACAGTTGATCAATTAATCAAGTATTTCCAGTTGATCAATTTATCCAGTACAAACAGTTGATCAATTAATCAAGTATTTCCAGTTGATCAATTTATCCAGTACAAACAGTTGATCAATTAATCCAGTATAAGTAGTTGACCAACAATTCTAGTATAAATAGTTGATCAATCAATCCAATATAAGCAATTGACCAATAAATCAAGGTTTTTTTCAGTGTGTTTGCAGGAAACATTTGTGACCGTATCTCAGAGATGATTCACAGTGTGGCAACGCCAGTGGACCTGAAACTCTCCCTCATACCCATCCTACAGTATATGCACCATGACGTCGCCATGGCAACCAAGGTATATATAGCTTTGGCTTTTTTGAATCTGATTATCATAAATGAAATTGCACTGTTTGGCTAGCATCTGACAAAGTACTTTTTGCGTAATATCATTATAGTAAGGGTATTAGGTTGAGGCATGTTGTTGTGCAAAAGGGGGTCAACAATTTCATGATCTGTCTGTAACTTGGCCCTGCAAAGGGGTTTTTATGCCCCCACAAAGTGGCGGCATATAGGGTTGCCCTTGTCCGTACGTACGTCTGTCTGTCTGTACGTACGTACGTCCCGAAGATTGTTTCCGATCTAATTCTTGAAAACCGTTTGTCCAATCCTCACCAAACTTTAAACACATGTTTGTGACCATAATATCTTGATCAAGTTCGATAGTCATGGAAATCGCTTTAGTCATTTAGGAGTTACGGCCCTTTTTTGCCAAAAATACTTCAAAAATATATGTTTCCAATCTAATTCTTGAAAAGTATGTGTCCAATCCTCACCAAACTTTACATACATGATTGTGACCATAATATCTTGATCAAGTTCGATAGCCATGGAAATCGCTTTTGTCATTTAGGAGTTATGGCCCTTTATTTGCAAAAAAAGACTTGAAAAATACGTCCCGAAGATTGTTTCCGATCTAATTCTTGAAAACTGTTTGTCCAATCCTCACCAAACTTTTAACACATGTTTGTGACCATAATATCTTGATCAAGTTCGATAGCCATGGAAATCGCTTTAATCATTTATCCTGAATAATCATTATGGCTTATTTTCTGTGACAAAAAATCGAAGTGGGGGCATCCGTGTCCTATGGACACATTTCTAGTTAAATAAGTTATTGACATGGCACATATGTGCACCATAAGAAGATGGCGTGTAACTTTCAAGACTCATGTCTACAGTTCAAAGGTCAAGGTCACACTTTAAAAGTCATTGGTCAAAATTCCTTGTATTTTGGCTTGTCTTGGCTGTAACTTGGCCATGCATAGGGGGACTTTAAAATAACTTGGCACAAATGTTCAGCAGTAGCTGGCATGCCGCCAATATACCAATATCAGTTGAATGTTTGTTACAATACTTGGACAACCCTTCACAAAATGTTTCATCAACCTATTCAGCGGCGCGCTCATAACATTAAAAAGTATATAGAGTTATCCCTGTCCATATGTATGCCTATCCATTACTCGTTCAGTTTGCCCAGGCCTTTTTATTGCACAATTTTGAAAACCTGGTTTTCGTCCCATTGCAGCTAGTCTTTGTATGCTATTGTTTCAATGTAACCTGTACTTATGTAAAGAAATGGCTAATTTATAATTCCAGGCTCGGAATGTTTGTATGAGCCTGTTGCTAGGCTATCCAGCAGAGAAGTTCAAGGTCACGACTCTTCGAACAATGTCACAGTTAGCAGTCCTTTCTCTGACGGACATACCAGCACAGGTAGGGCACTTGTTGTTAGTGGTAACTCAAACCTGGAGCAGAAATTTCTTCCTCTTTCAGTATGGTTACTAAATATTTGGATCTCATTCAAATTTATGAAGTTTTCTGCCTATTTCTCTATTAGTTATCCTTAAATTATCTGAAATTGAACTGAATGAACTTGAAATACAACATGACAACAAAGAAAGAGTTGTACTCAATTTTGGAAAAATAACGTTTTAAGTCTTGTAAGTTGAGATTTTTATCAATTTCACTAGTGTGTTGGCATAGATGGTTACTTCACTGACTTGTTAAGTGTGTATGTTGCTATTTGTTTAAGGACAGTAAATTATTCTAAGTGATAAGTAAACAGACAATTATGCAATTAGTTTTTAATTTACCAGAGGTAAGATCTTGCTGTGTTAACGCATATCTACCGTATCCACAAATGAAGCAAGTGTTTGAACTAATAGATGAATGCTAAATTTGGCATATGGTATACTTTATTAAAGTGCTTACGATTTAGCAGACCTCGTAAAATGTTTCTTCAAATCTGAGATGATCACCTCAAAACTTACTGAATTCTGACAAGTATTGTTATTTTTAGGAAATATATCGAATAAATAAAAAAATCTGAATTGAAGGATTTCACACGAATAAGCTCAACTATTTGTATTGTAAGAAATGGCAATGTAGCTTTTAAACTGTTAAAGATATATCCTTAGAAATGTTCAGAGTACTGTACTGGGTATAGCCGTATTATGTACTGGGGATAGTTTCAAAGTTGAGAAATGTGTGTCCTGGTGATAACATGTAAAATGGGACACAAATTGATAGTAACACTGTTAATATACACTTTACATGTATATGTCTATTTCGAACTTTCAAATAATCTGCAAAAAGTGAGAGTACAATTTGATAAGAAATTATTGAGCAAACTTCAGTTAACAACGAGTTTGATCCATGCTCTCCTAAATGAACGTATATATGCATGCTGCGTAAATGTCAAGGTTGGTCACAATGCATTCTTTCTCACTGAAGTGAACGAGCAGAGACCATTATTCTGTTCTAAGTAATACCAACATCGACCCAAGCTTAGAAAAAAGCTTTACGTGTTCCAAATTTGATCACAATATCTCATTCCCTACTGGTGATTTCTGTTTGCAAAAATGTACCTTCTTGAATTACAAAGCAATATTATATATATGAATAGAAAACACCACATAAATTCTACGGCCATATGTTTTGTGTTACTCAATAAATCAGATTACCGGCCTATTTCAAATATTTAGATATTGATGCTTGTGAAAAACACATCATGGTTGACTAATATATATGAATGAAACAGTTTTAAGTGCATACAGATACAAAGAACAACAACATGTTTTTGCTCTCACCCCTCGATATGGACAACATCGAACAATTTCCCTCGAGCTCGCGTATGGATAAATAGCCGTAATCATTATCACAGTCTCGTTTTTCTAAATACATCGTTACTATCCTCAGTCCACTTAATAGCTATCCCCTGTGCAGTTGTTTATTTGCTTCATCTATCCCCAGTACACAGCCAGGGCATCAAAAGGTATGAATATCTCCGTAACAACAAAAGATATCATATTGATATTTTACCCATTACTAGATAATGTAATTACAATGAAATCGCTCGATTCAGTTTTTATTCTTGTTTTCAATTTGTTGATTTATGTTTGAAATTGTACCACATAAATGAACATTTGTGAGCGATCATGCAACTTTCGGCGAGAATTGGGCTATTATACAAAAGAGGAGAAACATTTCCATCATAAACGTATATTGCACAGTATCAAGTAATTCAAAACTCTTCGATTTTGTTAAATATATCACCATAAAAAACAAAACAAATGATAGAAAACTGTCCAAGTGTCAAAATCAAACGCTTATCGATTGATCACTTTTTGAGCTATATCCGGTGTACGTTCCCACACAGTGATACTAGTCCACAAGAATTGAATCACTATTTAAAACAGCTCATGTGTACTGTTGAAAATAAGGGTTTCTGGTATCAGACTGAATGATATCCAACAAGTTTTCATTTACTAATCTATTGATTTCCAAACCTTGTATTTTGGTGATCTGTTTCAGATAAAGCTATTGCTGGATGAGTTATCAAGTGACCCGCGAGGTCATGTGAAGGTCGTATGTCTGCAGGAGTTATGTACCTTGGCTCGCAAAGCCCCACACCTCTGGAATCATGTACATACAGAGGTGGGTTTGCAACATTGTACCATAAAGACTCCTATAATGAGGTTTCAAAATGTATTCATGTTATTAACTATTTTTGTGAAATAATAAGAAAAACTCACACTATCACAATCAATACAAAACAGGTTTTTAGGCTCCTTGCATCATTCTGTCTTTTACATGTATATTTAAAGCTGTTAACCAGTAGATCAGTAGTAGTGCAATAGACTGGAATACAAAAAGTACATGGTTATCTCAAATGTGGGTATCACCAAAAAGTACCGTACATGTTTATCTCGAATGTGAGTAACACCAAAAAGTACATGTTTATCTCGAATGTGACTGATTATCATCATTGCTGCATGTTTGATTTTCAGTACATGTCTCTCTCGTGAGTTTCAGAAACTGTGCCATTATGTCCTGGATGAGGATTCAGTTCCCCGTGCCAGGTTGGCTGTCACCGTTCTTGCGCTGCTCTCCCGAGACCTTACATTTAGGCTAATCTTCAACAAGCATGGTACGACTACATTATTTGACGTTATTTTCATGTAACATCACAAAGATGTATATTTTGTTCAGCCGCTTATCTTTCATACTTTGTTAACATAAACATTTTGTGTATAACACATGTAGTTTGCAAGGACTTGATACCTGTACTGAATATGACAGGCAATTGATCATTGTGATGATTTAAATTTCATGGCTGATACAATTGACACAGAAGAGTTTAAGGGTTTCAATGTTAGACCAACTACAAAGTTCTGGAAATATTGAAAACATTTTAGAGGCTGCAAATTTTCAAACAACGGACTTATTGATATTTTCTTAATCCATTGCAGATCTGGACAGCACACTGATGTCGGTGTGTAACCTGAGTTACGGCAGCGAGGATCCGGTACTGGCCTCCAGTGTGGTTGAGTTCTACACCAACATTGTCATAGCATACCTTGCCACTAGTACGTACAGAATACTGTCTACATCTCTCAAATAGTGCAAAATTATTTCAACCAACAATGATGCTTTCTCAAATGTTAATGACCTTATAACTTATTTCTTTGAAATATGTTCAAATTAAAAAACAACAGGATAGGCCCAAAAACAGGATAGGCCCAGTAGGACTACTGCTACACCTTGTTGTTGTCAGTCCTAAATCACTTGGCAAGAGAGACAACACAACCAAGATCAATATAGGAATAATTATGCCCCCCTTCGAAGAAGAGGGGTATATTGCTTTGCACAAGCATGTCGGTATGTCGGTCGGTCGGTCCGTCGGTCCGTCGGTAGACCAAAGCTTGTCCGAGTGATAACTCAACAATTCCTGGACGTATGGTCATCAAACTTCACATGAAGGTTGGGCCTGACCAGTAGATGACCCCTATTGATTTTGGGGGTCAAAGGTCAAGGTCACAGTGACCTTTAATGGTAAAATAATTTTAAAGCTTGTCCGAGTGATAACTCAACAATGCCTGCACCCATGGCCCTCAAACTTGACATGGAGGTTGGACCTGACCAGTAGATGACCCCTATTGTTTTGGGGGGTCATCAGGCCAAGGCCAAAGGTTGAATGGTAAAAGGTCGTCCGAGTGATAACTTGACAATGCCTGCACCCATGGCCCTCATAATTGAATTGGAGGTTGGGGCTGACCAGTAGATGACCCCTTTTGTTTTTGGGGGTCATCGGGCCAAAGGTCAAGGTCACAGTGACCATGAATGGTAAAGGGTTGTCCGAGTGATATTTACAATGCCTGCACCCATGGCCCTCATAATTGAATTGGTGGTTGGGCCTGACCAGCAGAAGACCCCTATTGTTTTTGGGGGTCATCGGGCCAAAGGTCAAGGTCACAGTCACCTTGAATGGTTAAAGGTTTTCCGTGTGATAACTTGACAATGCCTGCACCCATGGCCCTCAAACTTGACTTGGAATTGGGCCTGACCAGTACATGACCCCTTTTGTTTTTGGGGGTCATCTGGCCAAAGGTCAAGGTCTCAGTCACCTTGAATGGTAAAAGGTTGTCCGAGTGATAACTCGACAATGCCTGCACCCATGGCCCTCAAACTTGACTTGGAGAATTGGCCTGACCAGGAGATGACCCCTATGGTTTTTGGGGGTCATCTGGCCAAAGGTCAAGGTCACAGTGACCTGGAATGGTAAAAGGTTGTCCGAGTGATAACTCGACAATGCCTGCACCCATGGCCCTTTAACTTGACTTGGAGGTTGGGCCTGGCCAGAAGATGGTCCCTATTGATTTTAGGGGTCATTGGGCTAAAGGTCAAGGTCACAGTGACCTGGAATGGTAAAAGGTTATCCGAGTGATAACTCGACAATGCCTGCACCCATGGCCCTCAAACTTGACTTGGAGGTTGGGCCTGGCCAGAAGATGGTCCCTATTGATTTTAGGGGTCATTGGGCCAAAGGTCAAGGTCACAGTGACCTTGAATGATAAAAGGTTGTCCGAGTGATAACTCAAAAATGCCTGCAACCATGGCCCTCAAACTTGACATGGAGGTTGGGCCTGACCAGTAGATGACCCCTATTGATTTTAGGGGTAAATGTCAAGGTCACAGTGACCTTGAAAGCGAACTCGACAATTCCTGGACCTATGGTCATCAACTTGACATGAAGGTTGGACCTGCCCAGTAGATGACCCCTATCGACTTTGGGGGTCATCAGGCCAAGGTCAATGTCACAGTAACCTTTAACGCAAAAAAGTTAACAAATCTTCTCCCACTGATATCTCAACAATGCCTGAACCTATGATCATTAAACTTGACATGGATGTTAAGCCTGACCAGTAGATCACCCTTATTGATTTTAGGATTCATAGAGCCAAAGGTCAAGGTCAAAGTGATCTTGAATGGTAAAAGGTTGTCCGAGTGATAACTCAACAATGCCTGAACCCATGGCCTTCAAACTTGACTTGGAGTTGCATCTGACTTGTAGATGACCCCTTATGATTTAAGGGGTCATTGGGTCAAAGGTCAAGGTCACAGTGACCTTGAACGGAAAAAAACTTGTCTGTGATAACTTGACAATGCCTGCACCCATGGCCCTCGAACTTAACATTAAGGTTTCTGGTGACCAGCTGATGACTCTGGATTTTGAGTTCATAGAGTAAAAGGTCATGGTCATAACACACTCTATCCTCACACTTTAATGGTCATAATCTTAAAACTGGGGGGGGGGGGCATAATGTTTGACAAACATCTCTTGTTTAAGAGAATATGTACATGTACCAATGACAGATCTAGATCAAATTCTTAAATAGTTGCTACTACCGGTAAAGCTAGGAGTAAGAACCTATAGTGTAGGTGGATCATATTGATATTCAGTAGAATTCATCACAAATTTCTGTTCTGTTGGCTTGTACATGTAGTAGTGTCATCCTTTTATTAGTAGTATGAGGTTTGATTACCTTTTCACTACTCTTCTAGAGAACACAGAACACTGGGGCGGGACCAGCCTGGTGGATGGGGTGGCCACAGCCATACAGACACAGATACTGGTCCATCTCATAGACCCTGAACACATCACTCAGCTCAAGGTAGCAAACTTTGGATGAACATTGCTGCTTACCTACATGTTGTTTAACTTTTGTTTCAGTTTTATGACCATAAATCCACATGTCGTTAGAAGAAGTATCCTGAGTGGTGGAATTTTAAAAAACTTTGTGCACAAGGATACACCTACATTTTGAATGTTCTTCATGATAAAGCATCTGGGAATGCAAATAAGGCTAACGCATATTCATACAAACTACTTTTGGTGACATCACTGTATAGATGCATGATATCCAACAATCAACAAATTTTGATTTGACTCATACAATTGTTTACATTAGTAATCTTACAATGCATTATGCCTTTTCATCAGTAAACAAATGTCCAGAGCCAAGCTGTATTAATAAATTTCTGTGTAATGATATAACAAAATACTGAATCATTTTTTATGCCCCCCTTCCAAAAAGAAGGGGTTTATAAAATTGCACATGTCAGTTGGTAGGTCGGTTGGTAGGTAGTTCGGTAGACCAAAGCTTGTCCGAGTGATAACAAATCCTGGACTTATGTTCCTCAAACTTGGAGTTTGGTCTTGACCAGTAGATGACCCCTATTGATTTTGATGTCTCAAAGGTCAAGGACCCTGTGACCTTGAATGTTAAAAGCTTGTCGGAGTGATAACTTGACAATGCCTCCACCTTTGGTCCTCAAACTTGACTTGGAGGTTGGGAGTTTTACCGACCGAAAGTGCATACATCACTACAAGGCTGTAACAGAATATTCAATTCTTAAATGAACAGGTTCTGTGAATGTAGATTTTCCTTCTAATACATTCTACTTATATCAATTTCATTTGTTACCATTTCATTTCAGGTGTGCCTGAAGTGTGCTGTACAAATGGTGAAATCCCAGCCCAAAACTGCAGACATGTTCGTAACCTGCATCACCAGCATGCTGCCTGATGTCTCAGGTATGTTTTATTTGAACTACCAAAAACAAAACGTATAGACCGAGGATAACCATATGTGAATCTAAGAATTGCCAAACGTGAGTCCAAATATTGGCAATATGTTAGTCAAAGAATTGCCAAACATGAGTCCAAATATTGGCAAGATGTTAGTCAAAGAATTGCCAAACGTGAGTCCAAATATTGGCAAGATGTTAGTCAAAGGATTGACAAATGTGAGTCCTTGATGTGAGAACGTGATTGTCAAACGTTAGTCCAAGTGAGAATGCTATGCGAATGTTTGTCTTTGGACATTCATCAGAAATAAGCTTTGCCATACAAGCATCACATTTATGTCCATTGCTTGTAGCTTCAGTGCTGTGTGAGTCGGTGACAGCCATTGGATCTTTGAAGCAAACCCTAATGCCCAAGTTGGTTGTCCACACCACTTTTCTGAATTTCAATGCCTGCAAGATTACCATTTTCATACAGCTTACTATAGTATCCTTCTTTCTTACATCATTCATATACAACAGATCACTATTCCGTCATTTTCAGTTCATGTAGCAGCAGTGTTGTGTGAAGCGTTGGCAGCTATTGGCTCGGTGAATCAGGCCCTCCTACAGAAGTCAGTCATACCACAGCTCCTGTCTCTTCTCCAGTCTTCCACATTTGAAGATACACAGCCTCACCAGATGCAGGTACACATCATGCTTTTGAGTATTCGTTTGAAATGAAGTTTGTATACTATGAAGACAAATTTAATGCTACTCCTCCAAATGCAACAGAAACAGTGCCATCA
Organism: Mya arenaria; assembly: GCF_026914265.1. NCBI lineage: Eukaryota > Metazoa > Mollusca > Bivalvia > Myida > Myidae > Mya > Mya arenaria. The sequence continues at coordinate 20,416,088 of NC_069132.1, forward strand.
AGTTTGGTAAAGCGCTGTGAAATAATTTGTAGGCATGAAATCTCATGTTTTTTAAAAAAATGACAATTTCATAGGTACTTAAAATTGTGGATTTTCATGTTATAAAAAAGATGCGCTGTTCTCATACTATTTATCATGATCTACGTCATGCAGTCTATGCTTTTGCTACAGTGGGACAATATGCCAATTAGCACAGATACCCATGTCAATTATCACTCGATTGGTAAATTAAGATTCATAAATAAAGATGCACCCACGTCAAGGATATAAAAAATCGAGCAATTAAATGTCAATTAAGCATTTTTGCATACTGTGAACACATTATTGAGTAAGGATAAACCTTATAAATAGTCAATTAAATATTTGATCAAAGTCATGTGTGCCACTTTGCCAACTCTCAAACACAGTCATGATGTTAATTATCAGCACATTTAACCTGTTTCTGCGCAGGAAGTTAATAATCAGCTTTTTTAAATGTTGCTGCAATGTCATACAAAAACATTGAATGCAAGTTATTATCTTTAATCTATTATTATGGAAGTTAAATAATATATCAGATATTCATAGTAGTGCAAACAATGATTTATACACAGTATACCACGACCATGTATATTTCATGTGAATACATCTATACCCTTTTACATAGGCAGCATTATTTGAGAATTTAAGGTCCAATTTTCATTCAGGTCTTTATTGAGATCTTGAATTCTTGGATTACCAAATCAACAGAAATCACAAAAGTTAATGTTCCAAGAATATAAATGATTTCACAGTATTTGCTCCCTCTTAGGTGTACCTATGTACAGTACTGTTCCAAGTGGCAGAGGGGTCACCCATCCCTGGTCGGGCAGAGGAAGTGATGATCTCATGTTTCCAGGCAGCTGACCCCTGGCTGGGCTACAAGCTCGCCCGCCAGGCCATGAGGTACGGCCAGAGTGGAGTCGCTCACAGGCTGCTGCAGGGGCTTGCATTACAGGTAATTGTGGAATGATTTAAAAATATCAGAAATATTGTTTGCCTTGATTATGATGTATCATAATTTAACATGACATTCAAAGGAGAATTAAACATGACAGAATTAAACATGACAATGTGTTCATATCTGAAATGTCAAGTTTAAGAAAAACACTTTTCTGTATCTGAAATCTAGCAATTGTTAAAATCCATGCTTCAAACATCAATTGTAATGTTTAGTCAACATGAAGCATGCATTGTGGAATACAGAAAAATAGATTGAAGTATCACTATGTGGAATTCTATCTGTACTTTCTGATTTGCTTATTTTTTTATATTTCAATTCACTTCATTTCTAACACTGATCTATCCACTCTATTGCCAGGTGTCTTCTGAACACTTTCACTTCTGGCTGTGTGGTCTGCGGGAGGTGTGTGCTGGTGAGAGGAAGCTCCAGGCCAGAGAAGACAACCCAATAACCACCATACAGGGTGCTCTCTCACACTACCACCGCGCCATTGCTGCCATCAAGGTAGGCTAAAGGGAGAACTGTTAAAAATATTCCAGTGTAAGGTACCTGATTTTGAAATCAGCTAGATCATAAATTAAGTCCTCCTTTTCCAGGCTGTAGTCTATATAATGTCCTCATATTCCAGGCTGTGGTGTATATAATGTCCTCATATTTCATGCTGTGGTGTATATAATTTCCTCATATTCCAGGCTACAGTCTATAAAATGTCCTCATATTCCAGACTGCGATGTATATAATGTCCTCATATTTTAGGCTGTGGTGTATATAATGTTCTCATATTCCAGGCTGTGGTGTATATAATGTCCGCATATTCACGGCTACAGTGTATAAAATGTCCTCATATTCCAGACTGCAGGGTATAAAATGTCCTCATATTCCAGGCTGCGGTGTATATAATGTCCTCATATTCCAGGCTGTGGTGTATTTAATGTCCTCATGTTCCAGGCTGCAGTGTATATAATGTCCTCATAATCCAGGCTGTGGTGTATATGATGTCCTCATATTCCAGGCTGCAGTGGATATAATGTCCTCATATTCCAGGCTGCGGTGTATATAATGTCCTCATAATCCAGGCTGTGGTGTATATGATGTCCTCGTATTTCTGGCTGCGGCGTATATAATGTCCTCATTTTCCAGGCTACAGTGTATATAATGTCCTTGTATTCCAGGTTGCGGTGTATATAATGTCCTCATATTCCAGGCTGTGGTGTATATAATGTCCTCGTATTCCAGGTTGTGGTGTATATAATGTCCTTATATTCCAGGCTGCAGTGTATATAATGTCCTTGTATTCCAGGCTGTGGTGTATATAATGTCCTCATATTCCAGGCTGCGGTGTATATTATGTCCTCATATTCCAGGCTGCGGTGTATATAATGTCCTCATATTCCAGGCTGCAGTGTATATAATGTCCTTGTATTCCAGGCTGTGGTGTATATAATGTCCTCATATTCCAGGCTGTGGTGTATATAATGTCCTCATATTCCAGGCTGCAGTGTATATAATGTCCTCATAATCTAGGCTGTGGTGTATATAATGTCCTCATATTCCAGGCTGCAGTGGATATAATGTCCTCATATTCCAGGCTGCGGTGTTTATAATGTCCTCATAATCCAGGCTGTGGTGTATATAATGTCCTCGTATTTCTGGCTGCGGTGTATATAATGTCCTCATTTTCCAGGCTACAGTGTATATAATGTCCTTGTATTCCAGGTTGCGGTGTATATAATGTCATTGTATTCCAGGCTGTGGTGTATATAATGTCCTCATATTCCAGGCTGTGGTGTATATAATGTCCTCATATTCCAGGATGCAGTGTATATAATGTCCTCATAATCCAGGCTGTGGTGTTTATAATGTCCTCATAATCCAGGCTGTGGTGTATATAATGTCCTCGTATTTCTGGCTGCGGTGTATATAATGTCCTCATTTTCCAGGCTACAGTGTATATAATGTCCTTGTATTCCAGGTTGCGGTGTATATAATGTCCTTGTATTCCAGGCTGTGGTGTATATAATGTCCTCATATTCCAGGCTGTGGTGTATATAATGTCCTCATATTCCAGGATGCAGTGTATATAATGTCCTCATATTCCAGGCTGCAGTGGATATAATGTCCTCATATTCCAGGCTGCGGTGTATATAATGTCCTCATATTCCAGGCTGTGGTGTATATTATGTCCTCGTATTCCAGGTTGTGGTGTATATAATGTCCTCATTTTCCAGGCTACAGTGTATATAATGTTCTCATATTCCAGGCTGCGGTGTATATAATGTCCTTGTATTCCAGGCTGTGGTGTATATAATGTCCTCGTATTCCAGGCTGTGGTGTATATAATGTCCTCATATCCTGGCTGCAGTGTATAATTATGTCCTCATATTCAAGGCTGCAGAGTATATAATGTTCTCATATTCCAGGCTGCAGTGTATAATTATTATGTCCTCATATTCCAGGTTGTGGTGTATATAATGTCCTCATATTCCAGGCTGCAGTGTATAATTATTATGTCCTCATATCCCAGGCTGCAGAGTATAATTATTATGTCTTCATATATTCCAGGCTGCAGTGTATAATAATGTCCTCATATTCTAGGCTGCAGTGTATAATAATGTCCTCATATTCCAGGCTGCAGTGTAAAATAATGTCCTCATATTCCAGGCTGCAGTGTATATAATGTCCTCATATTTCAGGCTGCAGTGATATAATGTTCTCATATTTCAGGCTGCAGTGTATATAATGTTCTCTTATTTCAGGCTGCAGTGTATATAATGTTCTCATATTTCAGGCTGCAGTGTATATAATGTCCTCATATTTCAGGCTGCAGTGTATATAATGTTCTCATATTTCAGGCTGCAGTATATAATAATGTCATCATATTCCAGGCTGCAGTGATATAATGATCTCATATTTCAGACTGCAGTGTATAATAATGTCATCATATTCCAGGCTGCAGTGGTGCCAAGTTTCTCCCAACAGTTCCAGACAGAGTATATCTCCCTGCGTACATCCCTGCTAGAGTCCCATGGCCAGCTGCTGCGCACGTGTAACACATTCCGCACGTGCCCACCCCCTGCAATCGCCACTGCACAGGCTCAAACCAGCGGCCAGGAAATCACCAAGTATGAGCACATAGTAACACAGGTAGCTATCTTCCTTGTTTACCCTTCAGTTCATTTTAAGGCAGTGTAATGCATGTTCACTGTTTCTTGAAATTATTACAATAACGTGTAGTTTATACAATGTGTATGCAGCAAAAAATAAGTAATAATTGCTTAGGCTGCTATGTTGGTAGCTTAACCCCTGCAGCTTTAGTCACTGCTATTAGGGTGCCCTATTTTTAGGATGAAACAATTAGAAAAACTAAAGTTATATATTAATTTTATTTTGATCCCAATCTGTGTAATTTCAGTTGCGTCGTTGCTGTAAGGAGTATGAGAAAATCAGTGAAGGGCTGGCGTCTCTCTATCAACAGTCCTTCGACGCCGACCCCGCCACCCTCACAAACATACAACAGTATCCTTGCAATGTCTAGAGTTCCATTGCAGTACAATATGTTAAAAAATGGAATTCTAGCACCAGGTGAAGCTCTTTTCTACAAAGCCGAAAGCATATTTGTGTACATAAATTGCAAACAAAATTGACATGTTTTATTCCTTGACCCCCAAACCGACTACAGACAAGCTGTGAGCTGATGAAGTTGGCCCTTTCTTCCATTGCTCAGACCAGCCAGGATGGGTAGGTGTTGTGTTACTCTTTCAAAGTGAATACAACTTGATAATCGTTTTCCCAACCATCCAACCTGCTTAATTAATCAAGTTAGAAAAGCTCTTCCTTAAGTCAATATTTTAGTAAATACTTCATACATTAAAATGAAATTTTAGACAGGTGTTCCCAACTGTTCAACCTACTTATTTAATCAAGTATGATAACTCTTTTTTGCATATGATGCAAATAATGTGTTTTTATTATTCAACTTAGAAATTCTGGTTAAGGTTTTGCATGTAAGCACACATAAGTTAACATCTCAACAACTTCATGGCATATTGCATTGAAACTTAATGCAAGGATTTTCGACCATCCAACGTACTTACTTTATCAAACTAGATAAAACTATTTTGCATTTTAATCCAAAGATTTCCCATTATTATTGGACTTCGAAATTCTTGTTAAAAGCTGTGAAATAGTCTCTGCAACAGCTCTTGTTAAGGACTGTTTAGAAAAAGATTATCTTTCCTGTTGCTTTTCAGTATCTTAAAAACCACAAAACAAATTCCTGTTGTTGTTTGTAAATTATCTCCAATTTAATACACTGATCTTCCATATCCAGTCAAGCGCTATTAGCGGACAAGATGGTTCTTGGTGTAGGGGAGGTAACTGGGGACAGGTTCAAGCAGCTACTCAACACAGTCCACACAGAGTTAGCTACCTTGCTCCACACTGAGGGCACACAGGTCATCTCGTATAAGGTAGGAACCTTCTATGGTCATTTTTGCCTTTTATCAATAACATACACACAAGCATCACTGTGTTCAATTATATTTTGTAAGTTTATTTAAAAATGTCAATTGGCTGTCATTTACAAATATATAAAACATGAATTATTAAGAAAGAACATGTATTTTTGTCCATGGCTTCAAAGAGAGTTTTACATACGAAACTTTTTTTTGCCACTTTTTATTCAAAAGTTTCTCATGCGAGCCTATTGTGATTTTTTATAATGTTTTACATGCCATGAGACCACTGATGTACATTTCATTTTGCTGTGTTTACAGCACTTGGAGTTCCTACAGCAGTCTGCAGCTAGACTGGCGATGTCAGCCTGCTGTTTTCCTCGCTACTTTTTCCAGAGTCTCCAACAGACTGCACTTAAGGTGGGCTGCATTTTGTTACACAGAATTGCCATCACAAGCCTTTTGCTTGAAGATGGGTTTCTTTTTACCCATATCAAAGGAAGACTTTATTGGTCAATGCTAACCTTAAACATGTATGTTGCTTATGAATTTTTTTAGCCAAATTTATTTCTATCCACCGGCATATTTGTATGACTCAGTTTTAAACACTGCATATTAAAAAGCATATCAACTATGTGTTTTTCAGCTGGCAATATCTCCCCAGCAGACAGCCACAGAGCCCATTCTTGTACAGAATGACACATTCCTGACCTTGAAGGTGGAGGGTGTGATCCAGCACGGCCCCCGACCCGGGCTTTACCGAGGGATACATGCAATTGGCATCACAGTCAACTCCAGTATCCTCACAAGGACCCTCTCCAACTCTGATGTCAAGGTTTGTCATGCTTGTTATCCCATGCATGTACATGTCTGGGATGTCTTTGTCATTGTAGACTGAAAGTTTTGTTTGCTTATGAAGCTAATTGAACGTTAAGATTTTTAGACATAAAGAATGATTGTGTTCTATACCTTTTGTTAACTGGCATTTGTTAAGCATAAAAATTGAGAAGACATAACACTTTACATCATACTAGTAGTAGTGCATGCATGCACTAGATTTTGGAATAGCTTTAACTTGGATTAGAATTTAAGTTTACTGTTTTTGCAATCTGATATTTTACAAAACGCAATGAAATATCGAAGGAATTAATCACTGATAATCATTATGTCTTAGGGTACCGAGTCTACGGTGAACCACCTGGAGCAGAACGTTGAGCCCCACAATGACTACTTCACTGTCAGTTTCCTTCTCCGCTTCCCAGTCCTTGGCCTGCATACCCTCAACATCGAGGCAGCCATCTTGGATGGGGGTGGAGTCACATGGCATACAGGTCCTCGTGTCACGCTTCAGGTGAAGTCATACGATGATGCTATCCAGCGTCAGCAGCAGACGCGACAACCACAGCGACCAGGGTTCTCTAAGCTGATACAACCCTGAGCCTTGTGGAAGGGACTGATGGAGTCTGGTTTAAAATTACCGTGAAATGACAGATAGAGTAGGACAGATTTTGCCTTACACAGAGGTTTAACACACAGAGGGAAATACCATTGGGCATTTGTTAACATGTAAATATTGTCAACGGTTGAAATGGCAATTCGGGTGTACATGGACACTAGGATAGTGGAGTTGTGGGGTGGGGACTTGAGTGCCAAGCTAAGCCAAGTCAGTGACAGGATTGTTCATAGCTTACTTTACCAGGGGTGGTGAAAACATGTTTCATGTATAAAATTGTAACCAAGCTTTACTTGCAAACTGTTTGGAAGTGTTTCCATAGTCTGATTCATAAACAAACTTGGTATATGTACATCAGTCTTCATGTGTATTGCTGTTAAGACTGTTTGAGTGGTAATCTCATCATAATGAAATTGTGTTGCCCTAAAACCAATCAGATTAAACAGTTTATACATCAAATATGTTTTCGTTTTGTTTATTAGGTTACATCACTCATGTAACATGTATTTTATCCATGTGGATAAACTTTTTATGCCCCCGAAGGTGGGCATATTAAAATTGCACCGTCTGTCTGTCCGTGTGTCCGGCTCAATAACTCGTGTCCGGGCTGTAACTTTCTCTTGTATGGACAGATTAAAATAACTTGCCACATGTGTTTGACATACCAAGACGATGTGTCGCTACATGACCGGTGTCCCTACCTCTAAGGTGAAGGTCACACTTAGGTATTTATTCACAATGGAATGCTGCATATAAGGACATAGAGTATAGGCTGTCGTGTCCGGGCTGTAACTTTTTCTTGTATGGACAGATTTTAAAATTACTTGCCACATGTGTGCCACATACCAAGATGACGTGTCGCATGCATGACCCGTGTCCCTACCTCTAAGGTCAAGGTCACACTTAGGTGTTTATTCACAATGGAATGCTGCATATAAGGACAAAGAGTATAGGTTGTCGTGTCCGGGCTGTAACTTTTTCTTGTATGGACAGATTTTAAAATAATTTGCCACACGTGTTAGACATACCAAGACAATATGAGTGCAAGACCCGTGTCCCTACCTCTAAGGTCAAGGTCACACTTAGGTGTTTATTCACAATGGAATGCTGCATAAAAGGACATAGAGTATAGGTTGTTGTGTCCTGGCTGTAACTTTTTCTTGTATGGACAGATTTTAAAATAACTTGCCATATGTGTTTGACATACCAAGATGAGGTGTCGCGTGCAAGACCCATGTCCCTACCTCTCAGGTGAAAGATACACTTAGTGTTTATTCACAATGGAATGCTGAATATAAGGACATAAGAGTGTGGGTTGTCAAGTATGGGTGGTATTTTTTTATGTTCAGTGGCAATTTAAAATAACTTGCCATATGAATTTGACACGTAAAGGCAAGATCAACTTTTCATGTACTGACCTTGTTCATAGGTCAATGTTACATTCGGGGGCATTCGTCACATACTGTGACAGCTCTTGTTTTGATATAAATTATGAAATTTTGCAATTCTGTTATGTGATATAAAGTTTGAATATGTTTTCATTTGTTTCATTGCCAGTTGTGTGAAAGTGAATCACCACTATCTCTTAAACTTTAAGAATAAGTTTAGATAAAAAATAATGAGCTATTGAAAGATATGCTCATGTGACATTGAAAGTGTGTGTAGATCATTATGAATAAATAACATCAAAACATTCTGCATGATGGCAGAACTTGTTGGTATTTTAATTTGAGAAAAATTTAACATTTGTTTACCGTATGCAAAAAGTTAGTTTTTTTTTACCCCAAAAGTCTGAATCTCATTGCAGCAAGTATTTCAGACTTTAAATTTTGTTTAAAGCTAGAACAGCCTACAAAAGAGGTAGAAAGGTCTTTTGATCAAATATGCAAAAGAAGGGTATTTGGGGAAACTTTCTACATGATCTGTTTTGATACATTTATGGAAGAAATGTTAGTTAACATTCTAATTTGGGAGCTCCTGGTTTTGACTTTTTCGAAAATAAATTATGGTTTGAGAATTCAGATCTTTAGTTTAATTTTAATGTATGACAAACCAAAGTTTTTAAAAACATCATTTAAACTAAAACTGTCTACTTTCACTTTGAACATAAGTATATTTACCTCACTTGAGCATATCCCTAAACTTTGTAAGCATTACATTCATAAGTGTCCTATTTCTTCTTGCCAAATTATTTTACTTTGTTTTACAAAATTATACAAAAAAAAATAAAAATTTTTTTTTTTACTGGAAGTGGGATTTCCATTATTTTCTTTTAATAATATATGTAAAAAAAATATCTCACAAACAAGAATATGTCAGTTGTTTTCATCTTTCCATTAAATGTTTTAAACTCTTTAAAAATAAGAACTTAACACATTTTTTACGAAAACAAATATGGAGTTATTAGCTTAATCAGCATATAAAGAACCTAAAATTAAAATCTGGACCATGCCGTTGTTTGCAATAGATGGAAGAATGCAGGAGTTGTGATAACTGTAAGGTTGGTCTTGAGACCTTGTCATACAACACTTCAACCCATATTCCCATGATTGTTTATGCCTGTTGCAAATGTTGGTCTGTTGGACGGTAGGTATTGTCCGCACAATAACTACACAAGAACGGTTTGACTTTACACCATGAAACTTCTGCGGTAGGGTGCCCTTGACAGGTAGATGACTTATACTGTCCTTGGGGTCAAATGTCATGGTCAAAAATCTTATGAAAACTTCGACCGCAGTTCAAAGGTGCAAATGTTTTTCTTCATTCTCAAAAAAAACAACTTGTTCAATCATTGATAATCAATACATTTTTTCTTTAAAAAACACCTTTATTCAATCTTGTTAACTGGCGACTTTTAGAATGTTTGATGCCAAAAATATCAACGCAAATTAACTTATTTTACATGGACATTATTGAAACTTCTGAACCCTGTACTAAGAAAAAAAAAACATATTAAAAAATATATATAAATATTATAAAAAGAAGATGAAATGTTAGAAATAAAAATTGTTCTACGAAAAGAATTCAATTTATAGAAATAATAAGAAAGGATAACGAACTTAGAGATAATTTTAAACTGGCATCTTCTGATTTTAAAGTCTGATTTTGCATTTTTTACCAAAGACCATCAAAATTATTGTTGTCTTATTTTCCGTCTTAATGTGTTACCTTCTATAATTATAATAATAATAATTAGTGTAAGTTTTGAAAAAAGGCGCGTCCAAAATTATTAACGTCATCAACATAGATCTGCGCTAGCGTCAATGGAAAAACGTTAACGACGCCGTCATCATCGTGGCAACAGGGAAGTGTTGGATCATGATACTAATATATAATCCACTATTCTAGATGTACTTATAACAAAACAGAGCACACTTCATGTGGGCTACTATATGTCCTCAACGACTGGAAGCGTGACAGATGGCGCATCCAAGCGGACCCTCCGTGAAGGGACCAGCATGTTTGACAATTCTTGTATGTCTATTTTTATTATTAGTGATGAAATTGTAAACAAATACAACAGCGCTGTTTCTTAAAGCGTTTAAATTTAAATGCGTCTACGCGAACATTAAAGACACATTTTCCAGTGTGTCCGTTTATATTTTTACGATATTTGGACTAATTAAATTATATATTTTTGTAAGTTTAAAATGGAATGCATATAGGCGTATGTTAAATACACAATTTCCAATGAGCTCGTTTATATTTTTACACTATTACCCAATATCCTGCTACATATATTCTATAGATGATTTCAAATAATTACGTAGGTAAAATCAAAAGATCTACGAAACTTATTTTTATATCATTTATTGAAACAGCGTAACAGTACCGATCCCGGGATCAGTGCGGAAGGAGACACATATGCTACTTTGAGAGATATTTCGGAGACTACCCGCAAGCAGAACATGTGCAAAGAATTTAACATGACTGCAAGAGTGATGAGTGATTTTCGGAGAGAAAATAGAAAACTGCCAAATGAAATTAAGTCAATACCAATGGTCTTGTGTGAAAATAAAGGGCAACTGTTGCAACGCAAAGGAAATCAAAACACGGTGTCAAGGTTCATTGAAGTAAAACCCTACGATACTGAAAACAGAAAAGTAAGACAAGAACTTTTTACATCCAGAAAAGACGACAGGACAATTATGTACGATGTTCTTCCAGTTGCGGCGGAACTTCCGCTCGAAACGGTGACTCAACACAGACAAGTTGCAGTAGACAATGGCATTTATGAAATGTGCCAGGTAGGATTACAAGAAATGCATCATTCATTTGTTCTGATCGGAACTGAAAGGAAACGTCTCATCAATACTCTGGACAAAATAAAAGAAGTTATCTTGCCCGATTTTGACCAAGTCTGCGCATTTCTGACGATGTATCATGTCAGGGCTCTAGATGTATACACGGCAGGTATACGACTGTTTGATAATTTAAGAACAAATGTTAAAAGATGTATAAAGGTTCACACATACATTACTATGACATACACGTACCGTATGAGGGATGGATCTGTTGGAAAAATAGGCGAGGTGACAAATCGGATGAGAAGAGATTTGGATAACATGAACAAAGATAATTGCACCGACAGCGAAGAACGGCTGTACCGCAACTGCATGCATCAGTTCTTTCAGTACCTTTTAGGCATAATGGATTTCGTGAAAAGCATTAGCGACCTGAAGAGCTTCGTCGAAAGGATGGCAGAAGTTTTTGAGCAAAATTACCAGAAAGGACAAAGACAAATGAATGACCTGGCCATGGTTGAACGGGAAAGGCAACATGTTCTACAAATGTACATTGAGTTACAGACAGAACACAACTGGGATTTTCAGGTCGCTTTGGATATAGAAGACGAAAATATCAAACGGCAGGCAAAAAGAGACATTTGTGTAGAGAATATAAAAGAAGAGAGAATAGAACGAGAGATTGAGAGGCATAAGCAGTATGAGAATGAAAAAGAGGAAGCGGCCAAGCAGATGAAATATCGAGTTACACTAGATAATTGGCTATCAAATGTAAAGATTTTAAATCCAGGCCCACTGCTTCCTCCTCGTAATAAAAAGCTTCCGAACGACATGCATTTGCACGCTTCACACAAGAAAGACTGTCTTGGTGGCAATATCAGTTCTTTAAGGACGGTTGAAAAAATCCAAACCGCTGATATTATGGAGCAGAAGAAACAAAGGTCTGAACCCCAAAAAATAACACGACTTATAGAAAGCATGGGTTTGAAAAAGAAAGTGTGTATGGATCGAGCATGTAGAGCTGGTGAGTCAGTGCACGATGTTTGTCATGCTATCTCAGAGAGGACCAGAAGAATGGGCGACTCATTAGTTCGGAAGAAGAATAAAGTGACAAAAACAAGCTTTGGAGCAAGAAATGGAACAATCAGTAATGCGTTTTTGACTATGCGTATTGGCATTTGGAAACTTTTTTCAATGTTTATTCCGCCGGACAATCTGAGACAAACTATGGAGAGCAGGATCGAATCTTTCTTTCATACATTTTGTCTAAGACCAAAGGATGTATCAAACTTCTCCAGGGAATATAACGGCTTATTGACAAAACTGACGTTAGAAAGAGATGCGTGCTATCATAGTTTGCGAAGCTGGGTTAAAAATGACAAAACACTTAACAGAAAACAGCGGCAACAAGAGCTGAGAAATTTAAGTAAATTCAAAAGGAATATGAAAAGCAAAGTAACACGCAACAATGAAACAATTCAGATAAAACAAGTGCCATGTGCAATAGATTTGCATGAATACAAGGAAAGCGAATCGATGAAACACAAGACACTTGTCCGAAAGCTCATGCCACCAAGAAAGAACAGAAAGAAAAGCGACAGGGAGATTTTTTCAGAGGAGAGGCATGAACTACATGAAACATTTAAAGTGAAAAAAAAGGAGTTGAAACAGAGGAATAAAAGAAAACAAGAGGAATATAAAAAACAGAGAAGACAAGCACTAATTCAGAAGAAGCGGGCAAGAAAAACTATGAGGAAAAAGCACAGAAAAATAAAAAAACAAATGAAAAAGGAAGGCATTGAACGGCGGATATTAAATACCACTGAAAGTATGCAAGAGATCGACGAAAGGAAACAAAAGATTCAATACTTAAAACTTGCTGAAATTGAAAAAAGGCAGACTGACTTAATAAAAGAGTACAAAAATTGCAGACAAGCGAGACATCTTGAGGGACAACGCCTTTTAGAAGCAGAAATTGAAATGGCAGAAAGAAGAATCGTGTTTGAAAACCAGTGTCACAAACACAGGTTAAAGCAAGTACCTAGAACTGGGGCAATACACGAGGATGAACGAAGTCAGTCAAGGGAAAAACACACGTACTATAAAGTGTTCTCGAAGCCTTTGAACATGGCGTACAGCATATACGAAGTCAACCTGAAAGGGCAAAGACAGACGATGTTTCTGAAACGAATGATCGATAGAAACAACATTGACATTGATATAATCGGAGATCACTTCATGAACACTGTACAAAAAATACAAGAGAGATTTCAAAGACTTGTTGAAAAAGAAACGGAAAAGATCAATGCACAAATTGAGCTACGCGTTCCACCAATGAATGGAATAAAAATATCAAATTTTATTCAAAAAATGAAAAAAAGTTCAGCGCATATAGAAAGAATCTGTGCACAAGAAGAAACTCTATTAGAACATAAAACAAAAGCGTTGAAGGAAAATATAAAAATGAAATTAATCCATATTAGCAGGCTTGAAATGAAGTTATCAAACCAAGACGACAAAAATATTGAACAATCGAAACTAATCATGGCATTTGAAGAAGCAAACAATGAACACTTGGCACAACTGAAAAACAAGTTACAAGAAATCACGAAGACTAAAATTATGCATTCCAATTGGCTGATAGAGGAAATACGAAATGCAGACCAGTGCTTCATCAGAGAATCTCGGAAGATTAACGACACCGCGAATAAAACAGTATGGAATTTGATGACAGACTTCCTAAACAATGAAAAAATTAAACTTGCGAAATTTAACACAGCCTGCAAACTAGAGCAGGAATGCTTGGACAGGATCCGTAAGGAACAAACTGAGTGTCATTTATCTGGATACAGGTCACAACTTAGAAAGTGGAATCTGCTGCCATTGTACAAACAACTGATTCACGATCGCGGTTACGTGAAACAGAAACTAATAAAAGTGACTGCCGATGAGATAAATGGTGTTCTGACTAGACGTTCAGCAGAGCTGAAGGCTCTCCGAAAAGGTTATTACAAACGATATTTCGCTGAGAAGGATGACAGTGGTTTGAAGGGTTCGCAGATTGGGAAACCTTGTGAGTTGTATCTACAAATGTCGAGAATAAATGAAGGGAACCCAAAGTCAAAGCCCAGAGTTTCTGACATCATCCATTGTGGACTTGTAGAGCGATTTCTCAAAGGTAAACCTTGGAGTGAGCATACGGTCAAGGTTCAACTATTCCAGGAGAACATGAATACATTAGAAAATGAGGCGTCTGGTACCTCTATGCCATTTCCGGTACCACGGGCAGTATTGAAAGACGGAAAAGGAACACACTGTGTGTCAGACAGTCTTGAAAATACTGTACCTACAGAAACTGAAGACGTGAAGCAATTGCGAGAAGATCTGAACTATACAATTGTAACAGACAATATAACTCCAACTCCAAAATATACGATTATAAAAGCCAGTGAAAATACATTTATCAACGAAGGAAACAAAGACGGTTCTACTTTGGTGGGTGACAGTGCAAATGTGGTCGATGCAAGTTCAAAGGTTGAGCAAATATCGAAGAGCATAAAGGGTTTAAAACATTTCTTGACGAAAAATATTGAAGGAATGCTGCGAATTGGTACACTACGCAAAAGGAAAACTATGTCATCTTCTATTGATCGAGAGAAGAAAGATCAGAAAACATTAAGGCAACCCGAGTCAAATCAAAACATAGCAGAAGTCCAAATAAAAGATTGGCAAGAGAAAAACACGTTAGTGGGTCGCTTCAAAATTTTATTTAATCGGAGCAAAAATACAAAGGAAAGGCGAACTAATAATGGACAAATTGGAAATAATATTGAAGTTGAAGACGTCAAAGATAGCAGCGTATCTGAGATAAAAACAAATTTCCAGGATATGGAAGCAAAACAGTATCGTTCAGATCATCGTGAAAGAGTAAGAGACCACGATGACGAAGGGTCTGAATTTGGAGAAGCGTGTGAGGTACAAGCGGGTGGTACAAAGGTCAGCGATGGTAGTAAGGGCCAGTTGGTAGAGGCTGGACTCTTTGAAAAGACGTCAGGCAAGTCGATGAAAAAGACTTGCTAGCATTGTGCATATCTGTAGATACATGTACAAGGACAGGAACTTTAATTAATATCGACATTTATATATGCAAACTTTTATTGTATAATATGTATCACACTATATGTTAGTTTAAATACAAAATAAAATATTGCTTCTATTTATGTTTCGACAAAATTGAATAAGTTTCTCAACAATATCGCGTTCAGCCATGAATATATTACATTTAGAAGTGCATTACTTTAACATTAACTATTTATTGGTCAATGCTGTAACCGATATATAAGCGGGGAAATGGGGAACATATAGCGCACTTGACATGTTCGTCCTTTCGCAATGCCGTGTCCGCTCGTAAATGCCGTGTCCGATCGATATACAAAATAAATTGCTACAGATGTTCACCACATTAGTCTTACGAACAGGCAACAGCGCCGCTTACTTTCAATGCCAATATCACATTTAGCGGTCACATAATAACCATTTTCGTTGCTTTATATAACTCTTCTGTCGAAGACGATATTCAAATAACCTGGCTCAAGTATGGCCCAAGTTGAGTGATGTGTGCGTTAAGTGCATGTCCCAGCTATTTCTTTAGATATATTCACACTTATAATAATTTTGAATTTGCTGATGAAAGGATTTCTACTTGGCACACATGTTTACCACATCTGACCGACGTGCAAAATGCCATGTTACAGCTACATTCCTTCAAGGTGGCCATATTGTTTTCCCCTTTAAAAGAATGTGTGACATTATGTATCGGTAAGAAGTGTTGATGTTTCCGCCTGCAACCAACATAACTGTAAGTTAAATCCAACGACTTAAAATGTATTTTTTAATACGTGCTTTTCATTCAAATGTGTACCATGGCGAGGAGCAGGCATCGTATCCTTTTTGTTCCTCTTTTCGCCAGCAATGATTGGTTTGTGTGTAAACTTGTCATTTTAAAATACGAATACACATGGTCTAATGGTCGTATACGAACTATTTTTCAGTATTTTTCAAAATTGATGGCAAACGTGAGACGCCAATTGCCTGTGATTTCAAAATGGGTGTAAGACCTTCTCATTAAACTATTTAGTAAACAAAAAAGTGCTCAGTCAAATTAATCAATACCAAGTTTGCAATTGAAATGAATGACAATCATTAATTACTTGTGCAAGTGAAAGTCCGAGCCAATAACGAGCAAAAATGCAGCAATGTGAGAAAACGGCATATGGTGGTGAATGTAAACGTTGGATGATATGAAAATTGCCCGATACTCAAGGTATCCGGGTAAACTGTCATATCACGTCATTACCATTAGGAGTACCGCAATGCATTGTATAAAGGTTCTCATTTGCTTCAACCAATACTGATTTTGATTTTAGCCAGCATTATTTTAACAAAGCTTGTCAATTTGAACTAAACATTGCATGTCGACAAAAATCATGTCCAATGATCGAATTACAAAAACCTTTTAACCTTTTTCGAAACCCAACTTAGCAATAGGTTTTCTTTTTTGTTAATGTTGGAGGGGTAAAAAGGATGGTTGATTTGTAAATATTGGATTATCTCGATAAACCATTTAATTAACAAAAAAATAATTGCTTTTCAATTAAATCAATATTAACCTATAAGTGAGACCCTGTACGTCACAGCCAATACTGAATGACATCTCCAATTGTGAAAGTGCATTTAAAATTCTTAATGAGAAATGACATTTAGTTTCTAAAACGAAGCTGAATGAGAAAACGGCATATGGTGATGAATATAAAGTAATTTATTATAAACGTTAATTAATATGAGTCTCGTCCGATTTTTTTTTTAATTTCCGAGCAAAGCAAAAAAAAAGAACAAGTAAGATATATAGTAACAATTAGTTAAACGCAATGCCATGTTTAAAGATTTTCATTTTCTTGAGCCTGACTGGATTAACGCTTGAAGCATCAACAAAAATAAAATTCTACAAACCACAGAATAGAACATCTATATCAGGAGAACTACAGGCGGAATACACTGTCAATTCTGGCATGGAGTGTTTGTCGCTCTGTTCAGAGCCACATGGCAGCACGTGCGATGTGGCGCGGTTTCGGGAAGATTTGGGGGCATGTGAACTGATGCAATCGATGGAAACAGGGGATCGTACTTGGATCTTGTCCGACTCCAGTTGGAAAATAGTGATGCGGAAGGTATATATCAAATCATCAAAATGGTTGAACACCTCTTTAAAACCATCAGCATCATACTAGTATAATAATCATCATCAATCCTGTATTATTGCATCGTATCTCGAGGAATCTAAACTGTTGCTCCGGCATCATTTTCAATGGCAGGCAGTGTTTGTAAATTAAAAATAAGTTATTAAATATTTATTATAAAGTTTCAGTTTTATATTTCATTGCATTGAAGTCGCATGCTCGGGTTTAATCACCCGGTGAGTTTTAACTTATTTTTCACTGACCCTCACCACTTCCAGTATTTTAAAATATGTGTATTGTTTGTTTGTCTTGTAGCACTGTCTCTTGTTTGCCTTGATGTTTATGTTCTGGGTCTTGGTAAAATTGCAAGCTTCTAGACTTGTCCCTATAGCTACGTTTCATTGTTTTATTGGTAACAAATTGGAATGTATATCAATAAAAATAATGACCTGTCAGCACATGTGACTGACGATTTGAGTCCTGCAAATGTTTCTTAAATTTCGAAAACTAATTGTAACGGATAGTTAATTTATGTCCACAGAGCCCCGGGTGCCCGTCCGGCTGGCTGAATGCGCGGACATCCTGTTATCTCCTGAACCACTCCAAGTTGGCGTGGCCAGAGGCCCAGGCGAGCTGCCACGACCAGGAAGCGTACCTGGCGTCCATCGGCGATGAGCAAGAAAAGGACCTGGCCATAAGCCTGCAGGCGGCGCACTCCATACCTTACCTGTTCTTAGGCGGTTCTTGGGACGGCAATGCATGGCACTGGGACAGCGGGGAACCTTTCGTCTATACAGCCTGGATGAGCGGGGAGCCGGGCGGACAGCAGTACTTGAAGACCACCACCGGCGGCTGGAAGGACGTGAAAAGCTTCAACTTGTTCCCCTCGCTGTGCGAGAAGCAGCTTACCTACGACTAGCTTCTGTACCAATGGCTACACTATATGTTTTTCACTTTCACTTATTACCGTAGAAATAAAACAAAATAATGGCTGTTTCATACCAGTTATTATAGACACGTGTTTATGACGATGATAAACTTGTTAATTTCAACAAAAAATCCAGATATACACCAGATCGCATCAGAAAAAAACTGATGTGATGACTTCAAAAATCAAAAGAGAAAATGGAACTCATTATACAGTTTTGTGCCTCAACTGATACCTGTCATTCTCTAAAGTAAAACGTAGCTAATGACAACTCGCTATTGTTGTTTTTGTGGGGAAGGGGGTTCGATCGTAGAGGGGCATAACGCAACAGTTATTATTGCCAGGGTTATGGGTATTGTCTCTGTCGCCCTGTGTACCAAGTTTAATTTGAAATTATTGACACAGTTATCGAGATACGGCCATGTGTTAAGGTGTTGCACAACTGTGGAGATGAACAATGTTATTAGATAACATCGACTTTTTTTGGCAAAACAGATGTCCATTTATGTCTGATAGTCACATTAATATACCCAGATAGCATTCTATATGGGACCCATAATAGCTAACAGGTTGTAGTAAATGGTAGAAAATATCAGGCGGCGTAGGCTGGACTCGGCTGATGGAAGAACGGCGAGGGTTGGACGTCAGGCGAATTCATGAAGACGACTCTCTAAAATATTCGGGAAATACGCCTTTGAAACATTAAATTGCATGTATACGAGGTACATGTATACATTCACACGAGTAATGTATGTTCTGTTTAAATGAATAGTACAGTTTTTCTACTTTTTAATGTTTGCTTGCAAATAAATAATATTTTTAACCACAGAAAGTTCAGCCATGTATACATTACCTATAGACGTGCATGAAACACTGCACATATATCAATGATTCCATTAATGTTTACGTTTCTCGAACCATTTCGGAAAGCATATCGTTGCCGCTTTCTACGGACTTCCGTCCGTCGCATATTGAAGTCAGATTAACGTGACAGTTTCACACGCACGCACGCACGCTCTCTCTCACTCTCTCTCTCTCTCTCTCTGAGACAGACAAATTCAGAAAGTGATCGATGTTCATTGCCATTTTCTTCCATATTTTGACACCATCAACATCGTTTCAACAATTTGCCTTGTTTGTTCTTTCATTTTAGGCAGCATTGTTTTTTAAACAAAGCTTCTCATTTTGCGATAAACATTACATGGCCAATAATGGAATAACAAAAACCCTTTCAACATTTTTTGAAACCCAACTAAGCAATAGGTTTCCTTTGTTTTTGTTTTTTAGGAGCGGTGAAAAGGATTGTTGTTTGGTGAATATTAGATTGTCTCGATAAACCATTTAATCAACAACAAAAAAAACATTGCTTTTCAATTATGTGTCAATTAAATCAATACTAACCTATTAGTGAGAATGGATAATTGTGACCATTGAGTCACAGCCACCACTGAATTGCATCTGCAATTGTGTAGGTGCATTTAAAATTCTTAATTACAAGTAGCATTTAGTTTCCAAAATATAGCTGTATGAGAAAACGGCATATGGTGACGAATATTGAGTTATTTATAATGAACGCTTATTGATATGAAGCTCATCCGAATTTTTAAATTCCCGAGCGTAGCCAAAAACAAGTTAGATAGTTAAGTAGTTAACAACTGATTGAACGCAATGCCATGTTTAAAGATTCTCATTTTCTTGAGCCTGACTGGATTAACGCTTGAAGCATCAACAAAAATAAAATTCTACAAACCACAGAATATAACATCTATATCAGGAGAACTACAGGCGGAATACACTGTAGATTCTATGATGGAGTGTTTGTCGCTCTGTTTAAAGCCCCATGGCAGCACGTGCGATGTGGCGCGGTTTCGGAAAGATTTGGGGGCATGTGAACTGATGCAATCGATGGAAACAGGGGATCGTACTTGGACTTTGTCCGACTTCAGTTGGAAAATAGTGATGCGGAAGGTATATATCAAATCATCATCATCATCATCATCATCATCATCATCATCATTATTATTATTATTATTATTATTAATATTAATATTATTATTATTATTATTATTATTATTATTATTATTAATGAGAAATAATAAAAACAATATCGCATTTTACAAAAACTGAAAAATTTTGTACTGAAAAATTTTTGTACTGTATTTTTGATATTTTTTCATAAATCTGATTTTGCGTCATTATAGAAATTAAATGAAGGTACACATATAAATATTTTGATGGGCGCGTCTATGCGTGTGATTATAGTTGAAGATCAGGGGCACATATGGTCACATAACCCGAAACATTTGTGCAGTATGCAAGAATAATTCGTTTTGTATATGTCTGGTCTGTATCGATTTAGGTATTTTCATTAGGTATGCCCGTATAATTAGAAATAAGCTTCATTTATTACGGACTTTGCTGTACTAACAGATCACCGAGTGCCCTTCCGGCTGGCTGAAGGAGCGCACATCGTGTTACTTGCTGAACCAGACCGGGATGACGTGGCCAGAGGCACAGGCGAGCTGCCAAAGCCAGGGGGCGTACCTAGCGTCCATTGGGGACGAGCAAGAGAAGGACCTGGCCGCCACCCTACAGGCGGCGCACTCCATATCGTACCTGTTCCTAGGCGGCTCGTGGGACGGTGAGGCTTGGCACTGGGACAGCGGGGAACCGTTTGTCTACACAGCATGGCGGAGCGGCGAGCCGGGCGGACAGCCGTACTTGATGAGCACAACCAGCGGCTGGGGAGACGTTAAAAGCTTCAACTCGTTTCCTTCGCTTTGCGAGAAGTAACTTACTTACGTGCAAGACCGTATTTCATTTCAACGAGTAACACAAAAAGCAATATTTTCACGAGTTGAAGTAAAATTTTCTTTGATCATGTTTTGACTTACAATATGTATTTCTTGTTTGCTTGATTTAAGAGAAATGTTAATTTCATTGGCTATAATTGGTAAAAGGGTGATAAACTTACTTTCGTGACAACACTTTTCAAATATCAGCAGTGACAATAACACAAAATTTTATCGAAAACACACACAAGATTTCAAAAGAGTTCTTTTGTACTATTTTCTTTACTTTTTTATATTTTTTTTCATACAAATAATAAAAACAAATTGTCGTTACGTAAATGTACTTTCTGTCAAATGCACATTTATGATAGTACCTATCTTATTTTACATTCAAGTAAATTATATATATATGTCTCCAAAGCGATGCATAACTGCATTATTCCAACGAGAATACCCAACATACACCAGATAACGTAATTGTGTTTTCCATGCAGAAAACTAAGAAAGTACTTGTACATGAATATAGTGATTGGCCCAAGAGGACCCTTAATAAATCTTTATTTACAACAAGAGCGCCACGGAGCCAAAGCCAACGTCCGTCGGTTCTTGTAGTGTTTTTTTAGACCAGATTGGGCTTAACAATTATTGCCATAATAACGCACCCTGCTATAAATGTGCGTACAATGTTTCTGAACACGGTGGGCCGCCCTGATAGCTAAGTGGTCGAGCGTTCGCTTCGGGTGTGGAAGGTCGGGGTTCACATCCCGGTTGCGTCTAGTAGTGTAGCCTAATGCTCGGCGTTATACATGGCTTGTCTATTGTTATACATTTTGTTTTTGCTCAAAGTCGACAACGACGACACCAAGGTTATTAAAAAACTCCCACCCTTACTAAAGGGAAGATCTTAAAATATATAAGAATTAATGTCTTATCAAGCGAAGATACTGTGTGTGGGGGGTATGAGTAGGCAACTCGTCCAGGTTGTAATGACAACGCATTAAGTTGCATTACCAACTTGAAAACTTGGTTGCCTTAAGTGAATACTAGCTACAATCTTGGCTCATATCAACATTCAGCTAAATATGTTGGCAAAATATCATGTACCATTTTCTCCTTTATATATTGAATATGTAATGGCTAGTAAAATCCAGTTTTGTCTTAATGCACAGAAACACAACATGGCTTATTCATAGACATAGATTGTTATACAATACTACAACAAGTCAATACATATTATTAGCCAGGGTTTCGTTTTTGAACTTCTGGAAACAGTTTCCGAGTTACGGCCTAGTTTGAAGGTGTTTCACGACGCCGGTGATAACAACACCAAATGCGATTAGAATATGTCTCTAAAATTGTTTATATATCAGATAATCACAATGATACAAAAACGAACACTTAATTGCGATAAAAAGTTTGCGTACTTAAATGTACCGAGAAAACAAGCAAGTTAAATCTAAGTATATGTCTAAAAGGATAAACTAATGTAAGTTGCAAGTTAAAAGGAGGTGGGTCTGCTTTACTAAGTTGGTGTCAGTTCGAACGTGCAAGTTAAGGAGATAAAAGTTCAAAGGTTGAGATAATTGGGTTTAAGTGTATTGAAATACACGACAGAGAGGATGCTGGGTGTTGGATCAGAACACATTCAGGCAATCGACAAGAGAAAACAACGTTAGTGGTTAAATTGAGGAGAGACGTGAACATGGGCAAATATAAAATGATGTGAAAGTCGGAAACGTCTGAATTGTTAAGACAACTACGAGGAAGAGATGGTTCACGACGAAGAAGAAACTGATCACGGAGTAGAAGAGACAAATAATAAGGAAGAAATGTATAAATTTGGAGAAGCGTATCCGGTACAAGCATATGTACAGAGATCAGCGATGGCGGTAAAGGTCAGACTGGGCACGGTGCGTATCCATTATATCGGTATTTTCTTTGCGAAATCTACTGAAACGGTACCCTTTTGCACATGCACCGGTCATTCTCTGCTGAAAACAAATCAACGATCCAGTTAATGTTCATTCTACTGATGAAAGGAGGTATGTCATGTGCAAAAGAAGTATACCACGAAGCACTAGAATGTTATAGCTATGTCTTTTTTTGTAGCGTGCCCATTTTTCAATTACTGCAACTCCACAATAAGCTACACAATATCGATATGTCTTGCCTCGCCCACCGCCTCTGCATGTTCTGTGGGCTTAAATGAACCACTGGTTTATGTACACACCATACATATTATATGTATTCATTTATATTATCATATTCATACAAATGGCAATAAATAGTCTAAAATATGTGTAAAATTCATAAAAACACCTCTCTTACGGTTTTCCAGCGGCACGGGATACCTCTTTGCTATTGATTTTTTATATCACAGGTACCCTCTCTCACATTTGGACTCATTCTCGATATTGTTTAATGCTTTTTTTTTCTTTTTCTTTTTTTAATAAATGCATGGCTGAACAATGCGGTCGAATTCCGACTACTGTATTCCAGATAGTTTGCGTAGTTGCTTATCTTTACGTACCGTACTAATATGTGCCGCAGCTAGGAATATGTTTATTAAATTCATCAGCTTTGTAGGTCGCTAACGAGTATGATTCATTGTAGTAATAATAGAACAAATTAATCAGACCCATTGTTTAGATTATTTGCTTGGGATATGCAAGATACGTATACAAAATATATTTAGCATGGTTACCATGAGAATGTTTTGTGTTTTGATTGGCTGGCAGCTGCGAGGGCTCTGGGCGAAAGTAAATTTGGTCAGTAAGTGAGGTGCGAGTGAAAAGACATGAACGAATGTTTGGGCTTTGGTTAAATAAATCGGAATACGTACCAATGTTTAATAAGTTATATTTTGTAACATTTTTGTTTTTTATAAATGAAGTCAATCTACAATATATAACGGAAAGGTTAGTTAAGGCAATTGTTGATAGCTACAAAACATCAGAGCATTTTCGTAACTTTAAGTATTTTTGAATGTCCTGAAAATACTCTGTGAACATCTATTTGCTATGTTAATTGCATTATTTGGATTATTATTGTGTATATGATGTATGTGTCTTGATTATTGTGTTTGGGTTATTTCAGATAACCGTTCATACGTTCATACGTTCCTTAGCGTTCATGTACGTTCCTATACGTACAATAGCGTTAAGATGAGTTCCATTACGTACTGTTATGCTGACTGATTGACTGTTTGATTGTATGGAATAAATGTGAACGAGTATATTACAACGAGTTCCGGTTTATTATGTGAAAAAGCAGATCCCGCGGTTTAGTGAATTTGAAACCGCGACAGTTATTAAGCATTGAAGTTTGCAATGTGCAAAGTGGATTAAGTGCTTAATTGGATTACGATGTCAACTGGTTCGATACGTGACGTCGACGTCTCTGAAGAAGGCAGTAAGAGAGCGGCGATCGACGGTGAACAGCTAAATCATGATCTAGCTAGGAATTCGGCTTTGTTAGCCAGGCAGTACAAAATTGCAGAGCTACTTATGGTGAGCGAGAGCGTGTCAAATTACACCTCGCTAATTGGCATACAGAAAGAAATACGAGAACAATACGAGGTTCTGGCTGTTACCTATGAGAGGCTTATCAGCTCGTTAAGTGAGCAGGGCAGAGATGAAATGGGAGAGTCGTTTAAAAGGTTACAAATGGAATTTGTTGAAAAGAATAACATGATTATAGACTGTGCCGGAGCGTTAGACAAGAACATGAGACTGGCTCATCGGTGTCGTCCAAAAGTTAAAGAGATATTTCTATGCAGAGAAAACTGTCTGAACTTAAACTTTCACAATTAAAAGAAAGACAAAGACTTGAGTTACAACAAAAGGAGTTAAACATGAAAATAGAAGAACAAGAATTAATCAATGAAATAGAACGTTCAAAACTTGAAGAATCTTTATGTGACGAAGATGACTTGCCCAGTTTGCCAGACATCAAACCTGTTGTTCAATTGCCAATATTCACGGAGCAACACGATGACACAGATGATAAGAACAACTCTGTTGCAGCGTTACCTCTCACTGAACAACCATCGAGGGGGATAACGTTTGGTGACGTTGTAGGGCAGCAGAACGGCGGTGCTGACGAACTGACGGCTAGATGTGGAAGCGGGAACGGAGATGGAAGCATTTTCCAGGGGTTACAAGCGATGGCCAATACCATCCAGGAGAGTTTTAATTTACCGAGACCTGACATTTTAACTTTTAGTGGTAATCCGGCAGATTATTGCAAATTTATGAGAACTTTTGAAACAAACATTGAGAGTAGAGTTACTGATTCTAGGTCACGTCTGTCTTATCTCATTCAATATTGTCAAGGTGAGGCTAAGCGATCTATTGAGGACTGCGTTGTACTTTCACCTGAAAATGGGTTTTCAAGAGCAAAGGCAATTTTAGCTTCACGGTATGGTAAGCCGCATCTTGTCGCGCGGTCCCATGTAGATCGTTTAGTTAATGGTCAGCCGTTAAAAGCAAATAATGTTCAGGGTCTCATGAGATTATCCCTAGAAATGGAAAAATGTGAGATTACACTATCTCAGTTAGGTTTTATGTCAGATGTTAATAGCTCTGAAAATTTGAGGAAAATAGTAAAACGCCTACCTATGCACATTAAAACAAAATGGGTTGATAAGGCTCGTTAAATTATTGACGAAGGCCGAGAACTAAACTTTAATGATTTGATGAAGTTTGTTGAGAAGCGGGCTACCGTTGCAAATACTATGTATGGGCAAGATTTAGCTGGTGATGGGGTCAGTAAAGGGAGAGATAGAGCTGGTGTGAATGGGCCGAAAAGTGAGAGAGTTACAACTTTAGCCACATCAGTAAGTCATAATGACATTGTGCCAGCAGCGCGTATCTTGTCATGTGTATTCTGTAAGGTTCGGCATAAACTGATAGACTGCAATGAATTTAAACAAAAGGATGTTGAATGCAAAATAGCATTTGTAAGGAAGCACAAAATGTGCGACAATTGTTTAAATTTCAAGCATATTGCAAAGTTTTGTAGGAAGCAGAGCGGATGTGACGTACCGGGATGCAGAATGAAACATCATGCCATGCTGCATCGAGGTAACCAGAGTATAGCGATGGGCAGTTGTACATCGACGAATGTGAGTGGTTATGGCACAAAGGTATGTCTACGAATCGTTCCGGTAGCCGTGCATCGGGGATCGAAGACAGTGCAAACCTATGCTTTGTTGGATGAGGGGTCTGATGTCACACTTTGTAGCGATCCCCTAGTTAAAAGTCTAGACGCCAAAGGTAAGTCCTTAGAGTTTTCTATAACAACTGTTAATGGAAGTAAGGAGAAGTAAACGGGTATAGAGTTTAATGCAGAGGTAAGTTCTATTGACGGACATGGGCATTTGACCCTTCCAAGAGTGTGGTCTGTAGAACGTTTGCCTGTGTCTCTGGATTCACTCCCGAGGAGATCGGAATTGGCTAAGTGGGATCACTTAGCTGGCATTGAGTTGCCTAATATAGACGCAAATGAAGTTGGGCTATTGATTGGCAGTGACACACCGGAAGCCTTCTGGGTGGAAGAAGAAAGAAGATGTAAGCGCAGCGAACCATATGCTATAAGATCGATTTTAGGTTGGACGATCATTTGGCCTACAGGTAAGGTGTCCACAAATTTAAATGTCAATGTGCATTATCAACAAGCCGATGTATTACAGCAAATGCACAAACTTTGGTCTACAGACTTTCCGGAGTACGTAGCTGACGCTAAACGAGAGATGTCACAAGACGACCGACGAGCGTTAGGTATAATGATGCAGACAATAACTCAAGAGGATGGACATTACAAAATTGGACTACCTTGGCGCGATGACCAATGTCTTCCACATAACAAACACATGGCACTTACAAGTCTAGCAGGCCTGAAAAGGAAATTGCAAGGAAATGATTATTTGCATAAAATGTATAGTGATACAATGGAAGGATATATATTGAAAGGTCATGCAAAACGAGTATGCGAAAGTGAGACAGAGAGTAAAAGTGACAGGATTCGGTACCTACCGCATCACCCAGTTGTAAGCCCCCGGAAGCCAGGAAAGGTAAGAGTAGTATTTGACTGCGCTGCAAAATACAAAGGTGTGTCACTGAATGATCGGCTGCTTCAAGGTCCTGATTTAGTAAATAGTATAGTCGAGAGTACTTACGCGTTTCAGAGAGGAAAGGATTGCGTTAGTGGCAGATATTGAAGCTATGTTTCACCAAGTGCGGGTGATGGATGAAGACTGCCAAGCGCTAAGATTTCTGTGGTGGCCCGAAGGGGACTTAACTCGACAGCCTGAATGCCACCAGATGCAAGTGCATTTGTTTGGCGCAACTTCCTCGCCGAGTTGCGCAGCGTATGCATTAAGAAGAACGGCGACTGACAATGCAGAAATGTATGCACCGGAAGTAACCACAACACTGGAGAGGAACTTCTATGTTGATGATCTATTAAAGTCAACAAACAACAAGGAAAATGCAGTTTTGCTTTGAAAGGATCTCCGAGAAATGCTCGGTCGAGGTGGATTCAGACTTACAAAGTGGATGTCGAACTGCCAAGAAGTTGTTGATTTAATCCCACCGGAAGAGCGAACAAAACCGTCCCTAACTGTCAATCTAGAAGATGACAACGAGTTCGAAAGAACACTCGGTCTTCAGTGGAACATCCGAGATGATGCTTTCTTTTTTGACGTACATCTGAAAGAAAAGGCGCCTACACGAAGAGGAGTTTTATCTGTAGCGAGCTCCTTATACGATCCGTTAGGATTTGTAGCTCCGGTGACATTGATTCCGAAGTTGATACTACAGAACGCATGTCGTCAAGGCTTAACGTGGGATCAAAAACTTAATGAATCCGACATAGAAAAGTGGTGTGATTGGCTTACAAATTTGCCAAAGTTGTCATCTGTCAAAATTGAAAGGTGTCTAAAGGCGGGTGACCTTGATATCTCGTCATGCAATGTAGAGCTGCATATGTTCAGTGATGCTTCACAATACGCCCACGGAGCAGCAGCATACATTAAGATATATGACAGACAAGGAAACGGCAAATGTTCGTTTGTGATGGGGAAATCTAGGTTAGCGCCCATCAAGACCGTAACCATACCGGGACTTGAATTAGCAGCTGCAGTAGTATCGGTAAAATTGTTTCTGATGCTGATTAAAGAACTGGACACAGAGGTCGACAACTGCTATTTTTGGACCGACTCAATGATTGTTCTAGGGTATGTTCGAAATACTTCACGGCGTTTTAAGACGTATGTAGCTAACAGGTTAGCTCTTATTCATGAACTGACTTCCCCAAATGATTGGAGGTACGTGCCCACAAACATGAATCCAGCTGACTTAGCTTCCAGGGGTGTACACCCGGAGGAAGGAGGGAAACTTTTTATATGGTTAAACGGACCAAATTTTCTGAACATGGAGAAAGATGATTGGCCACATGAACCTGATGGAATCACGACGGAGTACGAAGATGTTGAAATGAAACCAGCTGTAGTGACTAGTATGGTCCAGTCTCAATGCCAGGACGTGGTATCTGATATCCTAAACAGATATTCAGATTGGTATAAACTGCAACGAGCTGTTGCTTGGCTGCTTAGGTTGAAGACATTTATGATACACAGATACTTGAAACAGGAAACAAAGGAGATATTTACAGGTGGTTGTTTGTCACTGAAAGAAATTAAAACTGCTAGGAAGTTGATACTAATGAAGGTGCAGGAAAGTGCCTACGGTGACGAATTTATCAAACTGACTTCAAATAAGAAGATAGCAACATCAAGCTCGCTAGTAAAACTGTGTCCAGTGCTTAATGAGGGTCTGTTACGAGTTGGCGGGCGATTTCAGTACACTGAATTTTCCGAGGATAGCAAACATCCGATCATTTTACCAAGCAAACACCACGTGACAGAACTTATAGTACGGAAATATCACGAGGTTAATCATCACATGGGAGCTCATCATGTATTATCGTTGACTCGACAGTCGTATTGGATAATTCACGGAATAAGGACAGTGAAACATGTAGTCAGTGCATGCATGGATTGTAAACGGCGCTTCAGGAAAACATAACGACAGCAGATGGCACCGTTGCCAGTTGAGAGGCTTACTCCGGACAAACCTCCATTTACGTATGTTGGTGTGAACTATTTCGGGCCTATGTATGTCAAGGTCGGTCGTAGCCAACAGAAACGATACGGGTGCCTGTTTACCTGCTTGACGTCACGAGCAGTACATATTGAAATCGCACATAGTTTAGGAACAGACTTGTTTGTATGTGCATTGCAACGTTTCATGAGTAGAAGGGGAAAACCAGAAAAGATTTTCAGCGATAATGGTACTAATCTTACTTCCGGAGAAAGGGAATTAAGAGCAGAAATTGCCGAATGGAACCAGAGTCGTATCATGAATGAATTGGTGCAGAAAGACATAGAATGGCAGTTCATTCCTCCATATGCGAGTCATATGGGTGGAGTGTGGGAAAGACTGGTTCAGTCAGTAAAGAGAGCCTTAAAATCGGTAGTCAAAGAGCAGCTTTTGAATGACGAAGCACTAAATACTCTCATGACGGAGACAGAAAAGATTGTAAATGACAGACCGATTACAAAGGTAAGTGATGATAGCAGAGATCCAGAAGCACTATCGCCGAGCCAACTGTTGCTTTTGCGCCAAAATAGGTGTATACCACTTGGTGTCTTTAGCAGGAATGACAATTATTATAAGCGTTGGTGGCGTCAAGCTCAGTATCTTGCAGACGTATTCTGGCGACGTTGGGTAAAAGAGTATGTACCAAATCTTCTTGAGAGGCAAAAATGGCAAGATGTACAACGAAATATCGAGGTAAATGATCTTGTTCTGGTGTGTGATGAGTCACTACCACGTGGATGTTGGCCTCTTGGACTGGTAAACGAGGTAAGTAAGGGACGAGACGGTTTGGTTCGTTCATGTAGGGTACGTGTGAATGGATCAGTAAAGGTGAGACCTATTACGAAGTTATGTCTGCTAGAAAACAGTGCATAAACACGTTCATGTTTAAAACGATAGAAGGGTAGAAGTAGTTTTCAAGTAAGCCGTTGGTCTTGTAGTGTATGTTGGTTGGTAAGTATACAACATGTATTTGTGTACGTCTTATAATCACGCATTGTATAACCTTAAGATCCTATTTTGTTTTTGGAGCATTTAATTCCTAGTTGCTTTAGGTAAATTATTGAATGAACTTCAAAATTAAGGTTCATTAAGGGGCGATGTGCCGCAGCTAGGAATATGTTTATTAAATTCATCAGCTTTGTAGGTCGCTAACGAGTATGATTCATTGTAGTAATAATAGAACAAATTAATCAGACCCATTGTTTAGATTATTTGCTTGGGATATGCAAGATACGTATACAAAATATATTTAGCATGGTTACCATGAGAATGTTTTGTGTTTTGATTGGCTGGCAGCTGCGAGGGCTCTGGGCGAAAGTAAATTTGGTCAGTAAGTGAGGTGCGAGTGAAAAGACTTAAACGAATGTTTGGGCTTTGGTTAAATAAATCGGAATACGTACCAATGTTTAGTAAGTTATATTTTGTTACATTTTTGTTTTTTATAAATGAAGTTAATCTACAATATATAACGGAAAGGTTAGTTAAGGCAATTGTTGATAGCTACAAAACTTTAGAGCATTCGTAACTTTAAGTATTTTTGAATGTCCTGAAAATACTCTGTGAACATCTATTTGCTATGTTAATTGCATTATTTGGATTATTATTGTGTATATGATGTATGTGTCTTGATTATTGTGTTTGGGTTATTTCAGATAACCGTTCATACGTTCCTTAGCGTTCATGTACGTTCCTATACGTACAATAGCGTTAAGATGAGTTTCATTACGTACTGTTATGCTGACTGATTGACTGTTTGATTGTATGGAATAAATGTGAACGAGTATATTACAACGAGTTCCGGTTTATTATGTGAAAAAGCAGATCCCGCGGTTTAGTGAATTTGAAACCGCGACACTAATATGTATGGTGTGTACATAATCAAACCAGTGGTTCACTATTTTTACGGGCATAAAGACACTATACAAAGATTAATGATTTTATTTCTCGAACAACATTGGAATAATAAAGTTGTTATAGAGTTCTAGTCCGTCCACTATTTTGTGTCCTCCATGACTCCTCAACCGATAGAAGATTTTCAAAGTTAATTGGCAGTAAGGTTAACCATATGAAGTCGATGTTTAGAGTGCATGTGTCAGTTACCTCCCCACATAGGCAATGCTACATTAAGGAGTCGACGTCCGTTTCATGACTCCAAAGGCGATGAAAAAAATCAAAATAACTTCAAAAAGTGTTGCCTCATCGCGAGGGCGGTTCCATCCATCTACCTTCAAAATCAATGCAACACTTATATAGGGGCAAAGGTCGGATAGCCTTGTAAGTCTTTTTTGTGCCATAACACTATAAACCACGATGAGTTGACATATGTATATCAAACTACCTGTAGAAGTAACGTCAGCCTTAGGTGGCAGTTCTGGGCACTTTCACGCCTATTTTTAGTCTTATGATATTTATCTTACCAAAAGGGTAACGTGTATTTAACTACATGTAGATAGCTAAATAATTAAGTGGTTAACACGAAACAATTCGCGAACGCTATCAGGTTATCTTACGGCAGTAATAAGCCACAATACTTTTCATATTATTTATGATAGGTAAATGAAGATAGATAGTGACCGACGTCCTCCGAATTCGAACCCCGTCGATGAGTGGGGGGGGGGGGGGGGGAGGGGCAAACATCGTTCCAGGAGCTGCCTTATACGTTCTTTGATTTTACCCAGCAAAACCTGGTTTTTGAACAAAGCTGGTCATTTTTTAAGTAAGCATTACAAGTGGTTTAAAAATCTGTATTTATTCTAAAACAAAGGCCCGTTCCGAATGCAAACTAAGCCATAGGTTTCTTTTGTTATTGCGGTGAAAAGGATTGTTGTTTTGCAAATATTAGATTATCTCGATAAACAGGTTTAATTGAAAAAATCATTGCTCATTCAATTATACGTCAATTGATTCAATACTACGTTGACCGTTGAAATGATTTACTTTGGTACCACTGAGTTGGACGCAATGCCTTGTTTAAAGATTTTCATTTTCTTGAGCCTGACTGGATTAACGCTTGAAGCATCAACAAAAATACAATTTTACAGACCACATAATATAGCATCTATATCAGGAGATCTTCTGGCGGAATACACTGTAGATTCTATGATGGAGTGTTTGTCGCTCTGTTCAGAGCCCCATGGCAGCACGTGCGATGTGGCGCGGTTCCGGGAAGATTTTGGGGCATGCGAACTGATGCATTCCATGGAAACAGGGGCTCTTACTTGGATCCTGACCGACTCCAGTTGGAAAATAGTAATGCGGAAGAAGGTACGAGAGAGACGGTACCGAGTTTTTGTACATGTTTCCAAAACCGCGCGCATCCTTTTTAAATTAAGTCAAGAAGTTGTGAATTTATTTCCGATTTTTTCATTGGACTTTGCTTCTATGAAACGCAGTGGCGGATCCAGGTTTCTCAGTTAGGGGGGACGTTACTTCTGAAATTGACTTCTGTTGGCCGCTAAGGCCCCCATGTGTTTTCATGGTAATTCAGGGGGTCGGAGGCCTTCGCGACGGCCTCCAGCTCTTAAACTATTGCATGTATTTACTATGGAACGTCGGGGCTCATTGCTTCTTGCGAAATGCGTTATGCAAATGCTGTATATAGAACAATAGTTTCATTTTCGACCAATCGAATGGTCGGGTACGGAATTACGGAAGCTCGTTCTATGTGAAATCTAAATATAGTAACACCTCCTGAATAACGGATTTCCTTCGAATCTCGCATTTCGCATGAAGCATTTTTAAAGCATTTAGCATCTCGCATTTTGCACAAAAATCATTTCCCAAAAAGCATTTCGCATATGGCATAACACAATCAAATTGAATCGGACGAAATATTGTGCACGTTCCGAACTGCTCCCGGCAGTGAAGGGGATGTAAGACCCATAGGCTACTGATACTGCTACAGAAATATTATTATACGGTGGAAGAAACGATACTCTTTCCAACCTAACGCGTTTACAGCAATATACAGAGTTGCACATCTTGCTATTCGCAATCTAACTGACTTTCTGGCATATTTTCTCTAGGACACCTCTCTTTACTTTACCGTTTCTGAATATTATATTGTATTGGTATATGTTATTCTAATGAATAGACACAACAAACGTATTATTTTTCACCTCTATTACATGCAGATAAAAGTATTTTTCAAATATTTGTGTTCCTTTTTTCATTTCATACAAAATGATTCTGCTCAATTTATGCTAACAACGGTAAAAAATATTGAATCGAAGCTTTTCGCATTTCGCATTTCGCAAAAAGAATTTCGCATTAAGCAATTCGCAAAAAGCATTTCGCATAAAGCATTCAGCGTTTTGCAAAAAAAAAACATTAAGCATTATGCAAAAAAGCATGAAGTATTTCGCAAGAAGCATTGCGCCCCGGCGTTCCATAGTTTACACTGTTTTTACAAAGCTTGAACTGCGAGAGACACTTTGTAACCTAGTAACGCCGTTAAGCTGATCGTCACCTCCCTATAGATCAAGTTTTTTTCCCCGCATAAATTGAAAGACCTTGATAAAATTGAAAAAGTAATTCATACAGTTATTGGGCAAACTGTAATGTTTGTTCAGTGACACCGAGTGAAAGTGTCTGCTTTAAGCAAGTAGTCCGCTGAATTCTCGTGTATTTGATCTCTTAAGTTAATCTTGTTTCATATTATCGGATTTGGTGAAAATGTTACTGGATTGCTAAACGGTTTGGATCCGGATTAGAAGCCGAGTTACCCGGCGTCTGATCCGGATCCAGTCTGGTTGACGACATCACTACGGTCGCTATCGGCATGCTTAGAGTTACAAACAAAACTTTATCGAAATTACCCATTTACTTCATAGATACGCATGTATTAGCATCTCGAGCAGAAATTGTTTTTTTTATGAGTTTAAATGAATTGCCTCTCGTAAATTGTCCCTTACCGCTATAAACAGTGTTGACCCTTATCATACCGATCGCGACCATAGTCATTTTAAAGTTAACCAGCTTGGACGAACTAACTCGGCGTCTGATCTGGATCCAAGCTGTGTTACACTCAGTCAACTGTTTTACCAGTTTTCAGACGGACCAAACAAGTTTTAATGACCAAACACATGATAATTCAGCGGACTATTTCTTTGAAGGCAGGATGAGAGTTAAACCATTACAGTTTGGGAGCTATGGAAACCGGAATCGGATCTGAATCGAGCACAAAAAAACGACATTACCGTGTTCAGGCTTTAAATCTAACGGCATATCTCTTCGAGCACAGTCATCCTTTGAAAATAGCAGTCGAATCAGTTCCAATTCCCAACTTAAGGGTAGTTTGAAACTCTCCTCATGTCAAGTTTCATTTAATGCATTAATTCAAGCAATCCACATAGATTTGCATGAACTGTCGTGGAGGCTTTTATTTATGTCTTATGATCTAAAGACATCTCTGACTTTTGCACTCGGTAAAATTGATATCTTACTTGGCGATTAATGAGGATGATAACTTATCAATATAGACGGCATGTGGTTATTTTGAGTTGTTAACAGTGCAGAGTCAGAACATATGCCGTACATCCAAAGCAGCGTCTGATCTTACTCTAAATTTACTGCCATTCATTTCTAGTTTATTGTTTTAAGTCGCTTTATACTGACTTCTGCGAATATATTCAGAGAAGGTGAAATATTAACTCCTTTCCGGCTGATGATATAATTAATATGGAAACAGCTTGGATCCATATAAGATGACAAGCTACTCGGCGTCTGATATGATTCAAAGCTGTTTGACACTCCCGCCATATCAATCTTTCGAACAGATTTGTTTAGCATAAGACAGCCGCTTATAGTAATAAACTTTAAAATACTTCCAAAGTCATAGAAATGTGAAGACAAAAACAAATTATTTGCACAGAACGTAGTCTGCAGGGTGTTATTCTGTACATTGTATTTAGTCATTATGAAGAACGATCCGAAAAGTGAAACAGACGAGCAAGCGTCTGTTTCACTGACTTCTCAGGGTTAATACATTCAACACAATGTCGAATAAAACCAGAACATATTTTATTAAAATAACTGTTGTGTCCGATATTCCCCGCATGTATTTCAGCCGTCTGATATTCACTACAAAACTACGCATGTGTCCGATTGAACGGCGTTTTACTTCCTGCGTATAGCCGTAAAAACGGAGGATAGCCAAACGCTAACACATTCTACTGAATACGTCATAATAGATAATTTAATCGATAAGAGCGTTCCACAACGTCTCGGACCAATTATGTTTCGTAAGAGTCCAATGTGGTCAAATAGATGTTCGATACAACCACGGTAAATCGAGATCTATTTTTTTTGTGTGGAGCAAATCATAACCTTAAAAGCTATCTACAATGATGGAGCGATATTAATAATTTATAGATATACTTGGAAAATTTTAGGGCGGGGGGGGGGGGGGCGCCGGGTCCGCCCCCCCCCCCCTGGATCCGCCTATGAAACGTCATAATAAAGTAGTAAGAAAGTAAACATATATCTAGTCACATGACCGGAAACACACTTGCAGTATGCATGAATAAACTCTTTGCATTGGTCTGGTCGGTTTTCGCAGTAGGTATCATGTACAAGTTAGATGACATGAAGTGAAATTTAATGAATAAAAATGGGCGGATTGAGCGCTGCGAACCAGCCGTTCTTACTCATTAAGGTATTACTTGCGGTTATCTAACACACTTATAATACAACCTCATTGGCTAACACTCTGTTAATGACGTCGGGAGTGTTTATCGGATGAGTGGCAGTAGGCGGATAAAACACACGCAAAAGTTAAAAGTCTTTATAATTAAGCCTTGTACTTAATGAGGGCGAAGTGCAATTTCATTGGCCGAAAATTAGGTTGTATCTAACATTCTTACATAGTTATGCCCTTAAGATAAAAAGAAGCGTCCTAAATAAAGAACTATACAAGTCATGTTTTTCTGTGCTAACAGGTCTCCGATTGCCCCTACGGCTGGCTGAAGGAACGCACATCCTGTTACTTGCTGAACCAGGCCGGGATGACGTGGCCGGAGGCACAGGCGAGCTGCAACAGCCAAGGGGCGTACCTGGCGTCTATTGAGGACGAGCAAGAGAAGGATCTAGCCGTCAGCCTACAAGCGGCGCACTCCATTTCGTACCTGTTCCTAGGCGGCTCGTGGGACGGTGAGACGTGGCACTGGGACAGCGGGGAACCGTTTGTCTACACGGCATGGCGGAGCGACGAGCCGAACGGACAGCCGTACATGGTTAGCACAGCCAGCGGCTGGGGAGACGTTTATTACTTCAATGCGTTCCCCTCGCTGTGTGAGAAGTAACTTACTTACAACTTACGTGTATGTCAATAGCTAAACAGTGAATAAAATTACATATAATTTGTTAGGGTTAGCTTTTCTTTGAACACCAGCATTTCCATTTTATCTTACACCGATTGATTAAACATATGTTCAGTTTCTTTTTTGCTAAAAATTAAAAGAAATATTTGATTCCATTGGTTATTAAATAGCGTGATAAGCATAGTGTCGTGACCCCTAACGCTACGTTACTTCTTTAAAGCAATAGTGAAAAAAACATTCCCAGCAATAGTGAAAATAAGATATTTATCAAAAAGCACGCGTTTTTGCATACAAATAATAAACAAGAGGGCAAAAACGGCCCTTTTTCGACCACGTGAATTTAATTACCAACTAGACAGTGGTTATTAAGGGTGTTACTGCTTGCTTAGAAACCAAGTGGTTGTCGAGAAAGTTTATGTTTGATAAATAGAGTCCTTGCTTAAAAAGGGAAAAACACTATATAGAAGTATTTCTAGGGAAGTCAAAACATTGTCAGCTGGTTGTTCCCAGAAACAATGGATGTGATGACAAAGGAAGCCGACTGTTGCTATGGTGGTCAATGTTTGCTAAAAATGTCATTGATTGCTATGTGCTTAGAAAGAACGTCATTGGTTGCTAAAGAAATCATTGGTTGCTATGGATTAACCAACTACATGAGGCTACATACCGAATATCAACGGTCTTGGCCTAGCGGTTTCAAAGATTTAAAAAAAATACTATATAAAGGAAGGTCTACGCTGCTTGATTTCAGAGATTTTCAAATATTTTTACTTTATGAGTATATATAGAAGTCTTCGTAACCCCAGGGCGGGGTCAGCTTTGTTATCAATCTTGGTAAAGGACCACTACATGAGGCTACATACTAATTATCAATAGTCTTGGCCTTGCAGTTTCAGAGATTTTCAATGTTTTACTTGTTAAGAACATTGTTTATAGAAAATCTTGGATCAATGGGGTTGGGCCATTTTCACCCCAGTGTTTTTTTTGGGTAAATGACTACTTCGTGAGGCTGTATACTAAATACCAATTAAGGGTCTATGCCTTTGTGGGCTTGGTCAGCTTTGACTCCAGGGGCATGATTGAAACTTGTTTGAGGGCCAGCATTTTATGCTACATACACACTATCAAGGGCCTGTGCCTAGCGATTTCAGACAAGAAGACATTCCAATATTTCCCTACTTGAGTCTAAAGCCAGTAAAGAAAACTAGTGACCCCGGGACGTGGTCAGTTTTGACCCAAGGGGCATAATTTGAAAAAAACTTGGTACAATGCCATCATATGATGCTACATACCAAATATCAAGGGCCTGTGCCTAGCGATTTCAGACAAGAAGACATTCCAATATTTCCCTACTTGAGTCTAAAGCCAGTAAAGAAAACTAGTGACCCCGGGACGTGGTCAGTTTTGACCCAAGGGGCATAATTTGAAAAAAAACTTGGTACAATGCCATCATATGATGCTACATACCAAATATCAAGGGTCTGGGCCAAGCGGTTTAAGAAAGATTTCCCTATTTAAAGAAACTTGTGACCCCGGGACTGGGCCAGTTTTGAGCCCCGGGGCATAATTTGAACTAATTTGGTAGATTAGTACCCAGCTGTTTCGGACAAGAAATTTTTCCTATATATATTTCTGTAAAACATGTGACACCCAGGGCATGGTCAATTTTGACGCGAAGTGGTTAATCTTAGTAGAGGACAACTCGGCAATGTTCACACCAAATATCTAAGCTCCAGGCAGATCGGTTTTTGTCAGTTTTCCCATTTCGGTTGCCAAGTAAGGAAGTTTATTTCTTTGAACAAATTTGAAAGATACCTCTCAAGGAACATCCCTGTGAAGTTCAATAAAATTGTCCAAGCGGTCTAGGAGGCGATGTTATTTAAAACAATTGTCGACGCGGAACGCCGAACATAGACTGGTCACAATCACGAAGTGCTCAAGGTCCACTAAAATGGTTGGAAAAAAGTTTATATTAAAGAAAAAATAGATGCAAAACAGCTAGCCTTGGATAACCTTCAAGTGAATGGTATAGATGAATGGCTTTATCATGTTAACCGTACTGAAATTCTGGTCTCCAATATGAATATGGTCATCCAGTGTTCGAGTCCTTAACTGCCTAGCAAGTATGATGTTCCTATGCCCAAGTGTTCATCAGTTATTGACCTTAACCTTTGACCCACTGACCTCAAAATTGTTCTGGTTCATCTACTGGACATGACCAACCTACTTTACCAAGTTTGATGTCCATGGACCAAGCGCTCTTCAGTTAATGATAGTAAACAGATTTTCAGCTCAAGTTCCCCATGACATTAACCCTTGTCTCACTGATCAAAAAATCCATATGGTTCATCTACTGGTCATGACAACTTGCCTACCAAGTGCTCAAAAGTATTTCAGTTATTAATTGGAAACAGATTATCAGCTTAAGTTCACCACAACCTTAACCTATTGACGAAATAATCAATAGAGTTCATTAACTGGCCATGACCAACCTGTCTACCTACTTTGAGGTCCCTATGGGCCCGAGATCTCCAGTTATTGATAAGAAACTATTTTTTATCCAATGTCACCACCACTACCAGGACCTTAAAATAGGGTTCATTTGCTGTTCATAACCAATCCGCCTACCAAGTCTGAGGCCCCTTAACCTAAGCCTTAAACAATGTCATTATCAAATACCGTGGGGACGGACAATGTCGACAATGGGCATAAAAACCGTCGCAACGTCAATGGACTGTCCAATTATTTCTACCAGTATTTAAAGACGCTACGCGTCCATGGTGAGGATAAATTGTCTAATTTCAACAACACCCAATTACTGCATTGGACGTGTATGCCAAATTGTGTTTCCTTAGATGAACTGATAACATATATGTTGTGATTGACCTCTGAGGACCTTTATCACATCTCCATATGAAACAAGCGCCCCCGCCTCCCCCCGAGCTAAAGCCAACGCTAGTTGGTTAATGTTGTTTCTTTTCACTTATAGGGCATAACACAATATGTATTATTTTAATGATGAAACCCTCTAAAGATTTGTAGTCCTGTTCTTAACAACTAGGTTAAAGCATTGAAATTGAAGAGTTTCAAGTAGGGGTTTTCATTAGGGGGTTTCCACCTTAATATACATGACAGGATTAAGGTGCTCGTGTACTGAACCTCCTCTCATTGCCATCCATCTATATACCAAGCTTTATCTTAATCCCATCAGTAGTTTTGATGTTATGCTCCGGACAAGAAAAGGTAACAAAGAGCAATAACTCCGTAATTAGCTCAAATAAAGTTATTGTTCTTGTACACTGCACTTCCTCTCATTATATTCTATCACCGTATGAAGTTAAATTAAATTCCATCGTGACTAGGAAAATTGCAACGTATTGACCGACAACCACAGGGGAACTCCCTATATAACCCCGCGACTTTGTCAGGGTTATATATAAATGACAATGCATAAGTGACCAAGTTTCCCTAAATATTTGCAATATGGTGGGGCAAAAGTGCAAAAGGACCAGGGCTCCTTAGAGATTATCTCAGTATTCAGCTTAATAATTGAACAAAATTCCACGGATAATTTTCTCCTTTTTTATATATTGAACATGTCATGGAAAGAGAAATCTTAAATCTTATCTTAAAACACAGTAAACAAAACATGAATTTATTCAGAAACATAGTTTATTATTACGCTGTATCTTTTACAATGAGACATCAGAATGAATAAATAGTGAATGAATGATCGGGGCTCTCCTGCTGTCACTGGTGCAAGACAAAAATTATGAAATGTGAATGGAATGGGGAATATTGACAGACTTTTGTGATGGTGATGCGATAATGAGTTACACAAGTGGGGATCGTAGAAAACAGCAAAACTAACAGTAACAGGTATAGGTCTCGGGCAATTGACAGCATGAGAACCCCACACCCTCCGATGGAGACGAGAGCCCCAACCCCTCCAATGGAGACAGACCTACAAGGAATGAGCAAGGTGTACAGTAACTGTGACAGCTCAGCTATCCATGAAAACCAGTCTGGCAAGTTAACCTGCATGCATATAAATAGTTAACAGTGCAGATGTGTCGTCTTAGCTTGGATTAATGAAGATATGGCAAATCTGATCAACTTAAAATTTCATTCTGAAAAGAAAACATAACCTAATTGATCAGATATGGTGACATGGTCGTTTGTGTGATTAAGTGAAAACAGTACATGTTCCAGCTTTGTACACTAAGTATTGGTTTATAAGTAAGCTACAATTACAAGTTTTGGTAGCCCACCAGCAATGGATTTGTCAAACACTACACAAGTCTTGGAAAACAACACTGAATATTTACATTGCATTTTTAACAGAGTCAATGGATAAATTTTACAGAGTAGCAAATTGCATTCAAAGTTAATGTGTAAAAATGAGGCCATTTTTCTTGTTTTTTTCTTGAATACCAGTAATTCTTAATACCTGTTAGTTTGCAAGTATTCGGTACAAGTATTAAGTATGATTTTCCACAACATGTGTACAACACATATTGGCACATGAGGTTTTTGTCAACAACAAAGAAACAACCAACATTGCATAATCAAATAATGTTAACAATGAGCATGGGTTAAATGTGTTAACATTCTTAAAGAATTGACATTCCTTAATAAGAAAATAACAGTAAATTTGAAACAGTTTGCCATCTACTAGACGACATGAATTCATTGACTGTGGTTTAACACCGAGACTTAAATGAAGTTAAATTATTGTTGACCTTTTAGTGTATTTAAACTCTTATTGATTATACAGTTTGTAATCAAAGAAGTGTACAATTGACATCAAAACATAAATATGTACAAGACCTGCTTTGTAGAAGAAAGCCCACAACCATAAGAGATATGGCTCCATACAGAGATACTTTCAAACACTGTCAACTTTTTTTCCTTCGATTCAGTATGCTCGTCAAGTTTGCAACACAAACTTATTCAAATGTTGATTTGTTTTCAAGATGAACGGTAGAAAGTCCTTCGGTCCCCAGTCTTGCTCCCGTGGACAACAGTAAACCAACAGTATGTTCAATAATGACCTGCACACTGGGTGAGGTATGTGTTTTCGGCACCAAAAGTTCCAACTTTCACAACAGAGAAGCACGATGTCTAATGGTTCACTCCAATACTACCACATCCTCCCCTAGCTGTGGTTTTACTCGCACAATTCTCCACGGATTACGGGCTGTTCGCCGGAACTCGTTACCCTGTAGCTGTTTTCTTATCTTCCTGCAAACATGATATTTATACAGGTTACAGTATAATAATTCATTAAATTGCTTATATCTAAAACATTAACACATTGATTTTTTTTTAATTATCCAACATCTGACTTATTCGCATTGAAAAATGAAAAGTTAAAAAAATTCAAAACAAATTTATGAATTTATTTTACATTTAAATTTGAGATTTGTTTTTATATCTTTTAGCACTGGAGTGGAAATTGATCAGAAAAGACTACTGCTGTAACATGAGGAAATTAAACTCTTATGCAGATTCCAAAACAGATTAATTAATTTTCTGTAAGACAGCGGACAAGGGCCATTTCCTTGTACACTCAACAACAAGAACAGACATGACATGTGTAAAATAAGACTCATCCAACTTACTTTGTAGCGCTGGTGGAGATGAAGTACACATCGTCCGGGGCATCTATCCAGCTGATCATGGGGATTCTAAGACCCTTGGGAAGCATCTTACCACGCCCATTTATATGCTGACCTAGTATATTTGGCCGCTGAAATAAGAAAAAATTAAAATGGGTGATAGAAAAGGTTAAGAAGCACACATCATACTAATGTTAATTGGGTGTATCTTAAAAGAGTCGGTTGTAAATCGAATAGCCTTATGATTTTTTTAACCTTTCATAGCCATATTTAAGTCTATGAAATAAGTCACATATCAGCATAAATTGAAATATTCAAAGCCAAAGAACACTACAACATATCCTAAAAATAACCATTCTCCATATAGAACAGTGGTCAGTCATGTATACTATGAAGCAGGTATTGATTCTCACTGTTTTGATTACTGTATTAAATCTGGTTTGTCATTTACTCAGTTATTGGGTTTATTCAATTGATTAGAGATATTAAAGCATGGCCACCAGGTTTTAGGATTTTAAGTACCACCCCCACCCCCTGCATCACATTTTGTCCACAATATGTGTTTTAATATAACACACCTTATTGTAAAGGCTTTTCTTGATGCACAGTGGGGGTGTTGTAAATTTCAATATAACAAATTCAAAAATATTACCCTAACTGAACACACATTTCTGATTTTCCATTTTTTTAAATTTAAATAATGTTTTATGTACTTGATTTCTTTAACATATGCAATTAAAGCACATAACTGTAAAGTTCCTTTTGCATATTTTATTTTATGATATGCAAATTCATACAGGTCCTTCACTCTTATAAAAGATATGTTAACAACTATCAAATAAATAATTTAACAATTCAAAGAGTAAAAGCACAACCCAGACCTTGCACATAATTTTTGAATAATGATCACTCACCATCTGCTGTCTGAGAGCCAGGTTGGCCTGCTGACGTAACAAACCCATGTTGGGTCTCTTTGCTGCGGGGCCTGTAAATGTACATGGATTTTGTTCATCAAATGTTGGATTATCGGAATAACTTACACTACATCCATAGAACCATTTACCATACCAATCATCAGCACACTCATGTTAATCTTCTTTTAAACACTTTAAGTCAAAATTAGTTAAGTCATTTTTTTCACCTTACAAGCTGAACTCGAGCTA
This sequence comes from Mya arenaria, assembly GCF_026914265.1. Taxonomy (NCBI): domain Eukaryota; kingdom Metazoa; phylum Mollusca; class Bivalvia; order Myida; family Myidae; genus Mya; species Mya arenaria. Next base: position 20,459,442 of record NC_069132.1, read on the forward strand.
CCCTTTACAAGGATTCGCTCATGTTTTGGCACCAAAAGTTATTTTCCCCGGTAATGCATCTTGAAAACTGACAACAAAACCTCAGGCCCACAAGGACTCATACGAAAACATAACAATAACTTAACCTTTTAGCCTTTTGTTGAATCACGTTACTAAAGCTAATCAAAATCGTGGACTTAAAAGACAATATTTAAGAATATATAAACATTTGTTCAAGCTTTCAGTATCTTACTTTTAACAATCCTAAGGCCTAAATTGTTTGGTTAGGGTTACATCCTTCTCAAAAATAGGTAGGGTAGGTAGGCTTTTTTTATATATTTTTTTTATTAGGCTTTATATAATTAGGCTTTATATAAGAATATCATTTTCATCATTGGAGAATGGTGTTAAAGCTATCTTCTGTATAAGCATTTAAGGTTTAAACTACATATTGAAAATCAATTAAAAAAAAAACGATTTTTATTTTTTATTTTTTCATATTTTTTTTTCAAACCGACAATAAAAACCGTAGGGTCGGCGCCTATTCCGTATGTAAGGTCGGGTAACCCGAACCAAATGTATTTTTTTTTTAGGCCTAATGATTTGCCACACTCGATATCATCATACAAAGTGAGTGAATTTTACATAAATGATTCCCTTAAACATGGAGTTTTAAAGTAAAGATTCCAAGTGATAAGTGACAAGGTAGAATTACAACACAGTTAGTTATAATACAGCTATATGCTTCACTTCCTAAAGGGTGACAGTGTACGGGGGAACACTGTTAACAAAGCGCTTTATCACCTTAAAGATGCATTCTTACTCCCAAATCAGTTTTACCACAATTAATAATATTGTGTTAATATTCCAAAAAGGATGAATAATTGTCTTAAAAAAGGGTTCTTATGAAGGATACGGAGTTAAATTTAAAAGAAATGCGCATATTTCTACCTTATGAAAATATAGTAGACCACAATAAATCTTTTAGCATTTCTGAAGAACTTATTTTATGATACCAAACATTATCAAAGATTGCCACGTTTTAATTTAATAATATCAATCTTCGCCTTATTGTACTGTTAATGATGTCAGCGAGCAACAGTGCAACTGAGCAGGAGAGACAGTTGAAATTGTTGCCCCCTGCAGTTTACTGTTGATTTTAAAGAGAATTCAAGGAATAACATATAACAATGGTAAATGACTTCTGGTGAGGCTATGTAAAAAGTGTGCACACCTAATTCTCCACTGTCGATGCCATTGCTGTGCTCGTAGCCACGCTTCTTCATGATGGAAGGACCAGAGACTGGAGACTTGTTCACAACATCTAGAGGCTTTTCTGTAATACAAGAAACAGGAGTGATAGTAATTTACTTTAACAAAAACTGTGTTTAAATAATACACAATACTTCTCAAACACCACACTTCTTTTTCTTCATTTCCATTAGTGTATGACAAAAAAAATTAATCTGTCAAAGTCTATTTAAAATCACTAAACCAAACAAATGTTGCAGTCAGTAGGGTTTTCAATCAGTAAAAACAGCAGCAGGGTACACTCACGTTTAGAAGGAGAGAGAGGTGGAAACATGAGCTTGTCTGGCTGTTTGGCAGGTCCGTCCGGCCGCTCCAGTATGGCTGGCTTTTCCTGATTCACGTCAATACCTAACCTCCCCACCACAGGCTGTATACGAGTCCGTGCTGTTAGATGCTTGGGCAGCTTGTAGTCACCTCCCTTCTCTGTAAGTCTATCCTGACCTGCAAATATATTTGTAAAAGATGTCATATTCATAAATGTTAATGCTAGTTTGCTTCCAAATTATAATTCACAAACATTGTACAGTATGGAACAACCTGTGATGCTGTCAACAATTTCATAATGTTTACACATATTATTTTTATACATTAAAGCTTAAAAGATATTTCTAATAGCATAAACAAGCAACAAAGCTGCACTCACATTCCTGTTTGATAACAGCGATGTTGATGGGTATGAAGGGACATCGGGATGCGTGCCTGGGACGTAGAAGGTCCTTGCATAAGTAGCGTGAGATTCTGGTGAGGGAAGTGGTCACAAGACAGAATGCTGCTCGTGTCTTCATCACCGGCCGCGGGCTGCCCGCCCGAATAGCCAGCCCATGGGCTGTAGCCAAATGACGGGCAAGTTGCTGCTTAGAACGGAACTCCTGCAATATGTTTATTAGGAACATGTTTCAGATTTTATATTACTCAGACTGTTCAACTAATTTCAAAATAATATTTATCAAAAACCAATGGGAAGAAGTATATTAGGTTCATATGAAATATGAAACCACCTGGTAGTTTATGGAATAAAATCCTACTTAAGTATCTGTCATTGTAAGAGTAGCAGTGGATTCTTACAATGCCTACCTTCCCACAGCCAGTTATGGTGCACCTGTGAATACGCAACAAATTGTTCTGGGCCACTCTCTCCTGCCTCTGGGCTGGGGCAGGCCGCTCACCATCTAAATTTACAAAGGGGATAATTGCAGCATACTAAATGCATTACATAAATAATATAATGACTTTTGACAAAAACGTAAGTTGAAATGGGACAGAGAGACAAAGTACACAGAGGTCACTTTTTAGTATCATATCAGTTCACTGATGACAATAATAGTCATGTTCAAATCCTATCTATATCTGTATACCTTTAAAATATTGTCAGACAGATGGGAAACTCACCCAGTCTGGTTGGCATTTTCAGTCCTCCATATTTCTTCCAGTAGATCCAGCATGATGAACACAGGCGGCATTGCATGTGTGTTGGACCCCACGCATACCACTGACTTGAATGGGCTGCTGTAAAAAAATCATGTTTCATATCAATTCCTCAGGGCAATGGCCAGAGAAATAATCAGAAGTATGTGTATCTTCAAACTCTTGGTTGAGAAGAAGGGGGAGGGCATGAAGCCTGAACTTTATTTGAAAATGTGTGCTTCATTTATTGCATTCTGTGCCATTTTAAGGGCATTTTAGAACTCATTTTAAACTTAAATTGTAAGCAAAATTTACATGTTAATATCATATAATACACTGGATACAAGTTCAGTATGTATAAAACTGACATAAAAGCTTTCAAATGTTTGCTTAAGATAATTTTCTAGAAATTGACACAGTAACATTAAACACATTAATAGCATAACTTAGAAGAACCAGCCTAATCCACATACATGTTAAGGATAGACAACTTTTGTAAAATGACAACAACATCAAGAAAGTTAAACAAAGTTGCAAATAATAATGATATTCTATATAAGGCTATAAACTGACCATAGCAGCTTTCACAGGCCCTGCCGGAGACCTGCCCATCTATGCCATTCATCTTGCCATTGATTGCTGCCGGGTTTGGCTTGTTACTGAAAAGAAAGAAAAAAACAACTTATTTTAGTATGTTCCTTATAATGTATGACAAACTGATATCACTATACAGCACTGAAGTAGGGTAACAACCAGTTTTTAAAAAAGGCTGGGTGCTGCAGAAAAGATACAGGGTGCTAAGAGTGAAAACAGCACATTGTATCAGGCTGTGAAGAACATAAACATTATAAAATTGTCAACAAATGTAAGAAATGTGTTTGAAGTAGTTATGAGATTCAACAGCCAGATATATTCATGTTGTATGTATTTTTAATCATGAACAATAGAAATAACTGATTACCTAAAGCATTCAATTATAAGAAGGCAGAAGGGGAGCTACCTAAAAAGGGCAGGGTGCAACACTCCCTAAACCCTAATTGAAGGCTTTATGTTCACGGACAGGAACACAGCAGTTATTCAAAATAATTTTACAAGACAATCAAGTCTCAGTCTTTTCCCCCAACATTTTTGGAAAGGTGTCCCAATTTCCCTCTGAAATAATTCTTCAACTCAAATTGGAGAAAAAAAATGGTTCTGGCTTTTTTTTTTATTTAAAGGTGTGATTGATTTCACAGGAGTTCTAACAGCTAATAATAGTCAATTCAGAGCCAAGGGTCTGTTAAAGCATGATGAATTCATGCCAAAAGCAGAGTAAAGTGGCTAAGACCCCTTTTGAAATTGTTTCCAAAGACAACGTCATTTATATTAATTTCAAGGTACTTCATACCGTTATGTATGCAAATCTTTACAACTGTGCAATAGTCTGAAGTTTGAAGTCCTAATTTTATGAGAAATGTAATTAACTTACTAGTTGGGAATGTAGACCTGTTTCAGTTTACTCTCTGCCTCCGCGGCCTTGATCCTTTTCTGCTGAACGTAGCGATCTGTTGTCTTCCACATGTAGTAATATTCTATAATACTCTTTAAGGATTTCCAGGGCAACTGAAAAATAACATGTATAAAGAGTCAGCTCAAATGGTAACAGGAAACAAATGATTTAAGATTTGTTTCCCTTTGACCATAACATTAGGCGTTACGTTATTTTAATTCCAAGTTCAGTAACAAGAATGCAACCTCAATCAATATGAATTAAGAGTCTTTTCCCTTACACAATATATATTTCTGTTTAAACAATATAGAAGAGTAAACCATAAGTTCATATGCCTATCCTACATACTTTTGCTGTCGCTAAAACGACTCCAGTTTTGTATTATAACCAAAACATGTAACTGTTAAGCAGGAAAGACCAGCAACTGAAAACGAGCTTTATCTTTTCTGTTGACCGAATGCAATACAAAGGTTGTATACTTACAAAGTCTTGCCTAATATCAATGAAGTCTTTTCCATATTTGTCCAAAGCCTCTTCAAACAGGTTTGCTTCCGAGGCTGACCATTCTTCCATCTCGTCCCGACAAAGGACTGGCCCTCCTGGCGGCACCAGGCTGCCGATAGCCTTACCAATGTCATAACTACTCCCATGTAATGTATGCATGGCATTGAACTGGAATACATTGTTACATTGTTTTAATTATTTGTCAATAAATGATAATTTTATGTCAAGAGTATTTGGATTACAGTTAAAGCCATTATAATTTGTGTTGTTTTTCACGCTAAATCAAGCATTTTTATCCAGTCAAGAGACATCAACAAGATGCTGGTTGAGTATACAGCCCTGCAAGAATTCAAATATGACAAGTTGTATCCGTCTAACTACAGCATCCTCCTGTGTCTAATGTCAGTGAGGCACTCACCAATGTGATATCCCTGCTGGCTGCTGCAGAGCTCATGTGAAGGCTGGGTTGGCGAACAGTGCTCGTGCAATCCAGGGCTCGGGCAAATGTACCCACAGACCTGCATATAAGAGTTTAAACATATTTAATTAACTTCTGGCAAGTCATTGTGCATACATACTATATTTCTTGAAACCTGCTCCAAGGATTTAGTTCAGCAAAGCAGGGGATTTTGACATTAGCCCAGGGGAATATCTTGTCTGATGTCACATGCAATATTTTTGGAAGGCTTTCAAAGGGATTGTGCCCTCAAATAGGGTGATATTTCATTAGGAGTTCTGTCGCAGTATGTAATATTAATTATGCATATTGTACACCTTGGTTTCATTTCAAGTATAAGAGCTTTGTTAAGTGGTACATTGAATTGCAAACATGCATGTATTTTTTTTTATTTAACGAACACTAAAGTAAACAACAGGCTTGATCCTATACGTAGAACTTAATTGACTAAAATCAAGGGATTGCAACAAGAAGTAAAATCGGTTCTTGAGTATTCCGATAATCATCTGATCAAGTACTAGGAAAAATGTGAATTGGTTTTTCATAGTGACATTTTCATGTACCCTTAAAGCTATATGTGGGTCATCGTAATATTGACCATTTCAATCAATGTTTTTCCTCCTAAAATAAGAGGCAACTAAAGTGTACTACATCAGAAATATTAACAAGAGGGCCAAATGGCCCTGAATCGCTCACCTGTCATATATTGCACATTCTTCCATTATATACAAATATTGAAAACCTAAGCCTATGAACACGGGGCGTGGCCAATTTTGACCCCAGGGCTAAAGTTTGAACAATCTTAATAGTGGTCCGATAAACAATGCTTCATACCAAATATCTAAGGCCTTCGCCTTTTGGTTTCGGAGAAGAAGATTTTTTAAGTTTTCATCATATACATATATAAGGAAACCCATGACCGCCCATTTTTTGACCCCAGGGCCAAAGATTGAACAATATTGGTACAAGTCAACTAGATGATATATCATGCCAAATATCTAAGCTCTTGTCACTACTTGATTTTACGTGTCTATCTATATATGTATATTTGTTATTAATTGTTGTATGTGGCCCATATTGAAAATTGGTATGTGTACTAAATATGTTATCCAGTTTAAATTAAGACGTTACTTGTCTTTGTGAGTTCGGAGAAGATTTTTTAAGTTTTCACTATAACACATATAGAGAAAACCCATCAGCCCCGGGGTGTGGCCAATTTTGACCCCAGGGCCATAATTTGAACAAACTTTGTAGAGTTCCACTAGACGATGAATCATGCCAAATATCTAAGCTCTAAGCAACGTAAGTTCAGAGGAGATGATTTTTGAAGTTTTCACTATAAACATATAGAGAAAACCCATGACCCCCCAAGGGGGCGGGGCCAATTTTGACCCCAAGGCCATAATTTGAACAATCTTTGTAGAGGTCCACTAGACGATGAATCATGCCAAATATCTAAGCTCTAGTCCAAGTAAGTTCAGAGGAGAAGATTTTTGAAGTTTTAACTATAAACATATAGAGAATACCCTAACCCCCCGGGGCGGGGCCAATTTTGACCCCAAGGCCATAATTTGAACAATCTTTGTAGAGGTCCACTAGACGATGAATCATGCCAAATATCTAAGCTCTAAGCAACATAAGTTCAGAGGAGATTTTTGATTTTTTTTACTATAAACATATAGAGAAAACCCATGACCACCCAGGGGCGGGGCCAATTTTGACCCCAGGGCCATAATTTGAACAATCTTTGTAAAGGTCCACTAGAAGATGAATCATGCCAAATATCTAAGCTCTAGTCCAAGTAAGTTAAGAGGAGAAGATTTTTGAAGTTTTAACTATAAACATATCAAGTATACCCATGACCCCCCGGGGTGGGGCCAATTTTGACCCCAGGGCCATAATTGAACAATCTTTGTAGAGGTCCACTAGACGATGAATCATGCCAAATATCTAAGCTCTAGTCCAAGTAAGTTCAAAGGAGAAGATTTTTGAAGTTTTCACTATAAACATATAGAGAAAACCCATGACCCCCCGGGCGGGGCCAATTTTGACCCCAAGGCCATAATTAGAACAATCTTTGTAAAGGTCCACTAGACGATGAATCATGCCAAATATCTAAGCTCTAGTCCAAGTAAGTTCAGAGGAGAAGATTTTTGAAGTTTTAACTAAAAACATATAGAGAATACCCATGACCCCCCGGGGCGGGGCCAATTTTGACCCCAGGGCCATAATTTGAACAAACTTTGTAGAGGTCCACTAGACGATGAATCATGCCAAATATCTAAGCTCTAGTCCAAGTAAGTTAAGAGGAGAAGATTTTTGAAATTTTAACTATAAACATATCAAGTATACCCATGACCCCCGGGGTGGGGCCAATTTTGACCCTTAGGCCATAATTTGAACAATCTTTGTAGAGGTCCACTAGACGATGAATCATGCCAAATATCTAAGCTCTAGTCCAAGTAAGTTCAAAGGAGAAGATTTTTGAAGTTTTCACTATAAACATATAGAGAAAACCCATGACCCCCCGGGGTGGGGCCAATTTTGACCCCAAGGCCATAATTTAAACAAGCTTTGTAGAGGTCCACTAGACGATGAATCATGCCAAATATCTAAGCTCTAGTCCAAGTAAGTTCAGAGGAGAAGATTTTTGAAGTTTTAACTATAAACATATAGAGAATACCCATGACCAAATATAGCCCACACAAAATAATACATTATATACATGTCAAAAACTAATCACATCATGAAATCTATCGTTAGGCGTGGAATCAGCAAATGAGCAACACTCACTGATAATAAACTGTGTAAAAATCATGCTTGACAGAAGCTTTTGTCTTTAAAACAAAGGGGTCATCTTTGGCTGGGGATCTTCTGGCTGCTTCCTTGGAGTTGTTTCAGATTCAACCACAGATGGTTGAGCATGCTTATAGTGCATTAAAGGTTAACTCTACACCACACAGCGTACATTTACACATCTTGCTGTCGGTTGTCCGTTTGAAGTAAAATATTGATTTGACTCTATTTAATATTATTTCAGAGTGAATTTTCTCCATATTGTAATATATTTGTTTACTTCATTAATATGGATAATTCTCAATCAAAGACATCAACCAATCAATATTGATGACCGTAGCAAAATAAGCCCATTAACCAAACTATGTTCATAACTTGTGTGTCAACGTGTATTGGTCAGTGAAAAGTCTCTAGTTGGTAAAAAATGAAATTATGTGGGAGATGTAACACTATCACAACTGTCCTTAATTTTGATAGGGTCAATAATATATGTGGCGGGGATTAGAGGTCCGTACATTGTGTCTTGTTGGCAGTATTGAATTAGTATTTAAAGTTCTCAGACGATCTACAGAGTATTCTGGTACTCGTAGCCATCTCTGCTAGAAACACCATACAGTCCTTATTTTCATTTGCATTATAAAATACTGTGCGTGTCAAGAGATATAACTCATTCAGTTCATAGTGTTTTGATTGATTTTACAACGGTTAAGCAGCCATCTTTCATTTGATATTAAAGTTGTTCACATAACAATCGTAAATTGATCTTAATAGAACCAATTCCTGGTCCTGGAACCCTCAGATCTGCACAAGTCCGGTTAACTACAGACAAATCACATCCCTGAGCTCTGATGCCAAGATCCAGTAAAAAAGTGGTATTTTCATGATTCCTTTGCTAGAGCGAGCACATTCTTTATCTGACAAAAAATAGTTATATGATGTACATAATCTCCTTTACGCATACATAGTTGCAAACTCCTTAAGTAATTGCAGCTTCCAGTTTTTCAGAATGGATAGACAAAGGGACAGACAGCTAGACAGCTAACCAAGAGTTCACTCAAGTGAAACAGGTAAGGCACCAATAAACTTCCACGAGTTAAGCCTGAGAAGCTGATGAACTGCCCAAAAACTATACATCGTCACCTTAGTGCAACAACTCAATAACTGCATATAGAAATAGAAGCAGATATTAAGTTCCTGCACTTAGGTGACAACATGTTGATTCAAGATTAATAATTAATCGTTGTTTACCGTGCAATGACTAGAAACTGATCTATCTGTCGGTCGGCAAGTTTACATTCTGGATCCCAGATCAGCTCTTCCAACTCCTCCACATTTCGACCATCAGTCTCTCCTGAAATATATTTGAAGTGATTTTAATTTGCGATGTTAACTGCACTGTTCTGAACAAGAAAGTTAGACAGTACATAGTAGTGATGTTCCGATGATCGATTATAATCGAAAATCGATTGGTTGGGCCTGAAATTGGCGACAATCGATTGTATTTGGTTATAATCGATCATCTAAAAAAAAATAATGAAAAATATAAGTAAGTGTTCAGACGTTATCTTTAACAAAATGGCAGATGAAAGCCACAATGAGCAAGTAAAAATGAAATATTTTTTTATAAACACTTAATTACTTCAATCATAGACATAACGTGTATGCATATAATGATCAAGAGTTTAATAATGTGCATGAATAAAACTTCACTTCAGGTTTTATCTAGTATTTTGAAAAACCGATTGTACTATCGATAATCGGTTACTTGAGTGGAACTGATTATCGATTGTAAAATTGGAACCGATTCCCAACACTAGTACATAGCGAGTTAAGCAAGTGTCGACAAATAATGAAGCTGTACGGATGTCCAAGAAGTAAGAAAAACATAGATCTGCCCATCTCAACGCCCAGTGATGTTAAAGTGAACCATCATTGGCTTTATTACATGTATATATGACAAAATTGAAATTAAGGTTCATCTTCAATTTATGTACAAGTTACTGTTTATTCTTACTTTTACTCAATCATAAATTTAGCATAAGCCGGGCAAAGCTCAGCTTCCGAATTAAAAGATTAGCAACACAAAAAAAGAAGTTTCTTTGTGTTTGACGCCAAGAAGCATGCCCAAACCACTAAAAAACTGTTGTAAATGGTTTCTGAATGATAAAATTCAAATCTGTTTGGCGATTCCATTGACAAAGAAGACATGAGCATTTAACACAAAAAGTAATGATCATTTCTTCAGATCAGGATGATTCTGACAAATATTAACGTTAAATATTCACCTTAAAGTGCTTTTTAACACAGAAACTCGTAGCTTTAACAATCCCTGTTCTAAACTAACAACCACACCACCAACCTTCCTGAAGTAGAGGTTGTATATCACACTGGTATTTTGACCCCACCCTGATCTCCCCCTTGTCAGCTAGTAATGTCTTCTGTTGAGGGTCATACACCAGGGAGTAGAAAAATGTGTCCTAAAATGAAGGAAGTAGAATTATATAAACTTTTTCTGAAATATAGTAATGGTCTGATATCCAATCTTTCCTTACATGTAATAAAGATGCAATCATAAGACAAAGTGTCTATCATACATTTTCCTTCAATTTCTTTCTGTTCAGTAATTAATGTTCTCTTTCAAAAATAGAACCTAACCCTTTTGATAGAAATAAAAGTATTAGCATAGTTAAAATACTTTACTCAGTCTATTTAATTACAATAAATTGATATTTTGCAACAATTAACTGAATGAAGGTATCAAAATAACCAACCTCCCTATCCAAGTAGGAAGTAAGTGCCTCCGTCTCATTGAGAAGGGTGACGGCACATTTCCCCCGTATATGAGTGGCAGGCAGGGTTTCAACCTGGCGCGAGAGGAAGAGCTCGCGGTGTTTCAGCTGGTGTCGTTGTTTGTCAGAGACCTCCTGGTCTGTCTCTTCCTTTTCCCCTTCCTCATCCACATTGCCATCACCCACTGCTGTCACTAAACAGAAGTGTTCCATGCATGATGAGTTTTTATCTTCATAGTTGTACCATAACTCCACAAGTTTTCAAATTTATTTCGAAGATTTTTTTATTTGAAATTAAATTTAAACAAAACCCCAATCTCTAAGGTTTAGAATTGAATGTTAGTTAAACATTCAACAAAAAAGAAACTTCCAATACATTATCACTGCATATGCAAACTACGTTCGAAAACTATTATCATGACAGCATTTTAACTTATGTATTTATTAAAAAGGAAAAACGAAATTGTTCCATAAATACACAATGATCCATGATATAAAAGGGCTGCCTTCTGCTATTCAGATGATTGTAGTAAACTTTGTAGTAAGAGCTCATGAATGAAGTTCTCACAACCAATCAGAATTTACTATGTAGGGACTATTTTCAACCTATTTCCATACATTAAGTCATTTGTACAAAATATCCAGACATTTTCATCTTAATTCCCTATTAAAGAAACATGCAGGTGCATCTCAGGGCATAAGGACCTAAGTTTGATACAAAGTGGACAACAGCCACCTTGGGTGCATCCGCATACTGTCACTCACTTTGATGTTTATCAGCAAGTAATGTAAGGGAACTTGAAATATCCCTTCTTCTGTAAAAACACATGACTTTGGCTTCAACATTGCCATTTGGTGTCTGAAAAAAAAAATCCCTGCATGACTGTCTTATTAAACATACAACCAATGTGAGCAATCAATACCTTGATATCAATCTATTTTAATAATGGATTTCCCCTTGGGAGCCCAATCAAGCGTGGAAACGAAACATTGTATCAAAATAGAATAAATAACCAGAAAACCCTTTTAAAACCAGCTAAAATGATTGATGATACCTTGTTTAGTTCTTCTATTCTTCTGATCTGGTATGGTGCCGTTGATGCTGTTTCGAAGAAGACATAGTCTGAAACCGAAAATGGCTTTGTTTTAAAAAATAATAGGCAAATAGTTCCCAATAAAAGGTAGTTTAACGTAAAAAGTTGAAGGCAGTGACATTTTATGTAAACGCACATTTAATATATAATAGTTTGCCATCGGCATACAAAACATCGAGAAAACAAAATTTGTTTAAATAAAGAAATTTCAAAAAAGATGGGTTTTCTCCCAAAAATACTCGACCGAATAACGTCCTACAAGAACCGGCTAACAAGTTAAAACTTAAAGCAAGTTCAGGTAAAGAAGCTTTTTTCGTACAATGGAATAAAAGAACCTAACGTAACAAATGAAGGTCCAGAAGCTAGATAAATGATACTATTCAGTTCTCTTAAAAACTTTATTTTTAAAGAATATCCTTCCGCATAAAAATCAACAATGAGGACCATTCTCAGACTTTCTCACGCTAAATCGAAAATCAATGCTTACCACCAACTCTATACATATTTGCCGCCATTTTTGAACAGGGAATAATTTCACGTACTCCAAATAAATAAATAATCACAAAAGTTTACAGAAAAGTACAAATATCACTTTTTGGGTGATGTCCATTTCAGTCACCCCTCACGACATTTCACGGAGTCGCCATTTCTATCGGCCTAATGTCTTCCTCCGCTTTTCACACATGACGTCATCCGTCCTTCGGCAGCGTTCAGTTTTTGATTTCAATACACACTTTGGTGATGACTGTGTCTGAAGAATAGGCATGTAGGGTGTCTATCGTTAGGCCTGATTGTCGTCTGCAACAATATGTAGGTCATCCGACATAAAAGTCACCCACATTGGAGAAATCTTGGAATTTCTAGAAATAGGAATCATTTATAGTCAATTAGTCACTTAAACTAAACATTTACCGACAGATCGATTTTATTGATAAGTATGTTAACTTCTTATAAATATAGTTTTTAATGATTGAAAATAGTACATAGATGATTGATCGAGTCAAATGGCGGAGAAGACATTAAAGCCACTACACACTGAAATGAAGGTACAACAAAAAATCTAATTTGAATGAAGAAGCTATTTCAAGTAAAAAATACCAAGAGTAGATTTCTATACCTAAAATAGAGGGAAACGTAAAAGCATAAATCCAAACAATTATTGTGGATAACTTCTTATGTCAGTTTCGAATGGAAACATTATGCAAGACATCAACAGGGGAATCTGAAGAACTTGGGGAATCTTGTAAAAATTAAGTTGAAAAGTTTTAGACTTTGTCCATATGCCAGCGATGAGAGGTCCCTCCTCCGTCGGCGGCACGCGAAGAGTGGGATATGTGGCACGTGTCAGACACTTCAACGGTCCCACGCGGCAAGTTCTGCACACTAATTCGTAATGTAGACTTTTACTACAAATTAGGGTTTAAAAGGTATGCGGCCCATATGATAATGTATATATATATATACTATTTACATTTAATGTGTTTAAATGATACCCTTTCACTGGCGGATTAAGGGGGGGGGGGGCGCACTCGACGCAAACCGTGACGCGCAAAAAGCATCATTTCGGACTAGAAATTGTTAAGGGTGTGATTTTTTTTTCTATTAGAATGTGCATTTTAGGGAAAATGTTAAAATTTGACCATTTTATATTTTAAATTTTCTACAAAAGTAGATACACCTTGATAAAGGTCTGTTTGGTACCGAATCCAACAGAGAACTTTTATTTGGCCTCATGCGTAAGGACAGTTAATCTCGGCAATGAAAACACAATTAATGGTCATGTAGAGGATCACATATTCATCATTTTTGTGATGCAAAAAAAGGTAATAATAGATAAGTAACTTGTTGGGTGAAACCGAAGTCAAAACCCAAGCCGTCGGGAACTATATGGAGAGGATACAAAAAACGACCTTTGACGCCCAACTGTGGGCATGACATTGACTCGTAAGTTTGATCTTGGCCTCAAAGGTATGTGTCCGGAACAGGCGCTCTGCGCGACGGATCGATTGGCTAAACTACTCGTATTATGGGATCCTTCAATCACACATTATGGAGTAGATACGAAAACAAATGACATTGAATTTGACTTTGATATCGAGAGATGTGGCCGGAACATGCACTCTGCACGTCGGCTCGATGTGATGCACGTTTTACAAGTACCGATTATTTTGAATACGTTTGTATTACTCCCGTGGCCTTGATCTTGAACGTAATTGGCCAACGAGCATCCAGGATTTTTTTAGCCAAATTTCTCAACTTCTGTTCAAAGCCAAAGTCACTTTTCTTGTCAATATATGGTTTATTTTTACAAATTAATACAATATATGCTGGTTGTAATAGGTACGATAGCTCCTCATTACCCTACCCACTACACTGCTTCTGATAACCCTGCTCACTATATGAAATCTTCTCATTACCCTGCTTACTACATGAAAGCTTCTCATTACCCTGCTCACTATATGGAAGCTTCTCATTACCCTGCTCACTACATGAAAGCTTCTCATTACCCTTCTCACTACATGAAAGCTTCTCATTACCCTTCTCACTACATGAAAGCTTCTCATTACCCTGCTCACTACATGAAAGCTTCTCATTACCCTTCTCACTACATGAAAGCTTCTCATTACCCTGCTCACTATATGAAAGCTTCTCATTACCCTTCTCACTACATGAAAGCTTCTCATTACCCTTCTCACTACATGAAAGCTTCTCATTACCCTGCTCACTACATGAAAGCTTCTCATTACCCTGCTCACTACATGAAAGATTCTCATTACCCTGCTCACTATATGAAAGCTTCTCATTACCCTGCTCACTACAAGGAAGCTTCTCATTACCCTGCTCACTACATGAAAGCTTTTCATTACCCTGCTCACTATATGAACGCCTCTCATTACCCTGCTCACTACATGAAAGCTTCTCATTACCCTTCTCACTACATGAAAGCTTCTCATTACCCTTCTCACTACATGAAAGCTTCTCATTACCCTGCTCACTACAGGAAAGCTTCTCATTACCCTGCTCACTATATGAAAGCTTCTCATTACCCTGCTCACTACAAGGAAGCTTCTCATTACCCTGCTCACTACATGGAAGCTTCTCATTACCCTGCTCACTACATGAAAGCTTCTCATAACCCTGCTCACTATATGAAAGCTTCTCATTACCATGCTCACTACATGAACACTTCTCTTTACCCTGCTCACTACAGGAAAGCTTCTCATTATCCTGCTCACTACATGAAAGCTTCTCATTACCCTGCTCACTACATGAAAGCTTATCATTACCCTGCTCACTACATGGAAACTTCTCTTTACCCTGCTCACTACATGAAAGTTTCTCATATCCCTGCTCACTACATGAAAGCTTCTCATTACCCTGCTCACTACATGAAAGCTTCTCATAACCCTGCTCACTACATGAAAACGTCTCATTACCCTGCTCACTATGTGAAAGCTTCTCATAACCCCGCTCACTACGGGAAAGCGTCCCATTACCCTGCTCTCTACTTGAAACCTTCTCACTACAAGAAAGCTTCTAATAACCCCGCTCATTACGGGAAAGCTTCTCATAATCCTTCTCACTACAGGAAAGCGTCGCATTACCATACTAACTACAGGAAAGCTTCTCATAACCCTACTTACTACATGACAGCTTCTCCTTACCCAGCTTTAATTTGTTAAATTCGTCACGCCTTGAGGCTGAACATCAATTTTCGAACGAAAATATTCTAAAAAGCGATCTGATCTTTTACCAGCAGTCTAATAACGCGGGCTTTCGCAAAGTTTGACTCATTCCAACACAAAAAATAAAATAAAGGTAAAATAAAAAAAATAAATATTGCACGTGGTCTTCGTCCGCTTAAGTTCAAATTCTATTCCCGGTCGTATAATTTTATTTTCTAACTTAATTTTTCATTACTTTTGTATTATTTATAAAAATAATGTTGTCCAAATAATGTTGTCTAAACTTTTCACCTTGAGTGTTTTCAATGAGATACGTTAAAACGAACTTATTTTTCGAAGCAGCTAATAGGCCTATAATTGAAAGTTGCCAACACGTTCGTGTGTATGACCAAAAAAAGGAAGCGTGTGTTTGACCGCGAAGGGGAAGCGTGAGTTTGACCGGGAAGGGGAAGCGTGAGTTTGACCGAGAAGGGGAAGCGTGAGTTTGACCTGGATGGGGAAGCGTGAGTTTGACCTGGATGGGGAAGAATGTGTTTGACCGGGTAAAGGAAGCGTGTGATTTGGCCGGGTAGGGGAAAGCTTGTGTTTGACCGGGAAGGGGTAGCGTGTGTTTGACTGGGAAGGAGAAGCGTGAGTTTGACCGAGAAGGGGAAGCGTGAGTTTGACCTGGATGGGGAAGCGTGAGTTTGACCTGGATGGGGAAGAATGTGTTTGACCGGGTAAAGGAAGCGTGCGATTTGGCCGGGTAGGGGAAAGCTTGTGTTTGACCGGGAAGGGGTAGCGTGTGTTTGACTGGGAAGGAGAAGCGTGTGTTTGACTGGGAAGGGGAAGCGTGTGTTTGACTGGAAAGGGGAAGCGTGAGTTTGACTGGGAAGGAGTAGCGTGTGTTTGACTGGGAAGGGGAAGCGTGAGTTTTACCGGGAAGGGGGAGCATGTGTTTTGACCGGTTAGGGGAAGCGTGTATTTAGTCCGGGAAGGGGAAGCTTGAGTTTGACCGGTAAGGGGAAGCGTGTGTTTGACAGGGAAGAGGAAGCGTGTGTTTTGACCGGGAAGGGGAAGCGTGTTTTAGACCGGGGAGGGGAAGTTTGAGTTTGACCGGTAAGGGGAAGCTTGAGTTTGACCGGTAAGGGGAAGCTTGAGTTTGACCGGGAAGGGGAAGCGTGTGTTTTGACCGGGAAGGGGAAGCGTGTTTTTGACCGGGGAGGGAAATTGTGTTTTTGACCGGGAAGGGGTAGCGTGTGTTTGAGCGGGAAAGGGAAGCATTCGTTTTGACCAAGAATGGAATACATTTGCTTGACCGTGAAGGGGAAGCGTGTGTTTGACCGGGAAGGGGTAGCATGTGATTGGCCGGTAAGGGGAAGCGTGTGTTTGACAGGGAAGTGGAAGCATGAGTTTGATCGTGAAGGAAGAGCGGTAAGGTAAATACCGAAATTCAAAATGTATTTCCTTGTCAATTGGTGTGGTACTTTAAAATGTATCTTTTGCTCATAGACGACATACACAAAACGACATGAATTAGACATCGCTAGTATTCTAAAGAATTAGTTTTGTTCCAAAAGTTTGAACAATAACGCTTAGACAGAAAACTGTAGTAAAACTAAATCGTTAAAATGAGTTATACGTGTTGCAATTAATTTCTTCCCAGACAAACGTGCTTAGTGCACAAAAAATGTGATTTGGTCATCTTTATGGTCTGACACAGGTCCTCTGTTCTGACAAGAAAATGTTTAAACTTTTATTTAAGTTACCACTATATATAAAGACAATGAAGAGAAGCTCAGTCCTGCCTGTGCATAAAACTTTCCTGTAAACGTTTTATCCATTTCTTACAAGATTTTGAAGTTCCCACAACAATCATGAAAGGGGGGGGGGGGTGCAGAGAGTGGAAGTGTGGTAGCCGAAAACCTCATTTTGGGACGTTTTTGGGGGTTCTTTTTTAATAGTGTCGGGACTTTTAAGAGGTAGAAAGCGTTATTCAGGCGCCTTTAAAGGAGTGCTCCGGACTCAAGGGGTGGGATGCGTTATTCAGGCGCCTTTAAAGGAGTGCTCCGGACTCAAGGGGTGGGACGCGTTATTCAGGCGCCTTTAAAGGAGTGCTCCGGACTCAAGGGGTGGGACGCGTTATTCAGGCGCCTTTAAAGGAGTGCTCCGGACTCAAGGGGTGGGACGCGTTATTCAGGCGCCTTTAAAGGAGTGCTCCGGACTCAAGGGGTGGGACGCGTTATTCAGGCGCCTTTAAAGGAGTGCTCCGGACTCAAGGGGTGGGACGCGTTATTCAGGGGCCTTTAAAGGAGTGCTCCGGACTCAAGGGGTGGGACGCGTTATTTCAGGCGCCTTTAAAGGAGTGCTCTAAACTCAAGGGGTGAGACGCGTTATTTCAGGCGCCTTTAAAGGAGTGCTCCGGACTCAAAAGGTGGGACGCGTTATTCAGGGGCCTTTAAAGGAGTGCTCCGGACTCAAGGGGTGGGACGCGTTATTTCAGGCGCCTTTAAAGGAGTGCTCTAAACTCAAGGGGTGAGACGCGTTATTTCAGGCGCCTTTAAAGGAGTGCTCTGGACTCAAGAGGTGGGACGCGTTATTCAGGGGCCTTTAAAGGAGTGCTCGGGACTCAAGAGGTGGAACGCATTATTCAGGGGCTTTTAAAGTAGTGCTCGGGTCTCATTACTTAGGCGCTTTCCAAGGATTGCCGGGACTCAAGGAGGTGGGACGCGTTATTAGGGGCCTTTAAAAAGGGGTGCTCGGATCTCGCGGGATGGGACGCGTTATTCAGGGACTTTTAAAGGGGTGCTCGGGTCTCAAGGGTTGGAACGCGTTCTTCAGGGGCCGTTAAAAAAGTGCACGGGTCTCAAGGGGTGGGACGCGATATACAGAGGCATTTAAATTAGTGTTCGGGACTCATTATTCAGGCACTTGTAAAGGATTCATCGGAACTCGAGCGCTTGAACGCGGTATTTAGGCGCCTTTAAAGGGGTGCTCGGATAACAGGCAGTGGGACACGTTATTCATGAGCTTTTAAAGGATTGCTCGGGTCTCAAGGGGTGGGACGCGTTTTTCAGGCACTTTTAAAGGAGTGCTCGGGACTTAAGATGTGGAACCGGGATTAGGCAAAGAGATGTGTGGTAGTGTGTGTGTATGTGTGTAGGTGGGTGGTTAGTACGGGAAGGGTAGTACTTTACTACTATGTTTGTTATTGCAACTGGATGTGCTGGTGGTACCGGTAGTTTCAGCAGTATTGCAGTAGTCACGACTCACAAAGAGTAATTGTTATTCAGCAACGGTGAAAAAAATCCTGTCACGCGGTAGCCGACTGTCTAAACTATACAAACCAGATAAAAACAGTATTGCAACTATGGTATGCACACACTGTACTCTAAAAGTTATCAGTAAATTTTGTACCATTTTACTAATTTGTTTTTAAATTAGTTCATACTAGTATCTTCGTATAAATTCAGAATATTCAATCAAACTTCTATACGAAATTGTATTAAATATCGGAATAGTTTTGGCTGTATTAGACGGTTAACAAGTTAATTATTTTTATACAACGAAAACAATATTGTATATAAAAACAATGCTTTCATGAATTCCCGATTTTTTTAATTTATTTTTTATTTTATAATAGGATTTAATTTAAAATGTTGAATTTGCACGACCTTGCCCTCGCTGCTATTTTTTGCACTCATAAAACTGTTCAGTCTTCACAGGAGAGCAAAAACACAAATCGATATTTCACGCATACGAAATTATTATACTTGTGTTAGACAAGGTCATATATAAACTGGGCCTAGTTTACAAAATATGCATAAAATATCAAGCGAACGCGGCCTCGGCCTAACTGAAGCGCGAGGCCTTTGTTTGCTCAAGCACAAGGGCCGTACAGTAAAAGAGATATTTCTTATTGATAGGTTCACACAATCTGTAACACCACTACTATTTCCTCTCTCACGTGAAACCCTAACTTATTATATGGGAATTGTAAGACTAATCTTTGACAATTTTGTAATCTCAAAAGTTTAAATAACACCTTAATTATTCTTATGTAATATATTTGATAATAACAGAACCATGCGCTAATATCATGGAACATGTGAATTATCAGCTATTTCATCACGCAAGAACATAATAACGAGCTATTTTTCTATGGCATTCCATTTCAAGCCTGGCACGGAAATCTGAAGAAAATACAAACAACAAGATTGTATAAAAACATATTTAGAATTGTCTATACAATGTACTCCGAAGAAATTACAAAGTTCCGCTTGTATTTTTTTTCATGATCTTGTATTGCGTTTGATTCTTCTGGTCTGAACGTTTTCTAATTATTTTCTGTTGTATTCCTTTGCTTTTGAGTCACTTTAAAACGAAAAGAAAATAGTTGAAAGAAGTGTTTCCATGGAACTTGTGCGGTGAGCAATCGACAAATCAACCATATACGCGATAGACGCCATTGATCCCAAGAACATGGATCGGTTCCTGATTCCAAATTGCAAGAAACACAGACCCCAAAACAACCATATTCCTAGCAGGTTAAGTGTAATCATGGTCCTTTTTAGTAAAGAACATCGGCGATGTCCAAATTCCACATGCATGATACCGGAACGGTTCGTTCGTTGGTTCGAGACTCTAGACTGTTTCCAGGACATATCAAGATAATTACACAAGTACATGTTCGAAAACATTTCCCAGCGGCAATGTCATGTTAAAGAAACTGCGAACACTACAGTTCGTGTGGAATAACCAAAAACTGTCGTCACCGATACCCAGTAACAAAAAGAAGAACAGTGACATATTTGAGAGTGTAGAAGTATATCATATTCGGTACTAGTGTTGTTTCTCTTCAAAATCTAGAAAAATGGCATGCTTGCCAGAAAGAAGCCCGAAATTCTGCAGGCTTGATAGAGCTGGAATGGCCGGACACGGCATTGCTCGTGCGTTTTGTTAAGACCGTAAGGTCAGTATATATATATACAGATCGTCGGTAGTAAATACCCTGCTCTCATGGTATCTAGTGGCCAGTGCCTGAGGGAGACTCGAATCTACGAGATTTCGAACATGAACAGTTAGTGTGTTCACTGTACGGCAAAGCTTAGTTGGCTTTCCATTTCAGTAAAACTCGCGCTCAGTGCTTATTTGTTCCAAGCTCTGCCTAAATATTTGCAAAAAACATCTAAGAAATGTTTCTCCAGAATTTTACTGAACGTAGAGTATATCTACTCATAACCTAGACTGCCAATCATGGTCGGGACAATGCTCCATCTGGACGCCTTGGCCGACGCTGTCAACTTCACGGTAACCTAGAAACACGTTCACGAGCTACATGTACCCAAATCAATAATTATGAGTACAAAGATACGATTAGTAATTATTATCTCCGATATCAAAGCACGCGCTATTCATCCTTTTGTCGTCTGCTGAAAAAGTCTAGCAAATTTACAGATTAAACTCTTATGTTTAAATAATTGATTTGAATTATGGACGACCCTCATTTAAGAAGCAGTAATTAATATTCAAATCGAAATATTGCAGGCCTCGGCCTCAGTAAACCTGTCTGCGCACGCAAGAAAATAGTTCTCATGCGACATCAGAATCCCATATGACCCCCGGTTACAAAACGCTTACAAGTTCTTTCAGTCAACCCCCCTATGAGTGCCTCATTTCGACCGTATTGACTATCACATGTACATCTTTGTTACTTCGTATACAACTCCCAGTACATACCTGCGTTAAACAGAAGTTAACTAATCATCATACATAATAACATACACTTTAAACCAGGCACGATTACAGAAATCGTAATGAAATATAATGAAATACAGCTCATGGTAATTTCAATAATTCTTTGATATATACAGACGAAAATGAAGCGGACGGTGCCTGATCCGGAGCGATCATTTGTTATTGATTAAGTTCTTGGAGGCCGTCAGGATGTATGTATGTGTACATATTTATATAGAAAAAATCACGACATTCTCTCTGGGCAATACCTACCTATAGACACAAATAGCAAAGGCAAAAATGAACAAAGTCGTGAACAACGGAAACATCTTCAGATCTGTACGAAACGTTTCAGTACTGCAACCGGCACTTGGGCAATAACTATAGCCACAAAATTAGAATAAATATGTTGAAAAAGCAAACACTCGAAAAATCAAGTAAAATTTGAAGATATGAGAAAAAAAGATATGAGAACGCATAGAAGCGAATAAAACATTTATGAGCGTTACGTCAAAATGACGTCACGAATGTCCGTCGCTTCCAGTAACAACGGCGTTATTTTCAATTCCGAATTTCAAAAACATGGGAGCAGGCCATGTATTCTCCACAGGACCGGTTAAATAACACTCCCGACATCAGCCCCCCTGCCGCCAGGGCAATCGTGCAGCAGATCCACCTAGAGCGCGTGCTCCATCGGTTTGGCTACTTCGCGTGCTCCAAGAACCTAACGGGCCGCGTCTCCCCGCCAATCTTGTCCACACAGAAACAACCAAAACCGACTAGGTACGATGATTGGTTTACCCGCCCGAACCTAGTAAAGCATACAGCGGGACGACAACACGATGTGCTCGGTGCGTGTGATGTTGCACGTGCAGTGCGAAGCCCGCGATCTAAAATACCGGGCGCGCCCGCTGACAATCCTTATATGCAACGCGCCAAAGTTACTGTTGGCGGGAAGTTATTCGGTGGCGTAAATCTCACAAAGCACGATATACAACCTGAAGTTCACAACCCAACGTTGTTTAAACCATTTTTCTCGCAAAAATCACCGCGCAGAGTGCCTCCCATATACAGAGAA
Source organism: Mya arenaria (assembly GCF_026914265.1). Classification (NCBI taxonomy): domain Eukaryota; kingdom Metazoa; phylum Mollusca; class Bivalvia; order Myida; family Myidae; genus Mya; species Mya arenaria. The sequence continues at coordinate 20,481,744 of NC_069132.1, forward strand.
AAGCCCACAGAACCAGAGGGCGACCTTTTCAAATTCAAGCAAGATGAATTGGTAAAACACATAGATCTTGTGAAAAGGGAAAAGCGCAAACAACTGCCAGTCTTAAGTCCCCTAAAACAACCAGCAGCCAGAAACAAGAAGCTAGGCAAAATCAAAAAGGAAATGGAGTTTCAGCAATGGGAGCACGATCATGCGCGCTACTTTAACCGGACACCGAAACTGTACAGTGAAAACGACCTTTCCGTGGCAGGCGATATAGAGCGGGCGTGCCGACAGACGGCGCATGCCGACGAGGAAGCATACAGAGAGAAGATATCGGCCAGTATCAAGCACGGGGTGAAAAAGCGCGTGAACTCGTTCGGCGATCCCCTGAAACTGCACACTGTCTATATGACTTTTGAAACAAGTGGTCCCTATGTACAAATGTAATGTGTTCGGTATGTAGAATTTTAATAAAATTCGAAACATCCTGAATTATTATCTTCGTTCAATCTGATTTTCTGTTTAACAAACTGACTTCAAACAATGCATTATTATAGAAATATGTTCATATCTAACATGCATGGAAATTAGATACACATGTGTGCAGGCTGTGGATATACCAGCCCATGACTCACACTATTGCCTTTAATTGTCATATACATTACAGTCTAAATGCCTGATGGTGCGCAGAAAAAAACATTTATAGAAAAGATGCATTTCGTCTCGGTTACCGCCGTATGAACGTTGTATCTGAACATTAAACCATTTCCACAAAGTAATTGTTTCATAACACGAGAAAAGCAAGTAAATTTTTTAATTGCTTGCATTTGGTGTAGCCATTAACAAGCAGAAAATACTGTTATCATATAATCTAACAAATTTTAACACTGCAACTAGCAGATACAATTTAACCAGATGACCTTGACGTTGAAGGCAAGCATGTTGTATGAAGTGTACACAGTCCACAAAATAGGATCAATAATGCCATTATCTCAGTATTATCAAAGTGAAGTATTTCCTCCCACAAAAAGTGGCCTGTCTTCAGCAAAAAGAAAAACACATAAAAACAAGCCCTCTTAATTTGTTGTTCATTAGATCTTATACAGGGGTTTCTGATATGTTATTAGTACATTATAAGTTAATTGATTCCAAATTGATGATAGTTTACAAATAGAGTCAGAAAAACACATGGCCAACATTTATGTGAAGGAGACACAGATATAAACCTGAACTGATCTATGGATAAATTTCATTTTTCTGAAGTGTTAAAATCTGAACTGCACTTAAAGTACATTAATCACAATATGAATGTTCACCTGTGGTTAAACCTGCAAACTGTTTGGGTAACCACTCAGATGTGGTCTATTTGAATAAACAGTATCTAAAGCAAAACTGTGAAATCATCATGTGACGCAGTATTTCTTCCCAGTTTAACACAGACCCACATGGAACTGAACGCCTTGAGGACCGATCCCAGCATAGTCACTATTTTTTAAAACATGGTCAGTTACATCTCCACATATTAACTGAGTGACTTAAGTCAACTTCTGAAAAAATGCAGTGATGTCCCCTGACTTGACGGCGGCTCCAAGTCTCCTTACGTTGGCCCGTTGTCCCGCCTGTTTGGCTGTAACTTTGTTGTGACAGCACACACACAGAGTGCGCAGGTTGTCAATGTCACACTGCCCACCGCCCTGCCAAACTGGCACTATGTGGTCTGCATGCCAAAACTGGAAACATAAATATGCCTGATGTTATCCAGAGTATTTAAAATACATTTTCTATGAATGGATTTCCTTACACTATTAGTTCAAGATCTTAACTTGTTTTTACAAAAAAATAAATGACTGTGTGTTTATGAAAATAAAAAAAATAAAAATAAAAAAGGACCATCTTCAACAAAAAGCTCAAGGGCTTTGTACTCTTCTTGTTTACAATTAAAGCATAAATGGAATTGATTGTTAATTAAGCTAAGTATGGTCATCATATGACATCACACCAAAAACGCTCACCAGTCCAGGAGTTGGTTTAAGGACCATCTGTTGCTTGACCTTCACCCCGAGGGCAGCCAGCAGGGAGCGCCCAAGAATTTCTGCGCGTTTTTTAGGGTCATGGGTTTCCCTGAAACATGTTTCATATTAGGTCTTAATGCTAGTTTTTACTTTTAGGAAAACTAGAAATAAGTAGTACTTTAGTTTTCAAGTAGATGAACAATAAATGTCAATTAATGTACAAAAATCCCAGTATAATATATAATCTAATATGGTCACATGAGCCTTGTTATACAATTTGTAACACTTCTAACTCAAGCTTTCATACTTGTCAAACTTTTCAAAGAAACAAGGGTATAATCAGTTTACATAAGTGTTTGTAGTGTTTCTTGCATTTCCATATCTTTTGTACAAATAAAATGGGGAATTGAACCCAATGAATGTTATTGGGCCTTACTTGATGTGCCTATAAAGGGCATGGGCGTCCAGTTTACACATCTGACAAACTCCATGCTCAGCCTCATACACTTGGTCACGGATATACTCTGTGTTAGTCAACATCTGGCAGAATATTAAAGGCTGTTGTTTATTCATTTTTTTTTTAAATAGGTTGTGAAATGAAGATCAGGGGCAATATTCATAAAGCATCTTAGTGAGAATTTTTAACTTAGTGAGAATTTCTTAATTTTTGATGATTACTTTCAATAAACTCTATTTTCATTAGAATAATTCATATGCATATATTGTTTAGACCATTTTCTTGCTTATTTTCATATTTTTGTTGTACAAACATGGTTTGTTTTCTTAAAATTTAAGCTAAAAAAAAGGCAATTTTCCACTATGTTAAACATTTTCACCAAGATGGTCAACAAATACGGCCCAAGTCTTAATCTTGATAGATCAGGCCCCAATTTCTCGAAGCTTCTCAAGTACCATTTACAGGATGAAGCTAAGCCTACTTTTTTTTGTTTTTCATAATATTAACTTCTTCAAGAGTTTTTTTTTATACTTCAGATAGGAATTATCTTGATGATAATCACAATTAACCATTTTTTCCTTTATCAAAATTCAATTTAAGTATGTATTTTGGCTAACTGAAATACGCTACTTAACCCTGTTAAGCTTAAGAGGTCGAGATATTGGGGCCTGGGTCTGATTCACAATCGACATGAGCCCCAGTTTGCGACTAAAACAGTGAGTTTTTCAATGTCATGAATTGTCCTTCATCAAGTTATTATTACAGAAAATGTTTTCAAAACTTTCTTAACATATGTGGCCAGTTTAACCATTATTGTTCTTCTTATAACAACTACAATAAAATGAAGCTTTACAGTTTTGAGGCTTGAGTCTCAAATTCAGACTAGTGAATACAGACCCAGAATAGTCTCGAATTCAGACTCGACACATTCGTGAATACAGACCAAGAATAGTCTCAAATTCAGATTCAACATTACAGTGGGTACAGACCCAGAATAGTCTCAAATTCAGACTCAACATGTTAGTGGGTACATACCCAGAATAGTCTCAAACTCAGACTCAACATGTAAGTGGGTACGGCCCAGAATAGTCTCAAACTCAGACTCAACATGTTAGTGGGTACAGACCCAGAATAGTCTCAAACTCAGACTCAACATGTAAGTGGGTACAGACCCAGAATAGTCTCAAACTCAGACTCAACATGTTAGTGGGTACAGACCCAGAATAGTCTCAAACTCAGACTCAACATGTAAGTGGGTACAGACCCAGAATAGTCTCAAACTCAGACTCAACATGTTAGTGGGTACATACCCAGAATAGTCTCAAACTCAGACTCAACATGTTAGTGGGTACAGACCCAGAATAGTCTCAAATTCAGACTCAACATGTTATTGGGTACATACCCAGAATAGTCTCAAATTCAAACTCAACATGTTAGTGGGTACAGACTCAGAATAGTCTCAAATTCAGACTCAACATGTTAGTGGGTACAGACCCAGAATAGTCTCAAATTCAGACTCAACACTTTAGTGAAGATAGACCCAGAATAACAAATTTCAATTGTATTCTTTTTTTCATCCTTGAAAAACAACAGAACAAAAGAAGTTAATGGTCAAAAATGCATTTTTCAATGTTTTGCCTGGGACTGGGGACAGCAGACAAATATTAACAAATTGACATATAACAACTTTTAAAGTGTTATCATGTAAACAATTTGTCACTCATTTCTATGTCAAGTATGAAATGTTCCGTTGATTACATAAAGACAATACCAATCAATATCCTTATTTCCATGAACAACATGAAGTATTACATGTACTTATAGACTATCAAGTTATACCATCAATACATAATTACTCTATATACACTCTAAAACCAATAATTAACATCATACTCCCAGATACAATGCTTAGACTTGACCATTAGAAATAAGAATTTGTAATTAAAAATATAATTAAATTTTAATTGTAACCATTCATTTTTTTACAATTTTCAACAAAGAATTCTTTTAAATGCAAATGGTTTACACCCTAGATGTTTACTGGATGTTTCAATGTTACTCAAATACTCCCTATTGATCAGGCCAATAGTTTGCTTTTATTTAACAATAAAAAACACTCTGAAGCTCCAACTTTAACAGCTGAAAGGGCCCAACAATGGGTGAATTGAAACTGCCACCATGGGTGATTTAAAATTGGACAGATGGCCTTTAGTTTAATGCAAATGATTTGATTTGGTTAGCCTCCTTTTCCACCTACACCGTTTAACTCATCTTCCATCAATCATGGCTGTTTGAAATATGTATTACTCATCAATACCTGATAATTAACATGAAGTGGAACAAAATGAGCAAAATCACATAATATACATCCTCTTTTAATACAAGTATATAAATTATTTATATAACAATTACAAATGAATGAATTGTATACACCAGCGGTACTCTAGGGAACTGTAGTTCAGCTTTGAGGAAATCTGATATAGGTTGGTACAAATGAAATTTCAGATAAGCTGAAACATTTTGACCTGTTCGTTTAAGTATGATAAAATTCTTGTTACATGTCATGTACATAAGCTTAACAAATATAATACAAAGTTATGATAGCCTAGGGGGGAATAATACATTATAGATAAGTTACTCTCTCGTAAACTAATAATAGTAATACAAGTGGTGTTCTAAAAATAGATTCTGAATCTCAAAAACAATTTCTTTATTGATAAAGTAAGTGGACCAGTTACTATTTCTGTTTTGATTTCAATAGATTATTAGTGTTTTTCCTTACTATTTTATGACCCAAGACATACTGATCTGTTCTCAGTTGGTAAAGGCAGTCGTAACTATTCTAAAATCATGCACCAACCAAGTATGCGATTGGAGAAACCCACACTAAGTCTTGATTAGTAAATACTAGTATTTATACCAATGTAGCCCTCATACTTATAAGTGGACCGGAGAAAGCTGATTATCAAATATGAAATACCCCCAGCTCTCAACATTAGCCCACATACCTTTTTATTTCTTCTCAACACTATGTAGATCATATTTTTTCAAGTTTATGATACTGTTTAAATAAAAGAAACCCAGTTAGATGAATTCAATACATCTTTATTGGTATATAGCATTATAGATAAATAGTTTCAAGCATGATTTGTCAGACAAGTTATTCAATTACCAATAATGTATTCTGATTTAAAACAACTGTACCATAAAACAGACGGTAAATACATGTATAATGAAAAGTTCTATGTTTAGTCACACAAAAACCTGAAACTGAGCTGGTAAATTCATCCTTGTACACACCTTGCACTGCTATTTGTCAACTAGTAATTATTGTGCAGGGACCAGTCAAATGTTTATAATAATATATATCTAATTCCTAGGAGTTTAGGAAATAGCAGTGGGGGTTTTCCCTTTCCAAATGCTAAAACAATAAATTTCCTGAAAATCTGGACCCCAAGCAAAGGAACAATTGTTGAATTCTTGAAGAAACAATCTTTATCACATCATATTCATCTATCAGTTTTGTCTATTTCTTTAAGCATTCTTGTTGGCTTCTAGGCAAAATTGGAATTCCTAATTTTTAATCCAAATTACTCATTTTTCCCAATCAGAAAGGCCCAGGCTACATGTCATTCCCAAAATGAAGAACGCCACATAATAGCAAGATATTTCATCTTTACAATGGCGTATTTGCAATAGGATTTTCAGTTATCAAAAATTGCTTTTTACTTCCATTTATTGTGTTGTCTGTAGCAGAACTTGAGGTAAAGAGAGCCAGTAGTATATAAGCATGTATCCTTCAAGCACAAAAGAATCAAAATCTTTAGATCCTAAAGTACAACCAGTGTGTGCCTGTGTGTGTGTATACTGATAAAATTTCATTAAGATATGAAAATATACTTAAAATAAACTTAAATGCAGATTTAATCTTGTGACCTTGTATATATTATATTATGTTTTAATGTGTCTAAGATATCATGCAGAAATAAACTGTGTAAGAGGTTTTCATCATACTATAACCAATAATTTTTCATTGCAAAATCCGTCTCAAAAGCAACAGGAAAAAAACATCTTTTAAACATACCCAGTATTTCTGTGCACAGTCGCGTGAGCAAAAGCGTGTTTGCCAGGCGTTGTCCTCGTTGTGTATGGTTCGTTGTTGGAGGAGATGGTTGGCATAGGGCTGCAGACACTGCAGGCAGTGTGGCGTACCATCCTCTCCCAACACCTGCATGAAGGTATACATAGGTCATTATTTAAAATACATAGTAAAATAAGTGTACCCTAAAAGAAATAGTTATTTAGAATTTCAAAATACAACTTTGTTTATTAAAGATATGATCAGTATCCCTGACAAAACATCGCATGATGAATACTTCTCATTCTGACGACTATACATACTTCCGAATGTGAATGCTTACCTGTTCTGTGCCAGTTGTCTCCCCCTGTTTGCTGCCTGGATTCACATCTTTGAATCTCACCGAACCTATGATATCTACTAAGGCCCAACCACAGCAATACTTTACCCCTTATAACTCTAGGTACATATTCAGCTCTCCCCCTGATTGCTGCTGGGCCAGCAGGTTTGGCCAGGAACCTCACTGTACCCCCATGTCAGCCCTTGTCACACTTAAGTTATATTGAAGGATCTCTATCTCCCTACCTGTTCTGTACAAGAATTCCACCTGGTTGCTGCTGGGCCAGCAGGTTTGGCCAGGAACCTCACTGTACCCCCATGTCAGCCCTTATCACACTTTAGGTATATTGAAGCATCTCTATCTCCCTACCTGTTCTGTACCAGAAGTTTCTCCCTGCTTGTTGCTGCCCTGTCCGGCAGGTTTGTTAAGGAGCCTCACTGTACCACCTATATCTTTCGCCTTCTGTTGAGCCGCACTGCTCACATCAGACTGCAAATATAACACACCAATATCTTTAATATATGTACACTGAATATAACTATCTACAACTTGTATATGCAAAATGAAATTGTTATGACTCTTTCTATAATAATAAATATTTTATTATGTATTTTATTCTGCCCACTGACATTGTTTATTTGTAGCATTTAATCATGAAATATTCTTCTATGTTGGATGATCATGAATTTAGACAGGCAAACCATAGTGTACCAGTGGCAAGTAAAATACAGGTATAACTATTTGTGTGTACAATAGGGTAAAACTGTAGAAACTGGGCCCTGTTTCAATGGGGATTGTTAGGTCTAATCCCCCTTTTGGTGTAAACTGCATTGTTTGTAAAACTATTTATTGTATAGATTCTCCACTTAACTTTGCGAGTGAAAACCTGAACACTCCTAAACATTATAAGGTAAACCACTACAACATCTCATTGAAACAGGGTCTTGAACCACATAATAACCTTTCACATAGTAGTATGAGTCAAAATACTAAAATGTGGATGCAAACGAATGGCAAAATTGATATTCAAATATTCAGTTATTCTTTCAATCAATTATTCAAATATTCGATAACCATACTCCATATTTTAGAACTTGTTGTAAACAATTATAATTATTCTCTATAGTAATAGCTGGAGCATTTTAAGCCTTCTTTGTCGTAGCCAGTATGTACAGCGGACCCTGATTACCCCAAATGAGACTCTGAAATTCTTTCAGAAAGAAAAAAGGAATACACTTTGAACAATCCAACAAAATCGAATAATTTCAATTCCACTGCCTTCATATTAGTAAACAATGTGATATTAGATGGATTCCTGGTCAAATGGCATTATGCGACGTAGGACGAGCAGCCTCATTCTGGGATTGACCTCTACTTAATATATCTATGGAAAAACAAAAACAACTCTAGTAACTAGTATTGTATCTATTGTACACTTATAGAGAGAATATATCCTGAAAAGCTATTCTATACAGCTTACTGAAACTAATTAAATTTGCTGATGTCACTTGTCTAATAGCCAATTATTGTAATATTAAGGGGAAGTTATCTAGTACCCAATGATGTGTCCCTAAATGACATATGATGCATGTTTAGTGTTTTGTCAGCACATTCACACCTCTGACATTATGGGTCAATCGTTGTAAAAACAAGACAAACTAAGTTTATACACAACAACAGAGTTGTACGCAAAAAGGTTTATTATTCTATTGATTCAACAAAAAAATTGAATTTTAGAATACCGATTTTGACATTTGAATACCAAACGATCAAATATTTGAATATTTATATGCATCCCTACTAAAATGATGTCCCTTAAAGACAATTCTCATTGTATAACATTTGAACTGTTCAAGTGGGTAAGGGTGGAATGATCCCACTAACATTGGTCTTGTATCTTGGGTAAGGGTGGAACAATCCCCACTAACATTGGTCCTGTATCATGGATAAGGTTTGAAACGATTACCATGAGTAAGGATTGAATAATTTCCACTAATCTTGGTCTCATAGTTTGGTAAGTGTGGAAATGAACCCCACTAACCTTGGGCTTGTATCTTTGGTAAGTGTGGATATGAACCCCACTAATCTTGGTCTCGTATCTTTGGTAAGTGTGGAAATGAACCCCACTAACCTTGGGCTTGTATCTTGGTTATGTGTGGAAATGATCCCACTAATCTTGGTCTCATATCTTGGATAAGTGTGGAAATGATCCCTACTAACCTTGGGCTTGTATCTTGGTTATGTGTGGAAATGATCCCACTTATCTTAGTCTCATATCTTGGATAAGTGTGGAAATGATCCCACTAATCTTGGTCTCATATCTTGGATACGTGTGGAAATGAACCCCACTAACCTTGGGCTTGTATCTTGGGTAAGGGTGCAAATGATCCCACTAATCTTGGTCTCATATCTTGAATTTCTGTAGAAATGATCCCCACTAACCTTGGTCTTGAATCTTGAGGAAGGGTGGAAATGATCCCCACTTACCTGGGTCTTGTTTCTTTGGTAAGGGTGGAAATGATCTCCACTAGCCTGGGTCTTGTTTCTTGGGAAAGGGTGGAAGATTCCCACTAACCTGGGTCTTGTTTCTTGGGTAAGGGTGGAAATGATCCCCACTTACCTGGGTCTTGTTTCTTGGATATGGGTGGAAATGATCTCCACTAGCCCGGGTCTTGTTTCTTGGAAAAGGGTGGAAGATTCCCACTAACCTGGGTCTTGTTTCTTGGGTAAGTGTGGAAGTGATCCCTACTAACCTGGGTCTTGAATCCTGAGGAAGGGTGGAAATGATCCCATCTTACCCGGTTCTTGTTTCTTGGGTAAGTGTGGAAATGATCCCCACCAACCTGGGTCTTGTTTCTTGGGTAAGTGTGGAAATGATCCCCACCAACCTGGGTCTTGTTTCTTGGGTAAGTGTGGAAATGATCCCCACCAACCTGGGTCTTGTTTCTTGGGTAAGTGTGGAAATGATCCCCACTCACCTGGGTAAGTGTGGAAATGATCCCCACCAACCTGGGTCTTGTTTCTTAGGTAAGTGTGGAAATGATCCCCACCAACCTGGGTCTTGTTTCTTGGGTAAGTGTGGAAATGATCCCCACCAACCTGGGTCTTGTTTCTTGGGTAAGTGTGGAAATGATCCCCACCAACCTGGGTCTTGTTTCTTGGGTAAGTGTGGAAATGATCCCTACTAACCTGGGTCTTGAATCCTGAGGAAGGGTGGAAATGATCCCCACTCACCTGGGTAAGTGTGGAAATGATCCCCACCAACCTGGGTCTTGTTTCTTGGGTAAGGGTGGAAATGATCCCCACCAACCTGGGTCTTGTTTCTTGGGTAAGTGTGGAAGTGATCCCTACTAACCTGGGTCTTGAATCCTGAGGAAGGGTGGAAATGATCCCATCTTACCCGGTTCTTGTTTCTTGGGTAAGTGTGGAAATGATCCCCACCAACCTGGGTCTTGTTTCTTGGGTAAGTGTGGAAATGATCCCCACCAACCTGGGTCTTGTTTCTTGGGTTAGGGTGGAAATGATCCCCACAAACTTTGATAAGGATTGAAAAGGATTGAAATGAAATGACCGTCACTTACGTTGGTTTTGTATCTTGGATAAGGATTGAAATGAAATGATAACACTTAACCTTTGTCTTGTATCTCTGCTGATTGAGTGTTTTACAGCTGCGCAGTCTCTCATACTCCTGAAGGGGGCTGATAAATGGTCTACAGGATTTCACCAATAGCCGACACTTTGTCTCAGACAGGCTGAAATAGTAGGTTTAGTTGAAATGTATTTCATTTGGTAACTCAGACCTTCTTGAATAATACAACTGAAAACTTGTTATCTTGTATAACATAATATTGTATGCAACCAGCATATACCATTTTAACACTAGCAACATAGGTAATTGGATGACCAACCAAGGATTGTAACTAGTGTCAATTGTTCACCACTATCTGGTATAAAGAAAATATACATTTATTTGTAAAAAGCAAGTCACAAGTTACCAATGATTATCATGGTTATAATACCTTTTAATATGCTGACTGGTTGCCATTTATATTCATGACATCATCACTCAAAAAACCCTGCACACAATAGAGTTAATATGGCCGCCATAGCTAGTTGACATGGGTTGAAACTATCATGTTAAACATATGTTAAATTTCCGATGAGGAATTATTTTTTTTAAACTGCATACCCATATTATTTATATTTTATCTTTCCAGTAAAGGTGTATTTGATAAAAAAAATCCTGTATATTTATAAAACCAGTAAGTCAGAATTAGTTCTCAATTGAGCATCAGTCTTAGGCTTGACTGGAGATGTCTAAGCAAAGATGAATCTAAGTCATGAATCTACTGACCTGGACCATTCTCTAACAAATCTCTGTGCAAGGCGGAGATTGGCAGGATGGAGCAACACATCTGGCAGGCTGTCTGTGTTCCCCACTTCGACATCAGTCGGCACGAAGTTCACATGCAGTGGGGCTCCATCTGGCCCGTGCAGGTATACACGCCCAGTGTGTCTGCTCACCTGGAAGCTAAGCCGGCTATAGACGGGCAGGTTTTCTATGTCCACCACACGTCCCTCTTCCTCTCTTTCTGAAAACAGGGGAGATATCATTCATTATTGACATTGCTATGTTTGAAAGGTTTCATTTAAAGTTTTATTTAATTCAATGTTATTTTTGAAAAATTTAAAAAATTGACTGTAATAATCTCACTTAGTCTGCCTTATATCAACTGAAAGAGACAAGTTTCTTCATCAGTTTTAAGAATAAAGTTCTACCAAATGAACTGTGATTTTGAGCCATTGGACATACTTTTAAAATTACCAATCTGTTGTAAAAAAAGCAAAAAATTCTAGACTTCTTTCATTGAAAGGAATGCAGCATAATTTAGACAAAATAGTTAACTCATGATTCCATAGCAACCAAGGTTTTCATCATAATTTATTTGGTGTTGATTTCAATGGTCTAATTGGCTAAAATATCATTACGAATCATCAAACTTCTCAAGAATTTCAAAATTAGCATTCACTATTCCAATAGATATCATCAATTCTTCAACACATGTCCCTTTTGGAATTCAAATACGGTACATTTTTTCAGTATTGCTTTCAGAAAACTCACTTTTGAAACAATAAATGGGGAATATTATGTGAGCCGGTTGAGCTGTGGAATTGTATCACTTAGAGTTACTTGCTATAATTCAAAACACATAAGACTGAGTTGAGTGCCATGTATCTTTACGCAAGCAACAAGAAATCATTCAACAGCACAATCAACCGACTAACATATTATTTATTTTACTTCATACCTTTGAAGTTGTTGTTTTTCAAAATTAAAAACAATGATATATTTTCTTTACCAAAGCATTTAAATTTGAAAACAAACATCCTCTTTTTACAAGTAGTATTGCACTAAGCTTCTGTGTCATATGGAATCAGGAAACACAGTGTGTAATACATAAAATCTTTAGTGTCCACATTTCAGTTGTAAATATGACAGGTATGAAATAAAGAAATATATGGCTCAAATTCTAACAGCAGTACACAAGTAAAAATGCAAAATTTAAAGGCCTAATAAAAACAATGTTATGATACCCCAACTTGGCCAAGTTGGCCCTTCAATACAATAGTGACAACCTTTCTATGACAGATTCCATTTTTCCCTAAGCTCTCACCTGGCACATCTGTGTCCTGGGCAGCGATTATGTCATCAATTTCAGGAGAGCCAAAGGACAAGTCATGTTGGTCTGTTGTTTGGCATTGTTTGGCACATATTGCATTGGAATATTTTGATTCATGGTCTGTAGTGGCTGGAGTACTTGTTGCTTTATTAGAAATATCTCCCTCTCTCCTTTCACTGTTGTCTGTACTTTCAGTGCAAAATACTTCATTTCTATTTGGTTCCATCTGCTCACCATCCCTACACAATGATCTTTCAGTATTATTTGTATTACTTCTTTTCGCATCTCTTGAAGGGCAGAGTGGACTGTTAGTTAAACCACTCTTAGTGGCACCTCCTGGAGAGCTTCTGGATAATGCATATGGGCTTCCAGGCTTTAAAGACTTGAATCTGTATCGTTTTGCAGATCCACCAGGAGTTACAATCTGTTCCTGGCCTTCATTTTTTTCTGTTTTATTCACCATTTCATGTTGACTTTCCTCTTTGACCTCATCGACCTTACTATCTACAAATAATCTCTTAGATTTAAGAACATTTTCAATAACAATTTCTTTCCTTTTTGGCACCTGGGAGACAAAACCATCTGACATGTTGCTAAAATACTGAGACTGTAATGTAACATCGGACTGCCCATTGCCACTATCTACATCATGGTTCTGGTTGGACTGACACACACCTCCCATATTATCATGAACATCATCCATATTTCCACCATCTTTAAAACATTCATGGACATTTTCTACCCTTGTTATAGATCTATTATATTCATCAATGGCAAAATCTTCTAGCTCTGAATTATGAGATCTAATATCAGGAACAAAGTCAATTTCATGCCCTAAGTCATCATCACTAATTTCATTATCGGTTTCACATGAGTTTTGAGACAAACTGTCCTCCATTGTTTTTGACGTAGAGCGATTGGCATATTTACTGAACGGTATTGCACATTTGCTTTTCACTTCATTGTCTTGTACACTGCTGCTGTCACTTGGTATTTGAACATTTCCCAATGTTTTGGACTTTGCTGGCTTTTCCTTGTTTGGAGTTTCACATACCTCACAGTAGAGTAGAGCCTTGTGGTTCAGGAATGTACATGCTGCACAACTCCACTTTCCATTATCTTCACAAGACTTTACTATACTGTCAGATCCAGAGGTCTGTGAGCTGCCTTTGCTGTTGTCATCATTCAAACCGGGAATGGGTTCTTCAGTATCTTCAATTTCTTTCGCAACTGATTTCCTACAGTTTGCATTTGCAAAGGCAGCTTGTAAATCCATCTTGGGCATATTAGAAACAGATTTCTTTAAATGTTTTAAAGAACCCTTTCTATGTTTACCAGATGTTTTTATTTTTTCAGTGAAATCATCCTCATCATCTATCACAATACATTCTATAGGCTTGAACTCACTTACACTATCATTTTCACAGTCATCAGCTTTCCCAAAACAATTTTTACTGAAACTGTCAGAAAATTTTCTCCTCTTTCTCGCTGGACTTTTACTAGCATTCCCGACATCGATAAATTTCCCATTAATATTCATGTTTTCTTTGTCTAACACATCCAGCACACTTGGCTTTGTGGAATTCAAGGCAGCTTTAAAACTGGCTCCAGGTGAGAAGAAACTTCGGATGGATTTTTGACCAGGCTCCTGAAAGTGATGACCTTTTTTTAAAGTGAACATTACTTAAATTTTGAATCTAAACCATTTCTATCATTTCTGCCTTAGCCTTCGCCTTCTTACAAATGAAATAAGAGTGCCAAATTTCCTTATAGTTAATGAAACTAGCGCGATCATGAGATATGAAGAATATTCCATTCAATTTATTTAAGCACCATCACAGATATTAATCAAATTCATAAATATTACTCAACAAATTAACATACTTTGTAATGTACCAGTATACATAAGCCAGAAATTTTACATTCATTAGCAAATTTAACAGTTACATTTCATGGTGCTTACCAGCTGTGCCTGAAGACACTGTGTGATTGCAGAAGTGTCAGCAGAGATGGTAGACGGTACCCAGACATCAGCATTAGACAGGACATCTACCTGGTACTTGTTTCCCGCTGCAGCCTCCATCTGACGCTTATGGCCTGTCAGGGTTGTGGATGTTACTATGGTCTGTAACAAAAGAGATGGTCTACACTTAAACAATGTCATCTATGTAATCAATACAAAATCAGAAATAGGCAGTCTTCTTTTTTCATCCAAGTTCATTATAAACTACTATTAGGTAATTCAACTTTTAACCTAATTGACATGATGTTGTAATTTATTTCTTCAGTGAGTTTAAAATTTACAACCTATTTTCATAAAACAAAAAGGGACTGGCCTTCTTACACACAGATGACCAGACCCACTCATCCATGGTATCCTTAGCAACGAGATAGTGTACATGTACGGAGGAGGCTTGACCAATCCGATGGGCACGATCCTCACACTGAATCATTGTCCCAGGTGTCCAGTACATCTCCGCAAACACAACCACTGTCGCTGCCGTGAATGTTAGACCCTTGAGATGTTAAGATAAATAATGCTGATGCACATCATATGTACAATTAACATGACAAAAACAAGACCGCAAACTGTCACAAAATACGTCCGTCCTAATTTTATGTCACCCAAGTGATAAGTGGTTGTACGTTAAGCCTTAATTGGAAAATGGACACTGTAAAGACAGATTTTGCCAATTCAAGAGTCATAACTTTGGAGTGACTTAGGTTATCAAATCTGGTTAAGTTATTTTGCCCTACACATTCTGACCTGACATGATTGGAAAAGGGTTTCTAAAGTAACTGATCGGACAAGACCGATTTTAGATTATAAATATAAGTAACGGGCAAAAACTTGTCTGAGATATTATGCCAATTCACATTCTGACCAAATTTGGTGATGATTAGACAAAGGATTCTAAAGTTAATGATCAGACAAGACCAGTTTCAGGTTATTTCTATAATTAAAGGGCAAAAACTTGAGTGACTAAAGAGATATTGCTGTTTAAGGAACTGGTACAAAATATTATGCCCAAACTCATTCTGACTAAATCTGGTAATGAATGCACAAAGAATTCAAAAGTAATTGATTGGAAAAGTGGATTTCAGGTAATTTCTATTATTAAAGGGGGATAACTCTGGATTAAATACAACAAAATGGCTGGTTATCATACTTGTTTGAGATATTATGTCAATACACTTTCTGACCAAAATTAGTGATGATTGGACAAAAAATAGGCTTCTTAAGTTATTGCGCTAAGGTAAAGTACATACTGGCAAGTAAAACTATAATATGTCCTGTATTTCTTTTTAACAGGTGTATGAAAATGAACGCCTTGAGAAAAGTGTTCTCGTAACTGTTCGTAACTGTTAAGGACATCTGCCAGATGGGAGAAATTTTAACAGACTGCCCATTAAACCAGTACTTGAACAGGAACAGAACAGAAAGTGAATGAGGAATAGGTAAAGAATGTAGAAATGCAAATCTGTAGCAATCAGCAGAAAAGCATATTAACAAGAGTGCCACAGAGCGAACGCAAACCATCGTTTTCAGAGAAAAAGAGACATTACTCGACAATTAATATAATAAGAGTTATGGACCTTCATAACATGTGCTAATTGTCTCTGGCAACATGGGAACCAAGTTTCATTTGAATGTCTTGAACAATTTTGGCCAATGTTAAAGTTTTTGCACTGGAACAACGACACCAAGGCTTTGACTATACCTTATTTCCTTCATAAAAAAAGATGAGCTTAAAACTACAAGTAATTCATTCTCTCAGTTTCTAAGCTTTCAATGACCAAACTTGTGATGACGCACCACTCCAGCAGCAAGAATGCTCAGCACCGCCACTCTTGTTTCAGGGTCTGACTGGAACTTGTGGACTAGATGCTGAAATAAACAGAGATACAAAATGGAACATGTCTTTTGTATTCTTAATTAACTGTGACCATACAAATGAAATGCAGATTGTTTGCCACATCTTTGTAAAAAAAATCATCAAATTACCGGTAGTGAATAGTTTATAATTTTTATGTACTTACAAGTTTGAATATTCTCGTTGACTAATTTTAGCAAGGGATATGTCACACAGATTTTCTTCAATACAATAATTCAATATCAAAGCAGTCGATGAAACATACAAAATATATTACTCACAGGTCTTTCTGATGGAGGTGTGTCCCCATCAATCCTGATGAAGTTGATGTGTTTATCATGCAGTGACTCTGACAGCCCATTCATCATGGCGTGATGGTAGGCAAACACCAGGAACTTCAGGCTGGGATTCTCACATAACATTTCTATGTACTCCTTCGCTGGACCTATCTGAAAACAAAATTAAGCAAGTGTTAACAACATCTTGCAGTATTGATATCATTACATAATGTTTCACTGTGTTGGAAAAAGTAATCTTAATTTAAACTCCTTCCAGAAATAAACTTCAAAGTCTAGCCAAGGAATGACAGACATACAACCTCTTCTAAAGTATCAGTTGTTTCAGTTCAAAGAGTTTGAGTAGCAGAATGAATACTTGACCAAAAAGCAAAATTACTCATTAATTATCCTTTTCATATGAAACTTACATACATGACTGTGTAATGTATAACATGTTCCTACCTTGGCCTCCCCACTCAGCTGGTATAACCTGGACACGAGGGCAAGCATGTTGCTATCCTTGGTGTCATGTTCCCCTGCCCCTGTGAGGACCTCAAACTTGTCCTTCCCATTACGCTTCAATAGGGGACGCAACTCATCAAATGTCTGACGGATCTCCTGCAGTTGTCAACATTGTTTTTTTATATACAAAAAAGGAAAAACTTTTTTCAAAATTATACAATGGTAGGTAAAGTTATTTTCTCCAACACAAGTTGTGCTTCAAAATGTGTTCTTTCTCACAGTAAGAAAGTTAAACTTGATTTCTGAGAAAACTAATTTACTGCCCTAATCACAGTATAATCAGGCAAAATCCTGATTAACAAACTCACATTCTGGACATGATAGTGTGAAAATTAAGAAGACCACCACCTGAATTCCTTTATCGTGTGCATTAAAGGGGCTATATGACATATGATGAAATAGCGAAAAAAAGAGAAAATTTTCGAAAACTGACATAAACTTGGTTTCGATGTGTACAATGCATTGAACTAACTGTTAACTAACTAAAGTACCACACTAGTTAACAATTAATTTAAATTTCACAGTTTTTTTGTATTTTTCCATTAAAAATGATTAGTAGGTATTACTTCGTAGCAAAGTTGATACAACACTGGACTGCAATTTTGGCAGCACCGGTTCAAACCTGGTCTCCGACTAGATTTTGTTTACATTTTGGTATTTTTTTATTATTTTTTTTTACCATTATGATATAAAAGAGTAAAACATTTTATTAAATAATTGTCCTGAGAATCTGTACAGAAAAGAACTTTTTTTGGTGCCAATCTGGTGTATAGTCCCTTTTATACAATATCAACATAAAAAAAATTAATTTGATATATTCCACCTTTTTCATGTCAGAATCTTTGAGTTCAAAGAGAACTTTCTGCCTCTGTTTGGGGGGCAGCTGGGTGAGGACCTGTGATTTCTCCCGTCTTATCATCAGGGTGGATGCCAGCATGTGCTGTAGCTCCTCCAAGTTACTCGCTCCACTACAAGCAACAACAGTTTCCACTTGACCGGTCGTAAAGATATTGACAGGATCATGAGCAACCTTTATTTCGAAATTCAAACGGAAAAACCAAAATCGTTCAATTTCCTTTTCACCGAGAAAAGAAAACTGGAGACATCTACCAGTACATGTAATCATATAAACATATTTTTTGTGATAATCAGTATTGTTTGAAAAAAATATTTTGTTTTATGATATATGTATAACAGAATGAAACATACTTGACATTTCTCCTCCTGACCTTGCCGATCCACTCAGCCTTGGCATCACAGTAGCGGGCGGTGTAGTGCCACCATGAGCCAAACTTGTCCGGGCAGATGGCATCTATCTGGGGGTACAGCTGAAATTAACAGCATGTCAAGTTTAATCCTGTTGCCATTCTGACTAAGCTATTAAATACATGATAGTTATTTTAGTGAGGTAATCTCTTATTTTTTCTGAGTAGGAGTTACAGATGTTAAGAAATTAGGGTATTGGAAAATTATCTTTGTTTTACCGAAATGCCTTTTATGCTTCTTTACAAAATTTTGATTTCCTACATGAACATTGGTATGTAAAATACTGCGAATTATCACCTCCACAGGCCTGGATAGAGCTGGAGTACCAGAGAGCAGTACCCGCCTGTTGGCATTCTTGATCAGTGGAACAACCGTCTTTGCTGATGCTGTCTTCACATTGCGGATGTAGTGAGACTCATCTACTATAACCACCTACAATGCATTTCATCAGTCAGTGGTTGATTTTGGTGTGCATCCATAGCCCATACTCATTGTTTGTATCCAGCTGCATTGTTTATGAGTAAAATGTGCTCGGGAGTTTGGGTCAGTACCTAAGGTTGTGAAACATGAAAGGAATGCCCTCAACAAGATTTGAAAATGAATCACTGATCAGTCCATCAGAAAACTACATCAGACAATGGGGAAACTAGGACAACAACTTGGTACTTCTGTATCCATAAGTTTATAAATTTATATTATAGCCCATTTGTGGTGACAGCTGTTTCCTTGGTAGAAACAAGTACTTTTGTCCTTTATTGAGGCTGCAAGAGATATGCTCTGGTAGAGATCAAACATGGACTGGTGGACTCTATACCACAGCACTCTTTTGAGTATCACGCTTTGAAGACCTTACTCTAAATCATTCAAATAGCCACAACTCCACCTTATTTCAAAATTAATGGAATTCTTAATCCTACATGACCCACCTGAAAGCCTTGACTGAAGAGGGCCTCCTTTAAAAGCCGACTGGTGGCCTTGCTGAGAAGCCCAAATGTCGTGATTGTCACCTTAGCCTTGCCAATCTCACTGAAATGGTTTAATAAAGAAGTTTTCTTGCAAATCTTATTCATATATTCATGCTTGCCGTATGAGAACAAACATACAAAAACAGGCATTTGAATTTCACAATAGACACTACTTTAATGTTCCATGAAATAACTTTTTACTTACATTTCATAGAAGTTCTTTTTTCATTTTTTTTTTGCTGATAATCAGAATTTCTCTCGTTTTTATAAAACAGTTTTAATATTGCAAACAATACTTTTTTTAATATTGCAAACAATACTTTAAAACGTTATTTATTTTCTATATTACTCCGAGAACCCTTGTTACCATCTAACCTCATACCTGACATCACTGCCCGACTGTACCAGGTTGATGTCTGCAGGGTCAATGTCTGGGAGCCATTTCTCAAACTCTTCAATCCAGCAGTATCGAAGTGACGATGGCACAATTATCAGGAGGGGCCATTCATCACGGTAGTAGTAGGAGACAGAGATGGCCTGCAGGGTCTTCCCAAGACCCATCTGGGAAAACAGAGAAATATTGGTTTAAACTGAACAAGAAGGGTAAAAAAGGCCGTCACTAAGAAGGTCTGTACCTTATGTATTTAAACAATATGCAGTCTTCACAATACAATTTTGAATTTTGTTGCCTGTTGCCCTTTCAGGGCGGAATTTGTCAAAATGAACTTGCCCAAAGCAACTCTTACTTGCCCAAACAAATTATTATCATATTGAATGTTTTCCAAAAACCTTTTTTTAAGGTTTGTTATCTATAAGCATTTTGTTCTGTTCTTTACTATGAAAAGATATCCAACAATTAATTCAATGCGTTGGCAGAGTTCTTGTCATTCTATAAATGTGTAAAATTGCTTTAAATTAGACACAAAACCTTGAAGAATTTCAATTATCAATTATTTGATATTGTTTTTGCTGACATACCACTTGCCCATTCAGACTTGCAAACTTAATATGTAACTTCAGCAATTTTGAATTCCCTGGCTTTCTGGCAATAGGGTTATAATGAAGACGATTATTATTATATATGTTTCAAATCATTTGATAATATTCATAAAGGCACTCTTTACCATATACTGTTTACCTTAAATTATAGATGCATTGTTCAAAAACACTCATTTTTAAATTTATGCTAATTGTCAGCTTACTTAAATACTTAAGGTGGTTGATGTGCATAAACTACAAAACACCTACCTCATCAGCAATCAAGCATCTGCAAAAAATAAATATCTTTATTTAGAATCTTTTTTAAAATATAACATTCAGAGCTTTTTTATCAAATTGTAACAATGATTTAATCAAAAGAATAATCGGTTTACCAAGAAAGCATGCAATATGTGTTGATGCAAAATATGGCTTCACAACGTAGTGATTTATTATAATGTTTTGGTTAAATTTAAGTGTGGTCGCTTCAAAAACTATCTTTTGCAAGTTTGGTGTTGCCCGATATATATAATAATTATAATATTTATCTAATCTGACACAACATAGCACATTGCAGGCCTGCTTGAGCATATTAACATTATATAACTCTATATTTTGAAGTGAAGTACTCCATTGATTGTACTGGATATATGAATTTTGTTAAAAACATTGAACCATGTACATTGCCAATGGCCATACATGACGTTGCTATATTGCTGTATGTCTTTTAAATACAAGAACTAAGCTTTTGATGGTTAATGTGTACACAAAGAAAAGCTTAAAATGATCCAACGAACACAACCACTACAAGGCTGTCACTAGTAGACAAGTAACATGAAGAAATTCAAGAATAGAAACCTAACATTTGATTTTTTAGTTTTGCTGAACAATGAAACAAGATGTCAGCAACATTAAAATTTGGTTGTGGGATAATAATTTAAGTCTATATCTATAGTATTCACAGGCTATTGCATACGACCACTGTAAGTAGCAACAAAAATAGTCAATGACCGATTCTATCTTTTACTCAGATTCCCAATAACAGGTAAAACGCGAAATCATATGACTTCGTCCAAAATGAGTTGTTTCACACAATTTCAGTTCTTACCGGCCATTTTTTCGAACTGCAAACAAGACGCCCTTTTTCTGGAATGGCATAAGCCTATGTAACAGTTTCGGTGGAAGTTTTGAAAGTATTTCAGTGTCAGTTTCACCCGCCATTGGAAAATTTAAGAACAGGGGCAGTAACTCTTAAACATTGAAAGGTTTAATAACACTATTTTTTTCCGACGCCAAGTCAAAACCTACGCCCAAATGCTCAGGCAGTTCTATCCATCCCGAGAGATAAAAAGAGGTCCTAAACATGTCCATATACTAGTTACTTGTTACACACGTGAAGTGTACAAGATACAAGAACATTTCACGCCGAATACACATTACAAAACTTGCTCACCAAACTAATGCACTAGTGAATTGTAACCACGCCTACCCCCACCCCCATGCCCGGGGGTATACCGGGGATAGCCGGGAAAATAGGCCGTGTTTTTACCTTCCAGGTGGCCCCGCAGTGCCGGGTGAATGCGTTGGTGTTATCTTCGAGCAAAATATATCGGGAATGGGCCATACCTAGTCCCTGGGGTGCGGGGGCATTTGGCGGGGATTTTACCATCAGTTCCTCTCCGCAGGGCGGGGATTCTACCCGGGGTTAGCTGGACCGAAAGTCATAGTCCCCGCTAAATCCCGGTACTGGTAGGGCTGTGGTTACAATTGACTGGTGCATAATTTCCGACAAAATTCAGATCAAATTACATATCAACAATGCAACACAGACCTGGAAGTTAATAAATGCTTAAAAATAAGATTAAAGTTAAATAATATAACTGGCACTGATAGTATACCATTTTAAATGATTATAAATCGATGTAAATATATATAACATTTAAGTGTAAACCGGCATACCAGAATATTAAAATTTATCACTTTTTACCATAATTTGTTTATTAAAAATATGCTTACAAGATTATTCAGACGTTATGCTCATGTATGAATTTAATATGAATTAAAATAAATAATTGCAAATAATATTGATACAAGCAGATTGCCAAATAAAACACAAAAACTGCGCAAAGTATATGGGTATTGGAGACATACATAAATCTGAGAAAAATGTGACAATGTACTTTTAGAGTAAAATGAAATGAAGCATAACTAAAGGGTTGAACATGCTAAAAGCTATATGAATGGAGATTAGAAGCAAAATGTATAACGACACACGAAACTCTCGAAATTTGGTCCCGACCAGGTGCCTGATTTTGGTGATTTTTTACTGATTATGTATGACAAATGTTCGTGCTGAATGTGTCGGCCCAGTATTTGGTGACCATGCAAGTACCTAATCAATGACTGAGGCTTACTTGTATCCATGCCCTCTAGTCAATTTTATTTATCGACGCAGATAATGCATGCTCACCTGGTACATCCACCCAACAATGGCAAACTAGGCATTTTAGCAGCGGATAAATGTTGGCTTGTGAGGTGATGATGAGACGTCATCTGGCTGGTGCTACTAGTGGTCTTGTAATGCGCCCCCAGTTTCAATTAGACGTCCTGCTCCGGGCATTCAACGGCCGGTAATAGTTGCGTGCCGGCGGCACCTAGCATAGTCCAAGATAAACCCGACCAGTAATATTTTCATGAGACATTGATCTCTTCTTAGCAGTTGTCGTGGCCAGGTTCCCACGGAAACAAGCCCGCAGGAGCTCGCGGTTTGCAGCTAGTCTTGATTGCCACACTTGGATCAAGTTCTCTGGTTTTGTTTGTGATGCACGATGCTCATTTCACAAGTCACCGGTAAAGAGTGCTGTCTTTTTCCGCTTTTATCTTTGCCCGTGGTCATTTTGTTGCACCCCGCTGCATTCAATTGTTTAATTTAGATGTTCTTGGTTGATGTCCTATAGTCGAGTAGTATCCACGTGTTGGTTGGTGTCCCGCCGTCGAACAGTATCCACGTGTTGGTTGGTGCCCCGCCATCGAACAGTATCCACGTGAAGGCTGGTGTCCCTATATCGAACAGTATCCACGTGTTGGTTGGTGCCCAGCCATCGAACAGAATCAACGTGTTGGTTGGTGTCCCACCGTCGAACAGCATCCACGTGTTGGTTGGTGTCCCACCGTCGAACAGCATCCACGTGAAGTCCGGTGTCCCTATATCGAACAGTATCCACGTGTTGGTTGGCATCCCGCCATCGAACCGTATTCACGTGCTGGTTGGTGCCCCGCCATCGAACAGTACCCAAGTGTTGGTTGGTATCCCGCAATCGAACAGCATCTATGTGTTGGTTGGTATCCCCCATCGAACAGTATCCACGTGTTGGTTGGTGCCCCGCCATCGAACAGTATCCTTGTGTTGGTTGGTATCCCGCCATCGAACAGTATCCACATGTTGGTTGGTGTCCCGCCATCGAACAGTATCCACGTGTTGGTTGTTGTCACTATATCGAACTGTATCCACGTGTTGGTTTGTGCCCCGCCATCGAACAGTATCTACGTGTTGGTTGTTGTCCCACCGTCGAACAGTATCCATGTGTTGGTTGTTGTCCCTATATCGAACTGTATCCACGTGAAGGTTGGTGCCCCGCCATCGAACAGTATCCAGGTGTTGGTTGGTGCCCCGCCATCGAACAGTTTCCACGTGTTTGTTGGTATCCCGCCATCGAACCGTATCCACGTGTTGGTTGGTGCCCCGCCATCGAACAGTACCCAAGTGTTGGTTGGTGCCTCGCCATCGAACAGTATCCACGTGTTGGTTGGTGCCCCGCCATCGAACAGTATCCACGTGTTGGTTGGTATCCTGCCATCGAACAGTATCCACGTGTTGGTTGGTATCCTGCCATCGAACAGTATCCACGTGTTGGTTGTTGTCCCTATATCGAACTGTATCCACGTGTTGGTTGGTGTCCCGCCATCGAACAGTATCCACGTGTTGGTTGGTGTCCCGCCATCGAACAGTATCCACGTGTTGGTTGGTGTCCCGCCATCGAACAGTATCCACGTGTTGGTTGTTGTCCCTATATCGAACTGTATCCACGTGTTGGTTGGTGTCCCGCCATCGAACAGTATCCACGTGTTGGTTGGTGTCCCGCCATCGAACAGTATCCACGTGTTGGTTGTTGTCCCTATATCGAACTGTATCCACGTGTTGTTTGGTGCCCCGCCATCGAACAGTATCCACGTGTTGGTTGATGTCCCGCCGTCGAACCGTATCCACGTACGTGTTGGTTGGTGTCCCTCCATCAAACAGGTGCCCCGCCATCGAACAACATCCATGTGTTGATGGGTGTCCCGCCATCGAACTCCATCCACGTGTTTGTTGGTGCCCCCGCCATCGGACTTTGTGCACGTATAGTTTGGTGTCCTGCAATATCCACTTTTGTAATATCTTTTGCAAAACAAATGCCCGAAATGAACATGTTAATAAAACAAATATTTTATATATTACTCACCAAATAAGAGAGTATTTTAAAAAGGGTCCTGCCGGATATACAATGTGGTTCAGGCGAGAGCCTGATTATCCTGCTGAATCTGGTTTTCATGGAAGTTTTGCATTAGTTGCATGAATTATTAGACGATTTCAGTTCTCAAGTGAAGTTAATTATAGTAAGACGTCATAATTGTCGTCGCTTTAACGATCTCAGATTTTATTAAAGCTGTAATATCAATTATGCTTGCATGAGGAAAATGTGTTGTTGTTCTACAATATGATTTTATTTGATATCGATCAAAATTATAGTGCAACTTATCTTTGCAGTTACTCCTTTATACCAGTACTTCTTCCCTCAGCGTCAGAGACATTCCATTGGGAATTGTATCTGGTTTGGCAGCGATAACTGCAACATACTTATCGACAGAAACAACCGCCTCTTGTCGTGGATCCGGTGAAAGAACCCGTACGATGATGAAAACGCGACAGTACGATAATGATAACGTGATAATACGAAAGTACGATGATGATAATGCGATAAACTATCGTGTTTTCACCATCATACTTTCGCGTTTTCACCATCGTAATATCGTGATTTCGCGTTTTCATCATCGTACTATCGTACTGTCGCGTTTTCATAATCGTACTATCGATAGTACGATGATGAAAACGCGATAGTACGATGATGTAAACACAAGTACGATGATGAAAACACGACATTACGATGATAAAAATGCAACAGTACGATGGTGAAAACGCGAAATCACGAAACTACGATGATGAAAACGCGACAGTAAGATGATGAAAACACGATAGTTTATCGCGTTTTCATCATCGTACTATCGCGTTTTCATAATCGTATTGTCGCGTTTTCACCATCTTAGTTTCGTGATTTCGCGTTTTCATCATCGTTCTATCGAGTATCGCGTTTCAGATCAACACATTCACAAGGGATGGCCCTAACGGCATTCCGTATCCAGGCCCCTCCTAAGAACCTGCAGTACCAGTAAAAAAAAACCTCTTCTTTTACTTCTTCCACAGGTAAGTTCATTTTCAAAGTGTAAACAATTTGACCGAATATCTAAAAAAAAAATGTACACAATTATTTGTCCAGCATTCAAAGATTATTGAAATCTCTTGAAAATACAAACACATTTAATATATAATGCATAAGTTTTGTTTTCAATGTATTTTCCGTACCAATAGGATGGAAGTACATAAAGGGGTTCCGGGCGTTCACCGATACAGAGCCCTTGGAAATCCCGAAGCATTGCGCCACTATATGGCTGAGTATGAAAGGTGTGCGAAGCCGTTCTCCAGCAGAAGCCAGCACTGTGCAGGTACTTCCGAGTCCTCGCGGTTGGCGAAAAAAAAGGTTGTGTGTAACGGACCAAGGAGGGCTTACCCTCTGACATTGCTCATCTTTTCCTCCCTGCAGCACATCATGACAGACTTCAACATGGCCCTCCAGGTACTAATAACCCCCATGTACGTTTATGGCAGTATAACATTAATTTATTAAAAAACAAAAAACAAATGTTTGTCAAACAGTATGCCCCCCTGAGCGCCATGTTGTCAGGATTATTTGGACAATTGAATGAAATATGCATGGACCGCCAAGTCAAGTTTGAGGGCCATGGGTGCAGGCAGTGTCAAGTTATCACACAGACAAGCTTTTTGCGTCCAAGGTTACTATGACCTTGACCTTTGACTCGATGACCCCTTAAATTAAAAGGGGTCATATACAGGTCAGGCACAACCCCCTAGTCAAGTTTGAGGGACATGGGTGCAGGCATTGTCGAGTTATAACTCAAACAACATTTTCGCATTCAAGGTCACTGTGACATTGACCTTTGACTCGATGACTCCTAAAATCGATAAGGGTCATCTAATGGCCAGACCCAACCTTCATGTCAAGTTTGATGATCATTGGTCCAGGCTTTGTTGAGTTATCACTGGGAGAATCTTTGTTAACTTTTTCGTGTTAAAGGTCACTGTGACCTTGGCCTTTGACCCGATGAAACCTCAAATCAACACGGATCATCTAGTTGTCAGGCCCAACCTTCATGTCAAGTTTGATTACCAAAGGTCCAGGAATTCTCGAATTGGCTTCAAAGTCACTGTGACCTTGACCTTTGACCAGATGATCCTCAAAATAAATAGGGGTCATCTACTGGTCTGGCCCAACATCCAAGTCAGGTTTGAGGGCCTTGGGTGCAGGCATTGTCGAGTTATCACTCGGACAACATTTTATCATTCAAGGTCAATGTGACCTTGACCTTTGGCCCGATGACCCCCAAAATCAATAGGGGTCATCTACTGGTCAGGCCGAACCTCCAAGTCAAGTTTGAGGGTCATGGGTGCAGGCATTGTCGAGTTATCACTCGGACTTTTTATCATTCTAGGTCAATGTGACCTTGATCTTTGGTCCGATGACCCCAAAATCAATAGGGGTCATCTACTGGTCAGACCCAACCTCCAAGTCAAGATTGAGGGACATGGGTGCAGACATTGTCAAATTACCAATCGGACAACCTTTTATCATTCAAGGTCACTGTGACCTTGACCTATGACCCGATGACCCCTTAAATCAATAGAGGTCATCTACTGGTCAGGTCCAGCCTCCATGTCAAGTTTGATGACCATAGGTCTAGGCATTGTTGATTAATCAGACAAGCTGTAAAATCCTTATACCATTTAAGGTCACTGTGACCTTGACCTTAGACCCGATGGCCCCTAAAATCAATAGGGGTCATCTACTGGTCAGGCCCTATCTTCATGTGAAGTTTGATGACCATATGTTCAGGAATTGTTGAGATATCACTCGGACAAGCTTTGGTCTACCGGCGGACCGACCGACCCACCGACCGACCGATGGCATGTGCAAAGCAATATACCCCTCTAAATCGAAGGGGGGCATAAAACACATTAGTTTTATATTAAGTATGAAGTTAAAAGGTTTCTTCACATTTAAATAGGCTGGGCCCCGTATTTGCCTTTGGTTTGCCATTTAAAAGATATGTGTATATTTAAAACAAATTTAACTATGCTTAAAAAGTTGCCAAATAAACAATTTCAATTACATTCAATTTCATAAGCGTGTGTTCTTCATATGATATAATTTTATTTGCAAAAATACTTTGTACTTTTTCAGTGGTTTAATTGAGAATGAGGGTGATGCCATTTGTGAACGCTGAGAGCCTCCTGTGAGAAGCAGTGGAGTTCCATATACACTCATTGAAGAACCTGTCATCATACAACGAAAACAGTCCAACCAGAGGATCCTAAGAGCGGTCATAACAGAAGACTCATTACAGACTTAAGGGTCACTATTAAGGACAGGCAGCTCCCTAGCATGTCACCGAGACCCTCCTGACATGCTTAGCAATAACGCATTCTAACGGTGATCAAGAGTGTTGTTTCAGCGTACTGAGGAAAATATAAACTGCCTCGGCGTCAAGGTTGACCACAGAGACTATCCACAATTTTGTGTTAAATTAAAACAAGAGAGCCGTGATGGCCCTAAATCGCTCACCCGAGTACAAGTGTTTAATCTTTGTAATCAATATAGCTTGATATTTGCTCTCAAAGCTGTACATATGATTTTGAAAAATGTAGCTTCAAAAGTAGGTCAAAAGGTCACCTGACAATGTCAATATTGATGTGTTTTCAAACTGTACACTTGCTCGAAATTTCATAACAGAGACTTAAAAAATAAGAAAGGTCAAAAAGTTACAATTAAGGTCATCCAAGCACAGCTTTGATATTTCTTTTCAAAACTGTACACATGGTCAAAATGTCATTGCTGCACCTTTAAAAACAAGATAGCAGGTCAACAAGTCGCAGTCATACCAGGACAACATTGATATTTGTTATCAGAACTCCACACGTGGTCCAAGTGTCATTGCTGTAGCTTCAAAAATAAGAAAGTAGGTCAACAGGTCACAAATCAAGGTCATCCAAGCACAACATTGTTATCTGTTTACAAAATTTCTTCGCTATAATTTCAAAAATACGAGAGAAGGTCAAAAAGGATGGGCCTGGCTTTGACCCAAGGGTCATAATTGCACAATCTTGGTAGAGCACCACTATATGATGCTTGTAACAAATTATTTAAGGGTGGGCCGAGCAGTTTCAGACCTGAAGTTTTTCAAGAATACCCTATATAAGTCCACAGGAAACATCAGGGCATAGCCAGTTTTGACCACAGAGGCATAATTTGATGTTCACAAGCAATTGTGTTAAGTACAGACATAGGAACGACGGACTGTGCACCATCCAAAAGCAGCAATATACTGCCTTAAACTCTCAGGACTTCATAAAAAACAACAAAAATAATATTTAAGTATTAATGTTCCCTTTTTCCATCCTACACAACATAGCTTTCTATCTTTAATCAAGAGAGAAATTCTTGTATACATATATATATATATATATATATATATATATATAAGCTGTATTCGCTAACCACTTAAAAGATAAGAATGCAACTTACAATGGTCTACATGTACTTTAATGGTAGTCTGATTATTAAATTCATCATGGAGTAAAAATAAAATTCTTCTTAAAAAAATATAGAGATATATATTATTACTTAAACCTATAAAAAGAACAATTATTACCTTTGAAGTGTGACTACTGTGAAGAATTAATAAAATTTAAAATATATTCCCTTGTTACTAAAAATAGACAACTAAAAATAGACAATAATGCAATCTCCAACAGAAAGGGAGATAATATAGCAAGATTTGCTGCCCCTGCTTCTAGTGTAAACTTTACATATCCATCAGATTTTAACAAAATTATAGTGAACTTGTAACCCATCCAAGTCCATGTTAAGGAACTCAACAAATTGTTGTAATTCAAGTGTTTGTAAAAAATAATGAGGTCAAAGCAATCAAGAAAAGAGCTTTGAAGTTCTTATTGGATTAGTACTGAAAGTTCAAAATGTTACGGGTTTATTTTTTGACTTTGTGTTTTGAACATTTAAAATAAACCTTGTTGTTTTATTTGTATGATAAACTTCAATCAATGAACATTACACATGGTCTCTACAACTTATACTTGTAGTTGAAAATATTGACCTAGACAGTTTTATATTAGTTTATATTATATTTTGAGATCTCTCCGAGAGGAAAAAAGCTCACTTAGGTAGTTTTCCTACTCTAGAAATATTGTATGTGCATGTATATGTATACATCTCTACAGAAACTGCACATGTTGATGGATAGGGGTATAAGTGATATAAATTAAATACAATTGCACTTGTTTATATTGCTCTTTATTTCACTAAAACTAACGTATCACAATTATTTAAATGAGTAAGTCACTGAATAAGTCTACAAATCGTTCCACTTTTATCTGAGTACTGATTGAGCTGTGCAACACAGTCCTGTATAATTAAAACAAAACATTCTACAATCATAAAATGAATGTAGAAGAAAAATTAATTTCAGACCTAAAAAACACTATTTTTAATTGCAAAATTTGTTTACATATGTAACTTGTGCATGTCATTATATTTCAGAAACTCTCATCTTCAGAGTGAGACAATGAATTCTTTATTTCCTCGTACAAATGTTGCCTCCTCTGCATCACTGTTTTGATATTTATTAGAATCTGTGGGTTTCTGTAATGCTGACTTTCGACTCCTAACTGATCTGAAAATACATACAAACATAACTTAATGCAATGTATCATGATGTACATGTATATCATTCATGATCATTATTGAAAATTACTTTAAAATTGTTGTAGTTGGTTTAAATTGCTTTCATTTCTTTTAACAACAATGTTTTCTTACCAGTTATGCCGTTACTAAGTACTGCTACTTGGTTACTTACCAGTTATATCATTACTTGGCACCGATACTTGGAATCTAACCAGTTATGTCATTACTAGGTACTGGTACTTGGTTTCTTACCAGTAATGTTATTACTTAGAACTGGTACTTGCTTTCCTACCAGTTATGCTGCCACTACTTTGAACTGGTACTTGCTTTCCTACCAGTTATGCTGCTACTACTTAGTACTGGTACTTGGTTTCTTACCAGTTATGCCATTACGTAGTACTGGTACTTGCTTTCCTACCAGTTATGCTGCCACTACTTAAAACTGGTACTTGGTTTCTTACCAGTAATGCCATTACTTAGTACTGGTACTTGCTTTCCTACCAGTTATGCTGCCACTACTTAGTACTGGTACTTGGTTTCTTACCAGTTATGCCATTACTTAGTACTGGTACTTGCTTTCCTACCAGTTATGCTGCCACGACTTAGAACTGGTACTTGCTTTCCTACCAGTTATGCTGCCACTACTTTGAACTGGTACTTGCTTTCCTACCAGTTATGCTGCCACTACTTAGTACTGGTACTTGGTTTCTTACCAGTTATGCAATCATTTAGTACTGGTACTTGGTTTCTTACCAGTTATGCCATAACTCAGTACTGACACTTGGTTTCTTACCAGTTATGCCATAACTTAGTACTGGTACTTGGTTTCTTACCAGTTATGCCATAACTTAGTACTGGTACTTGGTTTCTTACCAGTTATGCCATAACTTAGTACTGGTACTTGGTTTCTTACCAGTTATGCCATAACTCTGTACTGACACTTGGTTTCTTATCAGTCATGTCATTACTTAGTTCTTGTTCAATCCAACCATGTCTGTTTCTGAAGAACCCTGAAATAAGCAAATGTACAAAGAATAAACAACAAATCCTTTCATTATTTACAATATGTAAACTAAAAATAATATGACATTCAGCTAACCAAGGACACAATGGAAATAACGTTCTTCAGTAATGATAGTAAAATCTATTTTAATAGCCCCTTTATATCAATACCAAAATCATATAAGAGCACAGCAAGAGCATCACAAGCAGTTGCTAAAGTTTGTCTGTTAATTGTGGATGTAGGTAGGTTATGGCGGGTTGGGTTTAGTGTGTGTATTGGTAAGAACCAACTGTCAAATAAAGGGCCCTGCTAGTGAACACTAGTAGCAGTCATTGGTTCCAGCCCCACACCGGTAACACTTTGATAGTAACTAACTATTATTCAGCCAGAGTTAGCTCCTACTAATTTATTTTAGCTCGATTGGAAAGACGCCTGAAATTAGAATATGAATAACCCTTAAGTCCATTTCCTTGGAAGAGACCAGTACTGATGTCCTTTTTGAGAGGCCATGAGGAAGCACCTTTGTGGGGGCTCAAACCCGCAACCTCTTGGTTAAAAGGCTGACATTGATACCACTTCACCACTCTTATATCTTTATATAAATTAAAAGTGATTTTTTAAGCCAGATTTATGGGCTTTGATATACATGTACTAATTTGCTAGGGTATTAGTTTCATGTAAATATCTTGGGAAGATTTTTTAGTAATGGCCATGGTCTAATGATTAAGCACATCAAAACCGCTGTCAATGAAATGGCTATGAATTTCTCATATCTTTTTTTGTCTAAAAACATGAAGATGAAATTATCCTTTCTGCTTTAATGATGTACAGTAGTCAAAGTGTTTGATACTTCGATTAGACCGAACTTCTTTGAGACGCACACTCACTGTGCTCCAGGGTCAGGGCTAAGTTGTGTTTGGTTGGGCCTTCTCTACGAGGGTCAGTGTGTTGGTCAGGTAAAGACCAATGGCCAGGTAAGGGCTTGGCTAAGTCTAGGGGAGCCTTCAATATGTAGTAGCTCCGGGATCTCATCACTACTACAGCACTGGTCAGTTTAATGGTCAGTGTCAATGTGATGGCCAGTACAGCAAACGTCCGTGTTAGGGTTTGGCTGTGTCCTTGTGTGCTTTCTTCATATGGTATCCCCGGGAACTGGTCTGGGTAAATCCCTTGCCACATATGGAACACTTGTATGGCTTTTCTCCTTTAAAGAAACAAAACACAAACTTACAAATAATATAAATTGGAAAACCTGGATTTCCTTCAATCAAGAGTAATTTTTATAAGTTGGATAGCATTTTTTTCAAGAACTGCCTTTATATTGTTCAAGAAATTACAATTATATACTGGTTCATGGTGTATAACTGGGTAAAGGGATGTCCTACCGCTCCTAAGTTATAGTGAAAAAGCATCTGAAAACACAACTAATTTTCTTTGTCCTATCTTTTTGCACAAGAAATGGAAATACAGTCAAAGTGAGCTAGTCAAAATTAAACAAGATATGATTGTCAAACAATATGCTCTTTTGAGCGCCATGTTGTCAGGAATAATTGCACAATTGAATAAAATATGCATAGGCCGAAATGCCAGCTGATATGACCTGATGACCTCAAAATAAATCGATTTACGAGTTGAAGGTCATTATGACCTTACCTTTGGACCTAATGACTCCAAAATCAATAAGGGTCATCTACTGATCCCACCCAACCTCCATGTCAGTTTTAACGAACAAAGGTCTATGTGTAGTCTAGTTGTCACTTTGACAAGCTTTTTTTGCATTCAAGGTCACTGTGACCTTGGATTTTGACCTCATGACATCAAAATCAACAGGGGTCATCGACTGGTCACACCTACAACCTTCATGTCAAGTTTGAGGGCCATGGGTGCAGGCATTGTCAAGTTATCACTTGGACAAACTTTTCGCATTTAAGGTAACTTTGACCTTGACCAACTTTGACCTTGACCCTTGACCCCAAAATCATAAGGGGTCATCTTCTGCTCACACCCAACCTCCAAGTCAAGTTTGAGGACCATAGGTCCAGGCATTGTAGATTTATCACTTGGACAAGCCTTGTTCTACAGACCTACTGACTGACTCACCAACTGAAAAGCAATATACCCCCTTTTTTGGAAGGGGGGCAAAATGATGTTGTTGTTTTTTGTAAAAAAGCAGGGCTGTATCAATGAAGCATCTGTAAACTTTGAATTTCTGTATTTCTGAGAAAAAAAGAGTTTTTATTTTAAATGGTGTTTTAAGTTTTAACTTTAGATACTTATGTAACAGACTCTTGCATTGTCTAGTTGTTATAACTAAAACAGTGAATCATTGATATTTCTTTCAGCATAATTATCTATTTCTTTCAACATTAATTAAAAGTTGTAAACACCAAAATACCTGAGTGTGTGACTTTGTGTTTTTTGAGAGATGAACTTTCAGCAAAGCTTTTCCCACAGTTGGCCACCTCACATTTGTATGGCTTCTCACCTGTAGTATAAGGATAATAACAAACTGCAAAAACTAACATTATTATAAACTACTGAAATACTGTTTGAATACATAAACATTTCAGACGTCTTTTGCGTGTTCCAAACTATCAGAAGTTCCAATTAATCAACTACGGCATAGAATCAAAATGCAAAGCCGAAGTTTTTCACCAATTGATACTTTTCCACAACTTTGAACTGTGTCTCTTTATACTGACCAGTGTGAGTGCGGGCATGGCTGTTGAGCTGGGAAAGGGTGGTGAAAGCACGGCCACACTGTGTACAGGGGTAGGGCCGGTCCCCGGCATGGGTTCGCTGGTGGGCCGCCAGGTGTTGGGCTGTGCTGAACACACAACCACACTCCTGACACCGATGGCTTCGGGATCCGCTGTAATGTAATATTACCACAGTAAGAGTTCTAGCCTGGAAAATGGACAGAATTAGAAGGGGAAGTATCATGGAGTCTACATGTACTGCTGATTTCCCTTTGACAACTACAGTTAAGGAACACGCACCATGTACTTCACTTACAACAAATTTGATATATTTTGTATATTTCGTTTGTCATTTTATTATAGAAATCAATGGATGTTTGTATTTGTTGCCATTTTATATATTATACGGCCACTTGGGTTGATGACCATCTGGTTAATATATATTCTCTCTTCTTTTTTTTTTAATATCTATAGAAATTCTCTGAATCAATTTTCTGAATGAATTTGGCCTATGGTGGGTGGGCCATCCCTTTCACCTTTTGTTCCTTTTGAAAAGGAAAGATGTAGGAGAATAATCTTGACTCCAGGAGTTACTACCTGTGAGTATTGAGATGGTAGTGCAGGTGACTTCTGTAGGCAAATGTCCTCACACAGCCGGGCTGGGGACACACATACTGCAAGTGGCCCGTCATGTGCTCCTCTAGGAGAGACTCGCTCATAAAGTGCTTCAAGCAAATATGACACACAAACAATACTCTCTTGTTGTGGATGTCCGGGTCAGAGCCAACCTTCAAGTTGACATGCTCACTATCCAAGGGAAATTCATCTGTTTTTGCTTGTTTAAAATCTTCATCTAGAAAAATAACAGTTTGATCTTTTTTCTGTTCTATGTCTGTTGGCAGGGACATTAAACCATTTTGTACTGTTATATTATCTTCATTTGACAATTCATTAGAATTTAATAAATTTGGAGCACCTTTTGATTTTTCGATTATAACTGTGGGACAATTTACAACTTGTGGCATGTCTTTGACTTCAACGTATTCCACAACATTTTCCTTTGGTGGAATATTCTGGACAGCAAAATTAAGTTCTCGATCACAGGTCACCAACTGACGTTCTGACTTTTTGCCTACAACTGGATTTTGAAAACAACTGGTATCTTTACCCACATCTGGTTTAACAGAAATGGCCTCATCATTGTCTAACAATGAGTTTATACTATTAAATGCCTCAACTGAAATTTGCATATCAGTTCCACACGGTGTTCTTGATCTGTGACCTAACTCTTGGTCATTGCACTTGAAAGAAGCATCAGAATGTTTAACAGGTAATTTTACTGGAGTATCAACAGACTTATTAAAACTCTCCAGCGAGTATTTCTCTGGAGACAGAGTGGCAGAGTGGGACTGTGTGCTACTGTTCACTCCCCCAAGTTCATCCTGGGAGATATTGTACTCATGCATGATGGCTTCCTGTGTCTGTGAGATGAGTGAGGCGGTGGCAAGGGCGTGGATCTCATGTAATCGGGGACGGGGCAGGTTGAAAGGGTTGTACAGGCTGGCTCCCCGGTCATCCCCACCCCCACCACTGCCGCTGAGGGACGTAAGGAGCAGGGCCAGGGGATTGGTGCCCGGTAAGTCCCCCAGGCTGGGGAACAGCTCAGCCAACGATGAGTCTGCATCAATAAAACGAGATTTTAGAAAGTTGCAGACAAAAACTGTAGAGTATTTATACATTATTGTATTAAGATACATTAAATAAGATTTGTATTTTGCATCTTGCATCAAAAATGTTTTAAATACTGACTGATTTTATAGAATCAAGCTTCAACAAAAGTTATTACCAAACTCATAGTCACTCTGTGAAGAACTTGCAGATGACTGGTTATCCATTTGTATGTTCTGAAAAATAATTACAAAATTATTTTTCTAACCATAAAAGGAATCATATGTTCCAATATTTCATTCTGATCTCATTCCATTCACACTTATTTATATACATTCTTACCAGGTCTGTGATTTCTAGAACCATATGGACTTTGACACAAAGACTTCAATAATGTAGGTATAGCAATAGACTGTGTTATTGCTTTTTACCTAACTTTTCTATGTTTAGAAGTGTTGAACAACGTAAGAAATACCATATCATTAAAATGGATGGCCTTTAGAACAAATAGTTTGTTTTTTACAATAATGTCAAAAATGAAAAAGACTTTGGGAGGTACTTATAATATTTGTCTGTCTGTCATCAGGCTTTTGTTCCAAATACTGTTGTGTTTTACATGATGTACAACTTAACATGCTTTTTTATTCTAAAAAATTCACATTAATTTCATTTATATTTAACTTTTAACATCATGTAACGAGAAGCATGTATGTTTAAGTTTAAGAATCTCTGAATCTCTCTCTTGTTAACTTTTCATGTTTCATGATTCTGGCTCAAAAACACTTGCTTTATATCGATGGCCTCACTTCAAAATACCTAAGCTGCATTAATTCTGTTTTGGAATTATTACATCACTGCCGATAAGAAAATGGTGTTGCATCATGTGATCAAAATGTCGAGCAATGATTTAGACATCTCACAGAAAAGAAAAATGCTGAACCTCCAGATATTGTAACTACAAAAATTTTAACTTTGGCATTCTGTAAAAAAATGTGTGATTAAATAACCAAGGTTAAATACTAAGATTGTTGCTACTGAAAACATGGGATTTTGTAGCTTCGACATTTGGAAGTGAGGCCATCGATATGCAATTTTATACTAAGTCAATGGCTGTATCACTACTCTAACTTGATGTCGTCACACACGATTTCAGGCTCTATATCCCATATTTTTACATGGTGGAGGGCCATTACCCTGCACTTACTGGGCGAAGCAATACACAAAACTACAGGTGCACAACTTTACATGGTAGTTAACATTCCTGTAAAGTTTTGTGACTCCAGCTTTTATATTTTTACAGATAAGCCCAACACAAGATTGCATTCTTTATAGGCTATTTTTTTTAACTTAGTCAAGGGTCATTACTCTGCCCTTATTTGGTGAAGCAACACACAATGCCCCAGTTGCACAACCTCAAATGCTAGTTAACATTCCTCCTACTTTCCGAAGCTTCGTGACTTCAGCTTTATATATAAGTATACTTTTTGAGATACGTGTGACACAAGAGTTGGAGCATAAAGAGTCCTGGCATAAAACAAGTGGACCGACGGATAGACAGACAGAGATAGGCAGGGTGTTTACTATAAGGCACCTTAATTACTTTCTAAAGTGAAATGTGGACCTGATACAATTCATGAGAATTATCATTTTCTCAAGTGACATTTAAACATGATACAATTCAATTAGAATTATAACTCTCTCAATCATTATTTTCTTAATCATTCTGGTCTTGAAAAGACAAAGGTCAACTTAGGGGTCCAAAGGATTTTAACTTCCAAAATGAAATGAATAATAATTCATTTTAGTTCATTTATATAATCACTTTATCCACAACCACATTTCAAAGTAAATAAAATATCACAGTTATACAACAACATGTATGTTTATGATAATACTTAACATAAAATAAACTCATTTATCTTACTCAATTGTTAACATCATTTTTAAATGTTGTATTCTGAATGCACTCATAATAAATTAGTGCTGTATGATGGTGAGTGCAGTGTCAGATTTACATGGATAGTAACATATGATTAATCTGGCTTTTGAGAATACTGGTAGTTTCATGATTTAAACACACATATTCATGTTTTGTTAAACAAACTTTTGACTAAAGTGTTCACTGTAACTTGTGTCACTCACTATCCACAATTTTTACATAGAAGGCAAACATCAGGACTGAGCACCCTCTTTTTCAGAAATATATCTATGAATGTCATGTTCTTCATCAAAGTACACTTTCTCAGACAGAAACCTTTGCTCACACTCACTATACCAGTCTTCAATGTCAAACTCCGGAAAGAAAAAATGTATTTCACGTTTCGCAGTTTCATCAGCATCGGACCCATGGGTGGAGTTTCTTGTGTCTGTGAGACCAAACCTCCCTCTAATGCTCTCCGGTTCATCATGTATGGTCTTAAACACCTTGGTTGGTCCCATTAGCTTTCTCCATTCAGCTATGGCGTTTTCACGTGCAAGGATATGTGTGCTAATTGGACCACTTGACATGAAAGATACGAGCCGGTTGTAGAAGAATCTTCCCTCATGTTCCTTGTAGAAGTCCTGAACTCGTGCACGTGTCAAGTGCATTCTCTTGGACCGAATAAAGAGAAACCCACTTTTGTGAATCATGTTCTTCACTTGATGGACAATATGGGGGTGGGATACGATGTCTGGCTTGAAGATGGCCAGTGTTAACTGCAGGGTTTTCGCTCTAGCTGCCATTAATCTTACTTCTGAAAAACTATAGTTCTGTATTCAAATAGCAGTCTTTTTATCTTCTTATTTCGTTTCAGCACCAAAATCTGAAGTATAAAAGGACAATTTTGTTTATTATAAATGAAAAGGAAAAATTGGAAAGATTAATAATGACTTTTCCATTTTTAATACAATTCAGGAAGTATCACTTAAGTAGAACTGTTTTGTTTAAATGA
Organism: Mya arenaria; assembly: GCF_026914265.1. NCBI lineage: Eukaryota > Metazoa > Mollusca > Bivalvia > Myida > Myidae > Mya > Mya arenaria. The sequence goes on from NC_069132.1 coordinate 20,520,632, forward strand.
CTTGTAAATTTTGAGAACTGTGTTTATCCAAAAAATCTAGAATATAATTCTGGCAGAGTATCTAGTCTTCTACTAACCAGTTTCAGGATATATCCATTTAAAAGGCTCTGCAGCATTTGTGTTCATCTGTTTGTACTGTGATGTCAGCATAAGAAATAAGTATTTTATTATAAACAGTAGGACTGTTTTAAATTTACACCTGATAACTTTATACATATTTTGAACCATTGTGCTCTGTGTCACAATTAAAGAAATTGAAACTTAAGTATAAATATCCTGGCAATCAATTTTGAAACATTTTCTCTGAAATTTAAGTTCCCAAAGAACTTCAGGATCTCTGACTATTCAACTACTCTACCTTGTTTTACATAATTTGCTATAAAATCATGCCAGCTCACAAAAGTGTATTCAAACAAATCATTTTAATAGAAAATCAGGCCATAAAAGTAACATTGACACCAGTTTAACATTTTGTATTTTGAACTTCCAACTGATCCAAGCTTTAACCTTTAGAAATTTCATTCAAAATTAGGGATTTTTCTTATTTGTATTACATATATATAATTCCTAAAAAGTTAATTTTAGATATGTGGCATTTTAATGAATAAATATCCCAAAACTGGTTTTTCTTTATCCACAGCAATCATTTTATAAGTAGGCATTCTTGTCAATTTTGTGTTCCTTCAACAGGAGTATGCCTAGGTACCCACAGGTGTACAGGAGTATGTCTAGGTACTCCCAGGTGTTCAGTAAACCTGTGAGGAAAAGTGTGCCCATTGTGGGGTTCGAACGCTTGACAAGGTTAACACTAATCAACTGAGCTAACCAGGCGGCTTGTTTGTATCCACCCACACAACACTCCTCCCCTCCAATAACCTTTTTAGGCGAACAGACTATTCCTGTCGTGTACCGCTGCACCATTAGGGTAAACATTGGAGTAAATGTGCACCCTTTGCGTGTCTCGATCCCACGACCGCTAGAACACTAGCTTAACCCTCTTACCAACTAAGCTAATCGGGTGGCTGGTTCTTAGCAACACATACTGCACTATGTCCGAACTCAACAGGCATCCGAAATAATAAACTTTTATACATGATCACATTGTGTTTTCAGAGAAGTCGGCGATATATTGTCTTGTGTGTCAATATGTCTGAAGATATATGGATGTGCTTTACTTACTTATTTCTCGATAAATGTCATAGCTAAATGTTCTTAATTGGATATTTAATTGTAACAGCTTGTTCCCTTTTACTTCCGGTTCGTCAAACTTTCAAGAGTGACTTCCCTTTTAACCAAGTTTGTCAGTGCTTTTCTTGATTTTCGTGATTATTTTCATGATTATTTTCATATTTTAAATATATGGTATTGTTGGATTATAAATGGTATTTCCAAATTGTATTTAATCATTCTGCAATAACTAAATGAAATGAGTCATTTCACCAAATTAATTTATACATTTATGAGCGCTCAGGGATACTTTTTTTATTATTTTGACATAAATATTGTATTTAATGTCGAAAAGATGAATATCAAACTCAAAATAAAGTGACGCGCACGAAGCATCGTCGGACTCCATGGCGTTTTGTTGGAGTTTACTCCTCTTTCTTACTTCTTCGATTGGAAACGATTCATATGTCATAACAGACCTATAAACCATGGTTTGTGTGTCCTTAATGTCATTCATAAGGGCTGTCCTTGGCACAATCTTTTCAGCAATATAAGGTCAAAATTGTCATGGTCCTAAAAAATCAAAATGCTTTTAAAAATCTGAAATTCAGGTACATTTAAATTATTGCTCTCGCATCCAGTAGACAGTTTTTGTTTTTTTTAAAAGTTGATATTGTAAGAGTCAATAATGTTTGTCAACTTTTTAGTTAATAAACCCTTAATAAATTTCATTTTAGGTTTAAACATTGTTATTTCATAGTTCTATGGATATGTTGGAATAATTATCTTATTTTGTGGTGTGCGTGTTTTTTTTAATTTGAAATCAATTTTAAATGATTTACACAATGAATCAACAAATTGAAAGTAAAAAAAAAAAGAATTAATATGATGGTGACAGATTAAATGAAATCATGAATGAATGATTACAATCTGGAATGAATGAGAGGATAAAAGTATGAAAGAATAAATGAATGAATAAACCAGAGCAAGAATAAATTGATGATTGAGGATTTTGGTGTGAGACAAAAGCTAAGACAGCTTGACCGCCCAGATGAAGTTTTTCAAGTACCTGTTTGGTATGATGTTGGTCTATGAGGTCAATAACCTCAGCAAGTCAATGCAACAAGCTTCAATAGCGGCATCTGAGGGATAGTGATAGTCTTCTGTCTCACAGATAACCTCAGCAAGGGGCTGCAGCAAGCTTCATTACAAAACCATTGGCCATACGACAGTGCTCCTATGTGAATTATTCAGCTATCTTAGGCAGCTGAAAATTCCTGCTAGGGAACTGTTCTCTGAAGTGGAAACTAGTCAGATATCTGTTGGTGATTACTGCCACAAGTGAAAGGTCTTTCTTGGTGCTGTGACACATCAAGACATACCTTTGTACATGATACATGAACATCTTAAACACTTGATGTCGCTTCACTTTCATAAGAACAGAGCTCATGCACTTGACTTTAAACAGGTGGCAAATGAGTTAAATGTATCTAGGGAATGTCGTTGTTGTGTGTTTGGCTCATTGAATGAACTGTGAAATGAAGTTTTGTACATATTTCTATGAACAAAGTTGAGTTAACAGTTAAGATAGTCTATACGTTGAGTGTTCTTGTGAAATTTAAATTGGATATATACATTTCCAAATGTAAATGCAAATATAATTAATCATGATAAAAAATGTTTATGTCTATCCATGATCAATACTGTTGTAATGTTCTTTACCTGTAAGTGTAACTATAAGATGTATATATATTGTTGTAACAGTTTGTACTCATTTGATACTTTTATTAAATGCAAAAACAAACATGGTGTACCCGTACATTGTGAAAACAAATTGCTGTTATGTAAATATCCCACTCGATTATAAATGATAATGCTGCTGAAGACAGGTCTGTTCATGTGTTTCACAACCATTTCTTTTGTGCTAAAATATTCTGTTTGGCTTTACACCTCATGCGCTCAAAAACACTGAAAAATGAACCACAGTCTTTGACTTGTATATTAATTCATCAACTGGGAAGATTAAAAAAGAACTTTGATATATTTTGTTATTTCTACAAGATGATAATCCTATAATCTTATTTTTGCAGCATATTAAAGAAAGAAGTGAAGATGACCTCTGTACTTCTTATAGAACCGTTTTACACGGGCTCCCACAGACAGCTGATGGATGTTTTGCAGAGTGAAATACCTGGGTCTGCATTGGTCACAATGTCCGGGAAGAAGTGGCCCTGGAGAGCCCGAACAGCTGCGCTGCACCTCAGCCAGAACATTCCCAGACAACACAGTTTTAGGTTTGCAATATTTTAGACATTAATAAGTTCAAAACTTTAAATCTTAATTGAATATAAGTTGGTTGATATTTTTGCTAGAAGTGCACTGAATCATTGACAGGTATCGTACATTCATCGAATTACACATGTTTATCTTATATTTGTTACATCGATTCTATTTCAGGACAGTGTTTGCCAGTTCAGTGTTGAACATGGCAGAGCTGATAGCCCTGAGGCCTGACCTGGCAAGCACACACAAGGTGCTGTACTTCCATGAAAACCAGCTCACCTACCCTGTACAGGTCCACAAGCAAAGGCCTGAGAGAGACTTCCAGTTTGGATACAACCAGATTCTCTCTGCGTGAGCATGTTTGTGTATTTTATTTTCGAAAATTTATATTAAGCATTTAGTTTTAGTTTTTATTTATTTTAAATTGATTGTTTAGAAATATTCATGATGTTGTTGGAGAGTTTTTTGATGTGAAGGAAACTCTATAACCTGGAGGATTCCCACTTTCCTTGCGTGTTGACCACTAACCAAACCAATATACTGATACTCCCAGGTCAGGAATCAAACTGGGGATACCTTGGTGAGAAGTGAGTGCTAACCACTAAACTAACAGGGCAACTTTTTTAAATTCAGTGGTTGGTTCCAATTTAAGTTAGAACTTTGACCACTGATGAACTAATAATTATAAAGTATAAATGTTTTTTGATTATCATGTTATTCCTTTATTTCAATACAGCCATTGTCTGCCTTCATGTTAAGGTCTAAGCAAGGTCATATTAAAATGTTGATAAACATGTCATATATTAAGCATGCATTATTGGACATCATTATGTTGCATTAAATTATGTCATCACAGTGAAAACAAGATGTCATCATTAAACATAACAAATGTACGTCAAATATAGGGTAATATCTGGTTGGACTTTTTTATTTTTCATTTGCTGATTTATCACTAGTTGCATAATGCCAAAAGTGAACAGCATGAGTATGAGACATTATTACAGTACATGTTACTTCCCATAAACTAGACATTATTATATATAACACATGCATATAGTTACCAGTATACATGACATATATGTTCTTTCAGACTGGTATCAGATGTGGTGGTATTCAACTCAAGCTACAACATGGAGACATTCCTGGGAAACATCAACTCCTTTCTGAAGCAGATGCAAGAATACAGACCCAAACACCTGGCTGACCAGATCAGGGACAAGTGTAGGGTGCTTCACTTCCCCATAATGTTCCCTGATAGAGATGGTGCTGTGAATGAGAAATCAAATGTGGAGAAGGGCAGAACAAAGGACTTTTGTTTAAACTCATGTCCCGTGAAGAGTAATCATTTTGAAAGCATAATGTCATCTGCTGAACATGAAGAGCAAACATGTAATAACAACAAACAATCTAATGAAGGTGTTATTTCTGATAGTTTATCAATGCCATGTACATGTATTCAAAGTGACAGTGCAAGTAAGGACTGCATGAAGCCAAGGTCAGGCTTAGCTGAACATTCTCAGCCAAAACAGGAGCACGGAAGTACTGAAGAAAAAGTCCTACATGAAATGGAAAACAATTTTTGTGTCAATACAGACACTTTGGGGACAAGTGTTGAGCTACATGATGATAGGTACAGCAGTTCAGCCAAGAAGATGAAGGTTGAGCACCAGTTCCTCCATATTGTCTGGCCTCATAGATGGTATGCTACCTTCCTCATCAATTTTCCGATTCAATAGATAACATTCATAACAAGTTTAACTACACCTTAACTCACTCAGCCATATGGTACTGTAGTTCTGTATTTGAAGATATCAACTTTAGTTAACATAAGAGATATTGTCAGATGAGTTTGAAATCTTTTTACAAAACTAATGACAAAACTTCCTAAACTTCTGAAATTAATAAGTGTTAAGAATGCTACCTGTAATTATAACAGTTTTGAAACTGACTGATACTGATAGTTGCATAATGGTTATAATTCAAGTTTACCTGATATTGCTTTTATGGGTGCACACTGTTCAAACCTTACAGGGAGCATGACAAAAACCCTGAGGCATTTTTCCGGGTGATGTATCAGCTCCGGGACGCTGGGTGTCAGTTCAGACTCTCTGTGCTTGGGGAACAGTATACTGATGTGCCTGGTAATGTCACTATGATTGTCTATGTATGAAGGTTTTTTGTCTATGTTTGAAGGTTTATGGTCTATGTATGAACGTGTTTAAAGATGTCTTTTGAAATGGGAGACTGGCAGTAGTATGTTTTTTTTTGTATTCAAATGCTTAATTTAAAAGCTTAATTGTTAGTGTTATCAAGTTTCCAAAACTTTGATGGAGATGTTAGATGGAGCAGAACAAAAGGGAGATGCTGGCCATCCTCATTAAGAGTGAATGTCCTCCATACCTATACAGTAAATCTTTGTTTGTGATGTTTTTTAGCTGAGATACCATGTATATTTTCTGCCAACTGTGTTGTTTTTTTGTTCAGTAAAAGCAATTATAAATGATTGAGGAAAACCAATACTGCATGTACTTAATTAAGTTTTTTATTTACACAACATCATTACAACCTGGTTGTTCCAGTCATATTTGAAGAGGCAAATGCAGCATTAAAGAATCATATAGAACATTGGGGCTACCAGGCGTGTAAGGAAGACTACTATAATGTTTTACGGGAGGCAGATGTGGTTGTCTCCACGGCAAACCACGAGTTCTTTGGAGTTGCCGTGTGAGTTGGATAGTTGATTAAGTAATAATACATATTGTATAAAATCTTAATGATTAAGAAGGGTGGAGTAATTGAAGTTTATAATGTGTTTTCCACTAATGCTGATAACCATTGTCTGTTCAGTTGTATAGCTGCAAGTCTTATCGCATAAAGGTGGTGCTTATTGTTGACCAATAGGTGATGTATTGGCATGAAATGTAGGTTATTATCTTAATCAGTTTTAACAGCAATTAATTTGTTCAACCTACTATATTTAAAGACAGTTTAATTTTGAAAACGACTGGCTTGGCAGTCAAAAGTCAAAATATTTATAAATTATACACAAAGAGCTGGTATTTAGCAAAATAGTTATAAATATGCAATGTGATAATAATTTGTAAGATAAGACAGATTCACATTTTTGTATCATCTGGTAATTTTTGTTTGTTAATAATTTGAAGCATCCTGCAAGAACAGATAAAAAATGTATAATTGATTTCCCCTTTTTCACAGTTTGGAAGCAGTTCACCTTGGTTGTTTCCCCCTTGTTCCAAACAGACTTGTCTACCCTGAGTTATTTACAAGTAAGACTTTCTTGTGTATTTACTTGCTTAACTTTATTATGTCTTTCTGATAACATTCCCATGCCTCTGGGATGGATATAATGTTCTGTAAACCAAAGTGATCCCTGGATTCTATACAGTGGCAATTAATCTTAATATAATTATTAAATACGCTGTGTTATACAGTGTGTGTATACCACGTGATAAATTGCGTCATAAATGCTACGTCGGAAGGCAATATTTTGCTTCGATTTAACACTTAAAACAATGATAACTTTTCATTTTCTTTACCATTTTTAATGAAACATAGCAGAGTCTAGGCCGCTTACGGAGCCCCGCCTATGGTCTTTGACCAAATTTTGATTGAGAGTTTAGTTTCTTATAACACTTCGACAAACCTTTTCACGATACGGCCGTCTGACGGAGCACTGTCAAAACATTGTTTAGTAAACAGGTTTGTCGAAGTGTTTGATGAAACTAATCACCTTATCAAACTCCGGTAATAAAACAAAGGTGGGACTCTCTTAGCGGCATAGACTGGCCTTTATTTCATTTAAATTGATGTAGTAAGCGAAAAGTTATCTTTGATTTAAGTCTTTATTTTAACTAAAATATTGCCTTCCGACATAGCATGTATGACGCAATTTATCACGTGGTATACACACACTGTTATATTTTATTGATAAGTTATCAACATAATTGTTTAAATCATAGTCTTTTTGTATGTGTGAATTTAGAGGGGTGAAACAGCTATCAAGCATAATTACAACATTGATTTCAAAACAGGTATTTTTATTTAGCATAATATAATAGATTAATCTGAATAATGAAACACCTGAAATCCGTTAGGCCCTTATTCAGACTTTCTATTTCAAATGTTCCTTCTGTTAACTTGTATTGCTACTTGTTTTTAAAAAAATATGTTTGTGTTCCAGAGACTCATTTGTACAACACAGACAACCAACTATTCAAGGAACTCCGCAACTTCTGTAACAACCCTCATGTGCTGAGACATAAACAGACGCAGGTATACTGCTTGACATCCATGTCACAATCAATACTTATACTTATCGAATGTAGGGTACCCAAGTACATTTGTATGTCAATTTAACATACAATGTATTTGTAACCTTATTTTGCCTAACTGTGGACAGAAACAGATTTTTTTTCTAGCTTTTACAGCATAAATAAAATAGTAAAGTGCCTGTTCAAGAATCTATATAAACAAATAAAAAAGTAACATCACATGGAGCCCTGCAGTGCGTTCAGTCAGGCGAGCGTTTACAAAACGCTCGCAAACGTTTTGTTTTGTATCCCTGTTGCAACGCAGCGCATACACGTTAAGCGGGAAAACAAATAGCGAACGTTCGCCGCAAACATCTTTACTGAACGCTCGCCTGATGAGCTACAAATGAAACTGGTCAGTTTATTAAAGAAAATAATACCCATTTGATGTTACTTTTTTATTTGATGATATATTTATAATGTTAATCTTCTTAAATTTTTCTAGATTATTGACTAGACTGTATCTAGGCTAGAAAAATGATTTGTTTCTGCCCCCTATGTTTTGCCTATTTTTATGCAGATTGAATTATTTTCGTTATCATTTACAAATACTTACTCTTGTTTAAGTAGAGGGACTGATCTCCCTAGATCCCCCTAGAAATGCTACTTGAGGTTCCATGTGTTGTTATGTTCTAATTTCAGCTCAACACAGAGCAATACAGCTGGGACGTCCTGAAGTCAAGATATTTGGACCTGTTTCATATAACATAACTACCTGTATTTCAGAAGAGACGTTGTTTTACTGTAGTTACCATGAGTATTATATGTGTTACTAAATGTCTGTTATTAAATGAAAAACCGAGCGTTGTATTGCTTTATCAGTAAGAGTTGAATGTTCCAACTGCATATATATATATATATATATATATATATATATATATATATATATATATATATGTTCGTTACCAACTGTTAAGCAGATGATTTTAACAGTATTTATTGCTGTGTAATAATGAAACATTCACTTTTATCTGTCTGATTGACTATAAATAACGCTTCTGTTTATGGTGAGCTTGGGAGGTTTCCCTTAGATATTGCACGTAAAGGGCGAATTCTGAAATATTGGCACAAAATTATAACTAAACATCACGGTTCTTTGGTGCATGAAGTGTATTGGGATCAAGTGAATAATAATATTCATGGGTCATGGGCATTAGAGGTAAAGCAATTGCTTAATAGTTTGGGTTTTAGTTATTTATGGAACAATACTGACATTTCCGTTCTTCAATTAAACAGTGTCGTACAAAGATTACATGATCAGTATTGCCAACACTGGTTTTCTCTATTAGACACGTCATCCAAATAAAAAACTTATTGTAGTATAAAGCGTAGGTTTAGTTACGAGAATTATCTAAATTGTATTTAAAACGACAAGCATCGTATTTCGCTAACCATGAGTTTCACTTTGTGCTTGTATGTCCTTTTTACAGAGACATACGGATTGAATGCTTGCCTAGATCTTTTTGTCATTGGCCCACAAAGCAAAAGTTTAAATTGTTCATGTCAGCTGAGCAGAATAGTACACAAATTAAACTTGCTAAATATGTATATCTTTCAACTTTAAGACGAGAAAGTATCATTAACCAATAAATGTTTATTTTATTTCATTTCTTTTTTTCTTGTATTGCTATTATTGCTTGCGTTAGAAACAACTGTGTTTTTGTTGTTGCTGTTTTTATTCTTTTTTCTTTTTTTTCTTAAGCCTGACCAGTGAACTAAACCAAATAATAATTATGCTATGAACAGAGGCCTTACAACGATCACTTTTCATCACTAACATACCCGCTGTTGTCAAAACATGCCTGACCGCAAACCTTATTAGCGAGGGTGGTCAATCTATAGTTATTGTTCAGTAAAGGATTAAGGTACGCCACTGTACAAGCTGTTTCACGTTAATAATTACTTTTTATACGTGAATTATCAATATCCTAATAGTTAATAATCTGTGATATCATATTATCATGCTCTTCTCATGTATGTAAATGAAATGTTACCGCCAGAAGTAAAGGCGATGAACTTGAATGTTTGTGCTAAAAACTATTGAATTGAATTTACCTAGAACAATCTGAATACTTATGAAGGACACAATTGATTGAATACCTTTTTGTAGTGTGTACATGATACAGTGATACAACAGCCTATTCATGAATTGTAAGTTTACTTGAAATTGGTGAACATGACATCAATTTAAATTGACAACGACGGTCTTCGAATGCTCATCGTACTTGGAGCAAGTGTGATGACATGTAAAAAATATGTTGCAATCATGTTTACTACAAACACTTCTCTGCACGACTAATTTGATCATTCTTAACATAATTAACTGGGCTATCCTCACATGATTAACTGAGCCATCCTCACCTGATTAACTGGGCCATCCTCACATGATTACCCTGGGCCATCCTCACATGATTTCCCTGGGCCATCCTCGCATGATTTCCCTGGGCTATCCTCACATGATATCCCTGGGCTATCCTCACATGATTACCCTGGGCCATCCTCACTTGATTCGCTGGGCCATCCTCACATGATTTCCCTGGGCCATCCTCACATGATTTCCCTGGGCCATCCTCACATGATTTCCCTGGGCCATCCTCACATGATTTCCCTGGGCTATCCTCACATGATTTCCCTGGTCCATCCTCACATGATTTCCCTGGTCCATCCTCACATGATTTCCCTGGGCTATCCTCACATGATTTCCCTGGGCCATCCTCACATGATTTCCCTGGGCTATCCTCACATGATTTCCCTGGGCCATCCTCACATGATTTCACTGGGCCATCCGCACATGATTTCCCTGGGCCATCCTCACATGATTACCATGGGCCATCCTCACATGATTTCTCTGGGCCATCCTCACATGATTTCCCTGGGCTATCCTCACATAATTAACTGAGTAATCCTGGCAATATTAACTGGACCATCCCCACATTATAAACAGGGCCATCCTCACATGACTAACTGGGTCAGCCTCATATGATTGAGTGCGTCATACTCACACGATTAACTGGGTCTTCCACACATGACTAACTGGACCATCCTCACATGATTAATTTGGCCATCCTCACATAATTAATTGGGTCATCCTCACATAATTAATTGGGTCATCCTCACATGATTTATAGGGCCATCCTCGCATGAATAACTGGGCCATACTCACATGATTAACTGAGCCATCCTCACATGATTAATTGGGCCATCCTCTCATGATTTACTGGGTCATTTTCACATGATTAACTTGGCCATCCTCGAATGATTAACTAGGTCATCCTCACATGGTTACCCTGGGCCATCTTCACATGATTAACTGGGCCACCCTCAATTGATTAACTGGGCCATCCTCGCATGATTAACTGGGCCATCATACCAACATGATTAACTGGGCCATCCTCACATGATTAACTGGGTCATCCTTACATGGTTATCCTGGGCCATCCTTACATGATTAACTGGGCTGATTAACTGGGCCATTCTTACATGGTTACCCTGGGCCATCCTTACATGATGAACTGGGCCATCCTCACAAGATTAACTGGGCCATTCACACATGAATAACTGGGCCATCCTCACATGACTTACTAGGCCAGCCGCACTCGATTAACTGGGCCATCCTCACATGATTAACTGGGCCATCCTCACATGATTAACTGGGTCATCTCACATGATTAAATGGATCATCCTCACATGATTGACTGGGCCATCCTCACATGACTTCAAAGGTTATTTGCAGACCGTCATAAAATAGCCTTTGGCCAGTAACAACAAAAATATGGCAAAAGCATAAAACAACTATGGAGAATAACGGAATAATAATAAATATACATCATGTAGTTAAATATCAAAATACATTGTTATATTGTTAAACATTTAGAAGGAAAATACAGAAATAAGCAAAGCTTGACACAATGAGCATTGCTATTGTACAAGGTGAGTATTTCTTAAATTAATGGCTTCTTAAAAATGTAAATTGATATCTTAGTTGTTCTTTTGCTTAACATTAGTCGTTTAAATATATCTAAATTTGGCCATGATATTTCACCTACGTATTTTAAACGTAAGTGTCTAAATTTACTTCACCATAATAAAAAATGGTAATTCTTTTTTAATAACATTAGCGTTACATCATTTGCACAGTCTGTTTTCTCTCGCAATACCTTTCCTGTTCTTCAAAGTGTACGTCAATGCGGAATATTATCAACATGGAGTTATCTCCTCTTCATTGATGAAATACTGAACATCCTTGAATATAATGGAAAATGGTTTAACACTGCACTATATCCCATGTGGGAACCCCACTCTCGCCGATGATCTAACGACGTTGCCCGAACAAAGTGTCACTTAAAATCAACTCGCTGCTGTCCTAGAATACGCCAACAAATTGGGCTATGAATTTACTTTCAGTAAATGCCAACTCGTTATATTCCAGAAAAAAACATTCCTCGTGAAACAACAGTACCTTTTGGGCAGCAAACACTGGTCAAAGTACACTCTGCTCAACACCTCGGTGTGAACTTGAGGTATAACCAAAGCTGCAGTGAAAATATTAACAATCATTTACGAAAAGCATACTCCTCCCTTTTCAGTGTACTATCAATTGAAAAATCCGATGGCGATGTTAACCCTTTGAAACATGGCCTCTCTTTGAAACATGGCCTCTCTCGTGACAAAAAAGCACACCCACAGCACTGTACGGCGCAGAATTATGGTCCATCGTTTCCGCTACAACAATGCTGCGATTAGATAGGTTAAAACGCCTAGCAGCTAAACGAATTTAACATTTACCGACATCGACACGCACGGTCGATATGGCCCTTAGCATGCTAGGCTGGTACACAATGGAATACGACATTCATAAACGTAAACTTAGATGTTCTTGCAAAAACTTTGTACTATGTCCACCTCATTGCCAACTCGTCAGATATTCAACTATAGACTGAACCTATACGTAACAAAGGAATTTAAACATCAGACAGGCTACATTCCGGATATAATTTCACTTTTGCTAAACTACGAACTGATTGGGTCTTTGAATGTGTACTACATGGCCTCTAAACGCCAGCTCCACCACTTTACGGTGGTGCAAAGAAAAAGAGCTATCCACACTCCCGTGATGGAGCTGTGCCCTATGTTTACATGAACAAACGTGAGTATGATTTATATTTTATTTGATAATTTCATTTAACAGACTTATTTCGAAAATCGGAGAATGTGGTACCGTGTAAGAACACTTCTACTGTAGGCTGGTTACTATTTCGTTTCAATATTGTGCAACTTTATAAACATGTTGTCAGCACACCTTTCACAATCTGGATGCCATACGTCTCATGCCGAAGCTGATGCTGATCTACTGATCGTGAAAACAGCCATCCGTGCGGCAGAACACTCTCAAGTAGTTGTCATTGGAGAAGACACCGATCTGCTTGTCCTTCTTTGCTTTTACGCAAATTCAGATGCAAACAACATTGTTTCACATCTGATTCTAAAGCTTCATTTAAAGACCATTCATGTGCTTGGGGAAGAAGTGCGAAAACTGCTCGTATTTATCCACGCATTTACAGGCTGTGACACGACTTCTAGATTGTATGGTATTGGTAAAGGCGCCACTTTGAAAAAGACTGTGTCTGATGAAAAAATCCGAAACCATGCTAGTATTTTTCTGAAAGACTCGCTACATGACGAGATTGAACTTGCTGGTATTGCAGTTATCACAAGTGTGTATGGAGGAACACAGTGTCAGGGATTAGATCTTTTGAGATATTGCAAGTTTGTTCATAAAGTACAAACCAAGAAAAGTGCTGTTCTGGTGCAGTCCCTTCCTCCTACTTCAAGTGCAGCTAAATCCTCACATGATAAACTGGGCCAGCCTCACATAATTGACTGGGCCATCCTCACATGATTAACTGGGCTATCCTCACATGATTAATGGGCCATCCTCACATGATTAACGTGGTCATCCTCACATGATTAACTGGGCCAGCCTCACATGATTGACTGGGCCATCCTGACATGATTTACTCGGCAATCCTCACATGATTAACTCGGCAATCCTCATACGATTAACTTTACCATCATTTTCATGATTAACTGGGCCATCCTCATATAATAACCCTGGGCCATCCTCACATGGTTAACCTGGGTCTTCCTCACATGACTTCAAGTTTCAAGTTTCATCAATTACATGACTAGCTGAGTTATCCTCCACATGATTAAGCGGTCCATCCTTTACATGATTAATTTGGCAATCCTTTACATGATTAACTGAATCATCGTTGACAGCATTAACTAGGTGATCGTTTACATGATTGACCAGAAAATCGTTTACATGATTAACTGGGTCATCATTTGCATCATTAACTAAGTTATCGTTTACCTGATTAACTGAGTTATCAGTTACATGATTAACTAGGTCATCCTTTGCATCATTAACTAAGTTATCGTTTACCTGATTAACTGAGTTATCATTTACATGATTAACTAGGTCATCAATTACATGGATCACTTGGTGATCCTTTTCATGACTAACTGGGTCATACTTTACCTGACTAACTGGGTCATACTTTACCTGACTAACCGGGTCATCCTTTTCATGACTAACTGGGTCATTCATTACCTGACTAACTGGGTCATACTTTACCTGACTAACTGGGTCATCCTTTACTTGATTAACTGGGTCATCCATTACCTGACTAACTGGGTCATACTTTACCTGACTACTTTGGTCATCCTTTACTTGATTAACTGGGTCATCCATTACCTGACTAACTTGGTCATACTTTACATGACTAACTGGGTCATCCTTTTCATGACTAACTGGGTCATACTTTACCTGACTAACTGGGTCATCCTTTTCATGACTAACTGGGTCATCCTTTACCTGACTAACTGGGTCATCCTTTACTTGATTAACTGGGTCATCCATTACCGGACTAACTTGGTCATCCTTTACATGACTAACTGGGTCATCCTTTACCTGACTAACTGGGTCATCCTTTACATGACTAACTGGGTCATTCTTTACATGACTAACTTGGTCATCCTTTACCTGACTAACTGGGTCATCCTTAACATGACTAACTGGGTCATCCTTTACATGACTAACTGGATCACCCTTCACATGACTAACTGAGTCATCCTTTACATGACTAACTGGGTCATCCTTTACATGACTAACTGGGCCATCCGTTACATGATTAACTGGGTCATTAGATTGCAACGTTGATGTGAATTTGAAAGCAAGCAGAATAATCTTAAATACATCTTGGTGAGCAACCGAGGGGAATAGATTAATATAGGTCATTACGCAGAAAATGGAAATGTGTTGGATGAAAAACCCTGTCTTACTTACTTTCTACTACAAATAATCAAAGCGTCCTTAGCCAATGTCGGGTGTCATTATAATTAGTATATACTTTCCATTTCATATATTATTTTATACATATAGGTATACTAGTATGAAAAAGTAGTTATATTGCATTAAAATTACATCAATTTATATTACCTATGTAATGTCAGAGACTTATCGGTTACAGTTTAATGCCACTCTAAATATTTTTGGGATTTGATTTTTATTGCCTGTGAACAGATATGTAAAATGAAATAAAATTTGAGAAAAGCGCTTTCATTAAATGGAGCTTTGACTCATTTTCAACGTAGAATTTGCCAGCAATACGGTGTCCGACGATACGGGTTTATGCAATCTTTGGTACACATGTTTAAAAACACCATATGATAATTTGATTTTGGTTACAAACAACGAAATCGTGACGGATTAATGCCTCCTTTTCAACCCGTTTTAAATTTTGCCAAAAATAAGTGTCCGGATAATAACTCATGAAAAGGATTAATGTATGGTGCACAGGTATCAGGTCGAATTATTTAAAATGAGTTATTTCAAAAAGTCATAAAATCACTTCTTTGTAATGTGTTTCATATTTTCATTCGCATAAAGCAACTGTGAGGTGAAACAATGCGCGCAAATAGAAAATTCGAAGAAGGAATAGGGATCTAGTTCTTTATTGAGGTTTTTTCCAGGATTATGTTCTTTATTCGGACTTTGGTGCGTTTTAAAGCACTTTCAGAACTAAAAACCACTCGAATAAACAATGAATTATTGTGAAGTCATTGTGTAGACCACTTCTGAATAATTTTTCGACCAAAAAAAGAATAAAAAATGTTTTCAATTATTTTTATATTGATCCATTTTTTACTAGCCACACTTAATGGTCGAATCGTCGAAATATTAGTCCTTCGTGTTAAAATGGTAGCTTTGTAGTTCGTCTGATTAGTTTATGGGAAAATGAGAACCATACCACAAGACGCTTGCTCTAAGACAAACACCAGTAATGTGATTCATTTTCCGTTTCATACTCATTTTTATGGAAAGATGTCAGGATAAATTCGACTGGAAGTCAATGAGTCGGTTCTTTGTCAGTATTTTATACACTACCTTTATAATATGCGTTATAATTTATTTGGAGATCTATATGAAAAAAAAAAACGTTCGTCTGGCTTCCCCAGATGTCTTCCCCAGATGTGGAAGATGAGTGTTCATATAAATCTAACAAAAACGAAATAATAACCTAAACGTATGATTCGGATTCACCACCCATAAGCTGACACAGTACGTCTATAGAATTATTATACCTACTAGGGTGTTGCTTATTTAATGCACTGAAATTTGAAGGAATTTCAAACAGGTTTTGTTCACATACAGCGCACATGTACTTGTCACAAGCCATATGCGGAATGGGCATGACTTTGGTTCACATACAGCTCACATGTACTTGTCACAAGCCATATGCGGAATGGACATGCCTTTGGTTCACATACAGCGCACATGTACTTGTCACAAGCCATATGCAGAATGGACATGCCTTTGGTTCACATAGAGCTCACATGTACTTGTCACAAGCCATATGCGGAATGAGCATGACTTTGGTTCACATACAGCTCACATGTACTTGTCACAAGCCATATGCAGAATGGACATGCCTTTAGTTCACATACAGCTCAAATGTACTTGTCACAAGCCATATGCGGAATGGACATGTCTTTTGTTCACATACAGCGCACATGTACTTGTCACAAGCCATATGCGGAATGAGCATGCCTTTGATTCACATACAGCTCACATGTACTTGTCACAAGCCATATGCAGAATGAGAATGCTTTTGGTTCCCATAAAGCTTATCTGTAATTGTCACAAGCCATATGCGGAATGGACATGCGTTTGGTTCACATACAGCTCACATGTACTTGTCACAAGCCAAATGCAGAATGAGAATGCTTTTGGTTCACATACAGCTTATATGTAATTGTCACAAGCCATATGCGGAATGGACATGCCTTTGGTTCACATACAGCTCAAATGTACTTGTCACAAGCCATATGTGGAGTGAGCATGCCTTTGGTTCACATACAGCTCACATGTACTTGTCACAGGCCATGTGCGAAAATGGCATGCCTTTGGTTCACATACAGCTCAAATGTACTTGTCGCAAGCCATATGCGGAATAGGCATGCCTTTGGTTCACATACAGCTCACATGTACTTGTCGCAAGCCATATGCGGAATGAGCATGCCTTTGGTTTACATACAGCTCAAATGTACTTGTCACAAGCCATATGTGGAGTGAGCATGCCTTTGGTTCACATACAGCTCACATGTACTTGTCACAAGCCATATGCGGAGTGAGCATGCCTTTGGTTCACATACAGCTCACATGTACTTGTCACAAGCCATATGCGGAGTGAGCATGCCTTTGGTTTACATACAGCTCACATGTACTTGTCACAAGCAATATGTGGAGTGAGCATGCCTTTGGTTCACATACAGCTCACATGTACTTGTCACAAGCCATATGCGGAATGAGCATGCCTTTGGTTTACATACAGCTCACATGTACTTGTCACAAGCCATATGTGGAGTGAGCATGCCTTTGGTTTACATACAGCTCACATGTACTTGTCACAAGCCATATGCCGAGTGAGCATGCCTTTGGTTCACATACAGCTGACAAGCCATATGCGGAATGGGAATGCCTTTGGTTCACATACAGCTCAAATGTACTTGTCACAAGCCATATACGGAATGGAAATGCCTTTGGTTCACATACAGCTCAAATGTACTTGTCACAAGCCATCCGCACATGATTTCCCTGGGCCATCCTCACATGATTACCATGGGCCATCCTCACATGATTTCTCTGGGCCATCCTCACATGATTTCCCTGGGCTATCCTCACATAATTAACTGAGTAATCCTGGCAATATTAACTGGACCATCCCCACATTATAAACAGGGCCATCCTCACATGACTAACTGGGTCAGCCTCATATGATTGAGTGCGTCATACTCACACGATTAACTGGGTCTTCCGCACATGACTAACTGGACCATCCTCACATGATTAATTTGGCCATCCTCACATAATTAATTGGGTCATCCTCACATAATTAATTGGGTCATCCTCACATGATTTATAGGGCCATCCTCGCATGAATAACTGAGCCATACTCACATGATTAACTGAGCCATCCTCACATGATTAATTGGGCCATCCTCTCATGATTTACTGGGTCATTTTCACATGATTAACTTGGCCATCCTCGAATGATTAACTAGGTCATCCTCACATGGTTACCCTGGGCCATCTTCACATGATTAACTGGGCCACCCTCAATTGATTAACTGGGCCATCCTCGCATGATTAACTGGGCCATCATACCAACATGATTAACTGGGCCATCCTCACATGATTAACTGGGTCATCCTTACATGGTTATCCTGGGCCATCCTTACATGATTAACTGGGCTGATTAACTGGGCCATTCTTACATGGTTACCCTGGGCCATCCTTACATAATGAACTGGGCCATCCTCACAAGATTAACTGGGCCATTCACACATGAATAACTGGGCCATCCTCACATGACTTACTAGGCCAGCCGCACTCGATTAACTGGGCCATCCTCACATGTTTAACTGGGCCATCCTCACATGATTAACTGGGTCATCTCACATGATTAAATGGATCATCCTCACATGATTGACTGGGCCATCCTCACATGACTTCAACGGTTATTTGCAGACCGTCATAAAATAGCCTTTGGCCAGTAACAACAAAAATATGGCAAAAGCATAAAACAACTATGGAGAATAACGGAATAATAATAAATATACATCATGTAGTTAAATATCAAAATACATTGTTATATTGTTAAACATTTAGAAGGAAAATACAGAAATAAGCAAAGCTTGACACAATGAGCATTGCTATTGTACAAGGTGAGTATTTCTTAAATTAATGGCTTCTTAAAAATGTAAATTGATATCTTAGTTGTTCTTTTGCTTAACATTAGTCGTTTAAATATATCTAAATTTGGCCATGATATTTCACCTACGTATTTTAAACGTAAGTGTCTAAATTTACTTCACCATAATAAAAAATGGTAATTCTTTTTTAATAACATTAGCGTTACATCATTTGCACAGTCTGTTTTCTCTCGCAATACCTTTCCTGTTCTTCAAAGTGTACGTCAATGCGGAATATTATCAACATGGAGTTATCTCCTCTTCATTGATGAAATACTGAACATCCTTGAATATAATGGAAAATGGTTTAACACTGCACTATATCCCATGTGGGAACCCCACTCTCGCCGATGATCTAACGACGTTGCCCGAACAAAGTGTCACTTAAAATCAACTCGCTGCTATCCTAGAATACGCCAACAAATTGGGCTATGAATTTACTTTCAGTAAATGCCAACTCGTTATATTCCAGAAAAAAACATTCCTCGTGAAACAACAGTACCTTTTGGGCATCAAACACTGGTCAAAGTACACTCTGCTCAACACCTCGGTGTGAACTTGAGGTATAACCAAAGCTGCAGTGAAAATATTAACAATCATTTACGAAAAGCATACTCCTCCCTTTTCAGTGTACTATCAATTGAAAAATCCGATGGCGATGTTAACCCTTTGAAACATGGCCTCTCTTTGAAACATGGCCTCTCTAGTGACAAAAAAGCACACCCACAGCACTGCACGGCGCAGAATTATGGTCCATCGTTTCCGCTACAACAATGCTGCGATTAGATAGGTTAAAACGCCTAGCAGCTAAACGAATTCAACATTTACCGACATCGACACGCACGGTCGATATGGCCCTTAGCATGCTAGGCTGGTACACAATGGAATACGACATTCATAAACGTAAACTTAGATGTTCTTGCAAAAACTTTGTACTATGCCCACCTCATTGCCAACTCGTCAGATATTCAACTATAGACTGAACCTATACGTAACAAAGGAATTTAAACATCAGACAGGCTACATTCCGGATATAATTTCACTTTTGCTAAACTACGAACTGATTGGGTCTTTGAATGTGTACTACATGGCCTCTAAACGCCAGCTCCACCACTTTACGGTGGTGCAAAGAAAAAGAGCTATCCACACTCCCGTGATGGAGCTGTGCCCTATGTTTACATGAACAAACGTGAGTATGATTTATATTTTATTTGATAATTTCATTTAACAGACTTATTTCGAAAATCGGAGAATGTGGTACCGTGTAAGAACACTTCTACTGTAGGCTGGTTACTATTTCGTTTCAATATTGTGCAACTTTATAAACATGTTGTCAGCACACCTTTCACAATCTGGATGCCATACGTCTCATGCCGAAGCTGATGCTGATCTACTGATCGTGAAAACAGCCATCCGTGCGGCAGAACACTCTCAAGTAGTTGTCATTGGAGAAGACACCGATCTGCTTGTCCTTCTTTGCTTTTACGCAAATTCAGATGCAAACAACATTGTTTCACATCTGATTCTAAAGCTTCATTTAAAGACCATTCATGTGCTTGGGGAAGAAGTGCGAAAACTGCTCGTATTTATCCACGCATTTACAGGCTGTGACACGACTTCTAGATTGTATGGTATTGGTAAAGGCGCCACTTTGAAAAAGACTGTGTCTGATGAAAAAATCCGAAACCATGCTAGTATTTTTCTGAAAGACTCGCTACATGACGAGATTGAACTTGCTGGTATTGCAGTTATCACAAGTGTGTATGGAGGAACACAGTGTCAGGGATTAGATCTTTTGAGATATTGCAAGTTTGTTCATAAAGTACAAACCAAGAAAAGTGCTGTTCTGGTGCAGTCCCTTCCTCCTACTTCAAGTGCAGCTAAATCCTCACATGATAAACTGGGCCAGCCTCACATAATTGACTGGGCCATCCTCACATGATTAACTGGGCTATCCTCACATGATTAATGGGCCATCCTCACATGATTAACGTGGTCATCCTCACATGATTAACTGGGCCAGCCTCACATGATTGACTGGGCCATCCTGACATGATTTACTCGGCAATCCTCACATGATTAACTCGGCAATCCTCATACGATTAACTTTACCATCATTTTCATGATTAACTGGGCCATCCTCATATAATAACCCTGGGCCATCCTCACATGGTTAACCTGGGTCTTCCTCACATGACTTCAAGTTTCAAGTTTCATCAATTACATGACTAGCTGAGTTATCCTCCACATGATTAAGCGGTCCATCCTTTACATGATTAATTTGGCAATCCTTTACATGATTAACTGAATCATCGTTGACAGCATTAACTAGGTGATCGTTTACATGATTGACCAGAAAATCGTTTACATGATTAACTGGGTCATCATTTGCATCATTAACTAAGTTATCGTTTACCTGATTAACTGAGTTATCAGTTACATGATTAACTAGGTCATCCTTTGCATCATTAACTAAGTTATCGTTTACCTGATTAACTGAGTTATCATTTACATGATTAACTAGGTCATCAATTACATGGATCACTTGGTGATCCTTTTCATGACTAACTGGGTCATACTTTACCTGACTAACTGGGTCATACTTTACCTGACTAACCGGGTCATCCTTTTCATGACTAACTGGGTCATTCATTACCTGACTAACTGGGTCATACTTTACCTGACTAACTGGGTCATCCTTTACTTGATTAACTGGGTCATCCATTACCTGACTAACTGGGTCATACTTTACCTGACTACTTTGGTCATCCTTTACTTGATTAACTGGGTCATCCATTACCTGACTAACTTGGTCATACTTTACATGACTAACTGGGTCATCCTTTTCATGACTAACTGGGTCATACTTTACCTGACTAACTGGGTCATCCTTTTCATGACTAACTGGGTCATCCTTTACCTGACTAACTGGGTCATCCTTTACTTGATTAACTGGGTCATCCATTACCGGACTAACTGGGTCATCCTTTACATGACTAACTGGGTCATCCTTTACCTGACTAACTGGGTCATCCTTTACATGACTAACTGGGTCATTCTTTACATGACTAACTGGGTCATCCTTTACCTGACTAACTGGGTCATCCTTAACATGACTAACTGGGTCATCCTTTACATGACTAACTGGATCACCCTTCACATGACTAACTGAGTCATCCTTTACATGACTAACTGGGTCATCCTTTACATGACTAACTGGGCCATCCGTTACATGATTAACTGGGTCATTAGATTGCAACGTTGATGTGAATTTGAAAGCAAGCAGAATAATCTTAAATACATCTTGGTGAGCAACCGAGGGGAATAGATTAATATAGGTCATTACGCAGAAAATGGAAATGTGTTGGATGAAAAACCCTGTCTTACTTACTTTTTACTACAAATAATCAAAGCGTCCTTAGCCAATGTCGGGTGTCATTATAATTAGTATATACTTTCCATTTCATATATTATTTTATACATATAGGTATACTAGTATGAAAAAGTAGTTATATTGCATTAAAATTACATCAATTTATATTACCTATTACCTATGTAATGTCAGAGACTTATCGGTTACAGTTTAATGCCACTCTAAATATTTTTGGGATTCGATTTTTATTGCCTGTGAACAGATATGTAAAATGAAATAAAATTTGAGAAAAGCGCTTTCATTAAATGGAGCTTTGACTCATTTTCAACGTATAATTTGCCAGCAATACGGTGTCCGACGATACGGGTTTATGCAATCTTTGGTACACATGTTTAAAAACACCATATGATAATTTGATTTTGGTTACAAACAACGAAATCGTGACGGATTAATGCCTCCTTTTCAACCCGTTTTAAATTTTGCCAAAAATAAGTGTCCGGATAATAACTCATGAAAAGGATTAATGTATGGTGCACAGGTATCAGGTCGAATTATTTAAAATGAGTTATTTCAAAAAGTCATAAAATCACTTCTTTGTAATGTGTTTCATATTTTCATTCGCATAAAGCAACTGTGAGGTGAAACAATGCGCGCAAATAGAAAATTCGAAGAAGGAATAGGGATCTAGTTCTTTATTGAGGTTTTTTCCAGGATTATGTTCTTTATTCGGACTTTGGTGCGTTTTAAAGCACTTTCAGAACTAAAAACCACTCGAATAAACAATGAATTATTGTGAAGTCATTGTGTAGACCACTTCTGTACAATTTTTCGACCAAAAAAAGAATAAAAAATGTTTTCAATTATTTTTATATTGATCCATTTTTTACTAGCCACACTTAATGGTCGAATCGTCGAAATATTAGTCCTTCGTGTTAAAATGGTAGCTTTGTAGTTCGTCTGATTAGTTTATGGGAAAATGAGAACCATACCACAAGACGCTTGCTCTAAGACAAACACCAGTAATGTGATTCATTTTCCGTTTCATACTCATTTTTATGGAAAGATGTCAGGATAAATTCGACTGGAAGTCAATGAGTCGGTTCTTTGTCAGTATTTTATACACTACCTTTATAATATGCGTTATAATTTATTTGGAGATCTATATGAAAAAAAAAAGTTCGTCTGGCTTCCCCAGATGTCTTCCCCAGATGTGGAAGATGAGTGTTCATATAAATCTAACAAAAACGAAATAATAACCTAAACGTATGATTCGGATTCACCACCCATAAGCTGACACAGTACGTCTATAGAATTATTATACCTACTAGGGTGTTGCTTATTTAATGCACTGAAATTTGAAGGAATTTCAAACAGGTTTTGTTCACATACAGCGCACATGTACTTGTCACAAGCCATATGCGGAATGGGCATGACTTTGGTTCACATACAGCTCACATGTACTTGTCACAAGCCATATGCGGAATGGACATGCCTTTGGTTCACATACAGCGCACATGTACTTGTCACAAGCCATATGCAGAATGGACATGCCTTTGGTTCACATAGAGCTCACATGTACTTGTCACAAGCCATATGCGGAATGAGCATGACTTTGGTTCACATACAGCTCACATGTACTTGTCACAAGCCATATGCAGAATGGACATGCCTTTAGTTCACATACAGCTCAAATGTACTTGTCACAAGCCATATGCGGAATGGACATGTCTTTGGTTCACATACAGCGCACATGTACTTGTCACAAGCCATATGCGGAATGAGCATGCCTTTGATTCACATACAGCTCACATGTACTTGTCACAAGCCATATGCAGAATGAGAATGCTTTTGGTTCCCATAAAGCTTATCTGTAATTGTCACAAGCCATATGCGGAATGGACATGCGTTTGGTTCACATACAGCTCACATGTACTTGTCACAAGCCAAATGCAGAATGAGAATGCTTTTGGTTCACATACAGCTTATATGTAATTGTCACAAGCCATATGCGGAATGGACATGCCTTTGGTTCACATACAGCTCAAATGTACTTGTCACAAGCCATATGTGGAGTGAGCATGCCTTTGGTTCACATACAGCTCACATGTACTTGTCACAGGCCATGTGCGAAAATGGCATGCCTTTGGTTCACATACAGCTCAAATGTACTTGTCGCAAGCCATATGCGGAATAGGCATGCCTTTGGTTCACATACAGCTCACATGTACTTGTCGCAAGCCATATGCGGAATGAGCATGCCTTTGGTTCACATACAGCTCAAATGTACTTGTCACAAGCCATATGTGGAGTGAGCATGCCTTTGGTTCACATACAGCTCACATGTACTTGTCACAAGCCATATGCGGAGTGAGCATGCCTTTGGTTCACATACAGCTCACATGTACTTGTCACAAGCCATATGCGGAGTGAGCATGCCTTTGGTTTACATACAGCTCACATGTACTTGTCACAAGCAATATGTGGAGTGAGCATGCCTTTGGTTCACATACAGCTCACATGTACTTGTCACAAGCCATATGCGGAATGAGCATGCCTTTGGTTTACATACAGCTCACATGTACTTGTCACAAGCCATATGTGGAGTGAGCATGCCTTTGGTTTACATACAGCTCACATGTACTTGTCACAAGCCATATGCGGAGTGAGCATGCCTTTGGTTCACATACAGCTGACAAGCCATATGCGGAATGGGAATGCCTTTGGTTCACATACAGCTCAAATGTACTTGTCACAAGCCATATACGGAATGGAAATGCCTTTGGTTCACATACAGCTCAAATGTACTTGTCACAAGCCATATACGGAATGGACATGCCTTTGGTTCACATACAGCTCACATGTACTTGTCACAAGCCATATGTGATATGAGCATGCCTTTGGTTCACATACAGCTCAAATGTACTTGTCGCAAGCCATATGTGGAATAGGCATGCCTTCGGTTCACATTTAGTTCAAATGTACTCTTCACTTGCCATATGCGGAATGGACATGCCTTTGGTTTACATAAAGCTTACATGTACTTGATACAAGCCATACGCGGAATGGGCATTACATACAGCTTACATGTACTCGTCACATGTCATATGCGGAATGGGCATTACATACAGCTTACATGTACTCGTCGCATGCCATATGCGGAATGGGCATTACATACAGCTTACATGTACTCGTCACATGCCATACGCGGAATGGGCATTACATAAAGCTTACATGTACTCGTCACATGCCATATGCGGAATGGGCATTACATACAGCTTACATGTACTCGTCACATGCCATATGCGGAATGGGCATGTCTTTGGTTACCATACAGTTCACATGTACTCGCCACGAGCCATATGTGGAATGGGCATGTATTTGGTTGACATACAGCTCACATGTTTTTATCACAGGCAATATGCGGAGTGAGCATGCCTTTAGTTCACATACAGCTTACATGTACTCGTCACAAGCCATATGTGGAATGAGCATGCCTTAAGTTCACATACATCTTACATGTACTCGTCACAATCCATTTACGGAATGAGCATGCCTTTGGTTCACATACAGCTTACATGTACTCGTCACAAGCCATTTACGGAATGAGCATGCCTTTGGTTCACATATAGCCTACATCTGCTCGTCACAAGCCATATGTGGAATGAGCATGCCTTTGGTTCACATACAGCTCACATGTACTCGTCACATGTCATATACGAAATTGGCATGCTGTTGGTTCACATACAGCTCACATAAACTTGTCACGAGCCATATGTGGAATGAGCATGCATTTGGTTCACATACAGCTTACACGTACTTGTCACAAGCCAAATGCGGAATGAGCATGCCTTTGGTTCACATACAGATTACACGTACTTATCACGAGCCATGAGTGGTATGGGCATGCCTTGGGTTCACATACAGCTCACACGTACTTTTCACAAGCCAAATGCGGAACGGGCATGCCTTTGGTTCGCATACAGCTCACATGTACTTGTCACAAGCCAAATGCGGAATGGACATGCCTTTGGTTCACATACAGATTACACGTACTTATCATGAGCCATAGGTGGAATGTGCATGCCTTGGGTTCACATACAGCTCACACGTACTTTTCACAAGCCAAATGCGGAATGGGCATGCCTTTGGTTCGCATACAGCTCACATGTACTTGTCACAAGCCAAATGCGGAATGGGCATGCCTTTGGTTCTCATACAGCTTACATGTACTTGTCACAAGCCAAATGCGGAATGAGCATGCCTTTGGTTCTCATACAGCTTACATGTACTTGTCACAAGCCAAATGCGGAATGGGCATGCCTTTGGTTCTCATACAGCTTACATGTACTTGTCACAAGCCAAATGCGGAATGGGCATGCCTTTGGTTCTCATACAGCTTACATGTACTCACCACAAGCCGTATGCGGAATGGGCATGCCTTTGGTTCACATACAGCTTACATGTACTTATTACACGCCATATGCGGAATGGGCATGACTTTTTTTATATTTATCTCACATGCGCTTTTCACAAGCTGTTTGCGGAAATGGAATATGTACAAATGTACAACATTTTTTAACTTGATTCATAAATTCATTCATGATCTTATTCAACCTTGGCGAAACCATGCAAATGCTTTTTGAACCGCAGACTGATATTCCATCGTAAAATTCTCTTACTCTAGAACACGTAATCACGAAACATTTACTATCATGCTTGCTTAACATTGAACTTTAAATCGACATAAAATATTACTTCAAGCGTTTTTGAATATCTTTTGTTTGGTCCTTCGATCCACTGCGTTGGTCTGTCACCTGCATTGGGTGGTTTAAACTTTAATATTGAGTTTGTATTGTTTGATGCGTGAAGTCAGCCGGACAGTCGGAAAAGTTTTCCAACCGGAGCAAGCATTTTCTGGTTGGATATTATTGTTCTGGCAGATTGTAGATAATTTCCGGCCGTTTTTTTTTGAGGGGTTGGGGGCTGAACTATATATGATTTTTATCTGGCCGTGATTTTCGGTGTTATATGGTGTTGTTGACGACGAAGAACGCAAGCGCCAGGGAGTGATACGCGTCCTTCCGTTTCCAGAAAATGGAAGGTGATGCCTGCTGGCAAGGGATGTTTGGCACTGCATCATAAAAAGTATACGGAAATGTTAGCTACAAATTGGAAACCGATATGGCAATTTCTTTGTTTGCAACGGAAGGAGATATTCTGGTGTATGTCTGAAATATGAATTCCACCTACAGCCATACGTATTTAGTCGCTATAATACAATCAGAACTGTATATAAGTATCACAGTTGTTGTACTACATAGAAACACCCAAAACACCAGATCAACCTCTGTCGTTTTGTGAGACGCAAAGTTACTGTTTGTTCAACCATTATGCAGTTGAAAAGGGTTGCAGAAACCTTGCACTTAAAGTTGTTTTGCGAACCAGCCTCTATTTTATCACCCAAAACAGGAAAAAAAAGATGAATTGTGCTCACGATTGGTTAAACAATAGAAATGCGGTTACTACCTATTTTGGCAAATTTTGAAATGCACCCATTATTAGAAATGTTAATAATATAGCTTCCTTATACGGTACAGTCACGACATAATGTTTCCATGACCTCTGCAGTAAACAAAAATATTTGAAATTTCGATGTTCGCCGAAAATGTTTGAGTGTAAGACCATCATCAGCATCGGCGAGTTATTCTGCTATTGCATGTTAATATGACAGATGTGCATGTTACCTGTCAATCAGAAGACCCCGCCTCATTCTACTAATGTATATAAACCATAGGTAAAAGGAAGTATTACAGTTGGTGCCCGGAATACCTTCAGACTATCATCGACCAAAGCAGAATAATGGACAAGAGCAGTACCTCTGCGATCGGTACTTGTAGGAAACTTGGAGTTGTGGGGATACCGATCAGCAAGGGGCAGGTTCGTCTCTCTTTACCGAGTATGTTTTTTTAGTTCAGTTGCCGCCTTTTTGTTAACGCCAGATGAATAAATTCATTTTCACATATTTTTCTACTGTAAATCTTACACCAGAGGCGGAACGGCACAGAAAAAGGACCGCAAACGCTCAGGGATGGCGGGCTGCTGGAGCGCCTCAGAAAGTTCGGCTGTGAGATCACTGACCACGGTGACGTTACCTTGGATTGCATTGACGACGATATCCCGTATGGAAACGTTAAAAATCCCAGAAACATTGCCATGGGATCACTCCGGGTAAACTAGTAATATTTTTTTTTTTTAATTTAACAATTATTGTCTCATTGGTGAGACAATTGATTCGAATTCTTAGTCACAATTACTGTAATTAAGCGCCAAATGCGCACTTTATCGGTCTTATGTTTTATAATTTATGCCACTAAAACTCACCAGGCGGCCGACGTGGTGGAGAAATGTCTGCGTACAGAGGGTCGTTGTCTTGCCATCGGCGGAGACCACAGCATGGCTATCGGCACCATTATGGGACATGCGCGCGTCCAACCGGATATGGTGGTTTTGTGGATAGACGCTCACGCCGACATCAACACGCCACTGACGTCAGATAGCGGGAACATGCACGGCATGCCCTTAGCGTTTGTTGCGGAGGAACTTGCTCCCTTTGTACCCCCTTTGCCTGGTTGGGAGGGAATTCAACCCTGGTAGGTGACGCTTGCAATTCTTACTATCAATGTTTATCGAAATAAAAGTAGCCTATTGTCATGAAATGATCGCTGAAAACAAATGCATGTACATCACAGTTTTATATGTTTAACGGTGATACACATAAACAACTGCGCGGATACCGCATACGATCCTACAAAAATGTTCAAATCAGTTCACAGCCTGTATTAAACAGGATATACTGTATAGTTTGCATATTATATGTGTACAATATCTTATCAAAGACGTATAAATACGCTCATTCTGCAGCATATATTATTTGAAGGGAGAATAACAATGAACGTTGTGTCGACCAGCATGGTAAGACTAACGTCTGTAAGCGTGGTCCGTACGGAAATGATTCGAGTATTCTCTGTTAACTTCCTTCAGCAAAAATAGCAAACCATGTTATGGCAATAGTGTAAGTATTTCTTTTCTTTTTTCAACAATATAACGTGTATGTGTCATGACATGTTGTGTGTGTTATTCCAGCATCAAGGTTGAGCAGATCGCATGGATCGGGCTGCGTGACGTGGACCCTGGTGAGCGTAAGATCATCGAGAAGTTCGGTATGAGCGCCTTCAGCATGCACGACGTTGACAACAACGGCATAAAAGGAATACTTAAAAAGGCGCTCGATGCTGTAGACCCATCGTGAGTAGTGAATACAATGCTGTCTTTTACGAAGCCGCGTTCCGTGTACTAAGGTAAAACACGGAGTAAAACACGTCGAAACCATTGGTTAGCACAACATGTATGTATTAAGCATTACGAGTAATCTGTTAATTTGTTCCTCAGAGGGACGAAACCAATCCACGTGAGTTTTGACGTTGACGCCATGGATCCGACGCACACTCCGAGCACCGGAACTCCCGTCGGCGGCGGTCTGTCCGTCCGTGAGATGTGCTTTATCGCGGAGGAACTCGCCCTCACGGGTGCGCGGGTTTAAGCATATCTATGTCTGGAAAATATCAATTAACATAATATAAATTATATTTGTTTTCTAAAATAACAGTCGTTGCTAAATTTCCAGAGCGGCATTTACAACAACAATCTTTATTTTAAGTTTAACGGCCAGACTTATGACTCTTTTCTTGCATCCCTCCAGGCCGGCTGACGATGCTGGACATCGCCGAGGTGAACCCCAACATCGGGGACCCGAAGGACGTTAGCCACACCGTCAGCTCAACGATAGACGTCGCAACTCACTTTTTCGGCCACCGCCGCCAAGGATTTGTCCCCGCCAACTAAGAAATTCCAACAGTCGTCCTTCGGAGAAACTCGGTCATTAACGGGACAAAGTGCCCGTGTTGAGCTTTTGTGACCAACTGGTGTCTGTATTTAATAATTTCTTTGGAAATCTCTAGCCTGCCAACTATATCGTGTTAAAGACAAATAAGAAACACTAAATACTACCAAGAAATATACCATAGGTGCAACTTTGAGGTACTTTTCCTTTTACGAAATCAGACACGATGTTGATGCCTAAAACATGATTTTGTTTAGACTTTTTGAACTACTTATTTGACAATGAATGTTAAGGAAGTTATATTAATTAACCAAAGCAACGTCTCTCTCGTTGGCACGATGTTGCGCAATCTCGAGTGTATCAGTTAAAAAGCAAGATTTTTGCTTCAATGCGTTTGCATAGATAAGTCCGATGTTAAAATTATAGAAGAATAACTCTGTTAGGCATTTTTAAATACAATTTACATGGTGATTGTGTACTTAATAAGCGAATATTAAATGGTGTCAAGAAAATAATGTTATTTCTGATGCACAATTCGGTTTTATACGAGGTCGATCTACAGTTGATGCACTTTTAATTCTTCACTCATTTTTTTCAAAAACTTAAACAAACATTTATATTGCTGTTTTATTGACATGAAATGTTGTTTTGATTCCATTTTATCCAAGGGGTCCAACGTACGCATTTTTACTGGTGAATGAGTAATTTAATTCCTACTGAGAAGAACGCTATAAGCCGTATGCTTTCGTTCCAATCCATTTCAATATTATAGACTACTTGTGTGTGAACATATTCCGTGCAGTTTATAATTTTTTTATGTTATTGTCCAAGGTCAAAGTTACGTTATGTACAGGGAAGTCGAACTAGTATGGATTGAAGGAAAACAAACACCGTTTGAATGAAAAACGGGCATGTATTAAAATGCCATAAATATTGCTAAGTTATTCAAAAGGTAATTTAGAAAAGTTGTCCGCATTCTGATTGGC
Source organism: Mya arenaria (assembly GCF_026914265.1). NCBI lineage: Eukaryota > Metazoa > Mollusca > Bivalvia > Myida > Myidae > Mya > Mya arenaria. The sequence goes on from NC_069132.1 coordinate 20,551,988, forward strand.
CTGTACCGTCACGTGGCACAAAAAGGGTAAAATTGATTGGCTCCTGGGATAAATTGCCCGTATGGCTAATTCCCGAGATATTGCCTAAATCCCGTGCCACGGCCGTACAGAAATAAATTGAACAACGGCCATAAATAATTTTATGTTTGCATAAAATTGCATATATGTTGAAACAAGTATGTTTAAACCAAGGGTTCCAACGTCAATTCTTTTTACTGAATTTTAAGTGAGGGACATGTTCAGTGCGGAACAAAATGGCGGATTATTTGGGTATTTTTGTGTTTTCGGGGGATATGACATGTTTAACAGGTTAATATCACTGTTGTCAATAAATAAGTAAGCCTACCCGGAGGCCAAACGTGTAAGCTCCTCGCTGTTTTTACCTATGTTTTTACAGGCCTTTACAAAAAAAGTTATTGAAGGTATAAAGATAGATTATTTCATTCCTCCAAATTGAAGTGATGAGTGTAAATACATGTATATCAACATTATAGACAGTAAATAAACATTAATGAACATGTCATATCATTCAGCAAGTTTAACATATTGAAAGATTGTTTGTTTACAAAGTGAAAATATAAAAAATATAGCATGGTGTACGAACCTTAGGACCCGTTCATCAAAACTCAGAAATGAATTCTCTGGGTATGTTTTGCATATTTTAAATAATCAGATTTTTAATTAATGAGTAACCGTTTCTTTGCAAAATCAATGACAACATTGATATAATGTAGTAAAGGTGCGTAACCCAACTATCGAATACGCATGACCGATTCATTACTTATAGCCTCCCTTTCTATACGTATACATATAATTCAGCTTTCAGTTGAATAAAAAATGAAATCAGTTGTGTAAGTCTGATTGTTTTGTATAAAAAAATATAAAAAAAAGGAATTTCTCATACATGCAGTTACAATATGAAAAGTATTGGAAAGGTGGTGTACTCAGTACTGGTTCAACCCAGGAAAGTTGTATCCTGTGTATCGGTGCTTTACACCGAGCACGTTAAAGAAACAAGAGGTCTCTTCGCAAAGAGCTAAGGTATCGCACCCGGATCTCTTGTATCTCGCTCTGATTCTTCAAGTCTTCCAATGTCTGGATTTGACTGTGAATTACTGTCACTTCTATATCATGTCACTAATGGCATTTAAACACAATTTAAGTCGTGAATGCGTCACGGCGGGGTCAAGCCATAATGCAGCCAATGGGCGCGGGCAGACCTTAACAAACTCAAATAAACTACATTTAGAATGTCACGAGATATACAAGTTGCAGAATGACGTTGTGCGCGGTAAATTAAGATTATAATTTAAGTGTTATGGCATATTTGTTATTGCAATAAATATAAAAAAATATCAAACTGGGGGTTAAAAAATGTCTAAAAGGTGAAGAGAAGTCATTCCGATTTTTGTATAAATATGTTGTGGTGATATTTAGATAACTAGATTCATTTTACTTTTATTATTATGCTAAAGCAGTTAAAACATCTTGAAGTTAAAAATGATTTTGGAAATATATCATTTTTTTATAATTATTGAAAATGTTTAAAAATACTTTAGTTGCTTCTGAAACATACGGGCCCTGTTGTACTTTTAACTTTCCAGTACAGTTTGTTTATTTTGTATATTTGCTAATGTTCAATCATGTCAATTTTATTTTAAATATCATAAATGCTTATACATGTATTTGGAAATGAATACCAATAAACTTGCTTTAATTCCTCTGAATGTCTTTTCTTATATATGATCCTGGGCTGATATTAATAAAACATCTTAAAGTGACTCGCTCATGTTTTGGGACCAAAAATTAGTTTTCCCGGTAATGCATCTGAAAACACTTATTTTACCATTATTTAACTCTTACAAGTATGATATCGAAATTGCAAAAAAATACAGTTATCGCATTAAAAAAATATTTTGGTGTTTTAGTGGGGTTTGAACCCAAATCGGTAAAGTAAAAAAATAGAAAACAGACGGCTAGTCCACACAGCCACCGGGACTTTCACAACAGTGGTGGCTATGTTGACCTGTTAAGGATACATTGATAAAATCACGTGGTAATGTCAATCAACCAATCACGAAACACCACAGCCGTAATTAATTTTCAATCGCGTTATAAACGCTAATGGAAATTGTGGTCTTCAAAGACGATATTTGAGCAAATATCAATATTTGCTGCAGGGTTCCAGCTTTTGGTATTTTTGTTTAAACACTCCTTATGATTTGACACACTTTATTTTGTAATTAAAAAAGTGCATTTTACAAACCATGAGCGAGTCACTGTAATGTGTAAGTCATTTCCTAACTTAAATCATTTTCTTAGATTAAGTACCTCGCTGGTCATATGATATAGTACCTTAATTATATCTAAAATACTTTATTTTCAATTATTTTATGTAATACACAGGCACAGGGCATGAATACGTGACCAAAATAGCACTGGTCGCCATTTACTGAATGAAAATTGGAAAGGTCGAACCTATAAGCAAAACAACTGTGAATTTACCTTAGATGTTTTCCAAATCTTAGAGTTTGTTTCATGATACATGGGTATCCAATCACCATTCAATGTCAGAGACCAGTCTGATTCCCATGAACACGGTTCAGATAAAGAGTGAATACCACGCTTGTTTGTTGACCTTTTTTTAGGCTGGGGGATGTATTAGTTTACTGTTGTGTACATCTGCTGCTACTACTACGACTACTACTACTACTACGACTACTACTACTACGACTATTACTACTACTACTACTACTACTACTACTACTACTACTACTACTACTACTACTACTACTACTACTACGACTACGACTACGACTACTACTACTACTACTACTACTACTACTACTACTACTACTACTACTACTACTACTACGACTACTACTACTACTACTACTACTACTACTACTACTACTACTACTACTACTACTACGACTACGACTACGACTACGACTACGACTAAGTACACTCACTATCAGTTTGTTAATGAACCAAGTGCAGGATGAGAAAATAATAAAAGGGCCAGAAGAAAACTCCTGTGTTTCAGACAGAATGTTACGTCCGATCCATTGTTGAAGGAAACTTCATTTGTTTTTCAGACTTTATAACTTCTTCTTACTGCATCTACGCCTACGGTACAATCTACATTCAGCATTTTGGTAATCATGGCAAAGTTCATTGTATCATGTCGTGTTATGTAAGGATGTGCAATGAAAAGCAACAAATCATGTATATAAATATGTTTTGTGTGCTATAATTCTTTTAATGATCTTTCTTCTAATATGCGGTTTAAAAATTGAATTGATTGAAAAGAACAAACTTCCGAGTACAGTGACAAATCAACGACCGATAATTCATTCAAGTTACACTACTAGCTATAATGTGAGCATTTTTTTTTTTTATCATTCGGCTTGGCAAATATTGCCAATCTATTGCAGTAACGTAAATATGCAAATATCTGTGACTGCTTTGACTTCCTTTCACCAAAAGCTTTCTATCAACTGTTGTTAAAACCAGTTTAAGGTTTAAATATGCTTTTAAACTGTAATTAAAGGTGCACTGGGTTTTTTCCAGATAACTGTATATGAACATAACACTGATTGTTTAGTTTAACTATTGTGAGTAGAGTTGTACATTAGTTCTTGCTAATAAAGTGCGACCCGTTTGTACTTCAGCATATGTAAGGCAACATAATAACGTTATAATATTATTTATTGCGTTTATCAACCAGTTTAATGTAATCTTTAATATATCGGTCTCAATAGGTTATTACCTTAGCCTAAAATAAAAGTAACAAAACAAAGGGAGAACGGCAACAAAGAAAACAGCAACACAGAAAACAGCAACAAACGCAACAGCAACACAGAAAAAAGCAACAAAATAACAGCAACACACAAAGAACAATATCACAGCAAACAACAACAAAGCAAACAACAACACAGAGAACAGCAACAAAGAAAACAGCAACGCAGAGAACAACAACACAGAGAACAGCAACACAGAGAACAGCAACACAGAGAACAGCAACACAGAAAACAACAACACAGAGAACAGCAACACAGAGAACAGCAACACAGAGAACAGCAACACAGAGAACAGCAACAAAGAAAACAGCAATACAGAGAACAACAACACAGAGAACAGCAACACAGAGAACAGCAACACAGAGAACCGCAACACAGAGAACAGCAACAAAGAAAACAGCAACACAGAGAACAGCAACAACAGCAACACAGAGAACAGCAACAAAGAAAACAGCACCAGAGAAAACTGAAACACAGAGCAAAGAAATATAGAGAACAGCAACACATAAACAGAAATATAAAAAACAGCAACACAGAAAACAGCAACAAAGGATGAGCGATACAGAAAGAACAAAACAGAGGTCAGCAACACAGAAAACGGAAACACAGAACACAGCAACAAAGGATGAGCGATACAGAAAGAACAAAACAGAGACCAGCAACACAGAAAACGGAAACACAGAACACAGCAACAAAGAAAACAGCAACGCATAAAACAACAACAACACAGAAAACAACAAAACAGAGACCAGCAACAAACCCGTTACCATCCCTTGACTAAACCTGATATCCGAACATGATCAACACAAACCCGTTACCATCTACTGACTGAAACTGATATTCGAACATGATCAACACAAACCCGTTACCATCTACTGACTGAACCTAATATTCGAACATCATCAACACAAACCCGTTACCATCTACTGACTGAAACTGATATTCGAACATGATCAACACAAACCCGTTACCTTCTACTGACTGAACCTGATATTCGAACATGATCAACACAAACCCGTTACCTTCTACTGACTGAAACTGATATTCGAACATGATCAACACAAACCCGTTACCATCTACTGACTGAAACTGATATTCGAACATGATCAACACAAACCCGTTACCATCTACTGACTGAACCTGATATTCGAACATGATCAACACAAACCCGTTACCATCTACTGACTGAACCTGATATTCGAACATGATCAACACAAACCCGTTACCATCTACTGACTGAACCTGATAATCCAACATGATCAACACAAACCCGTTACCATCTACTGACTGAACCTGATATTCGAACATGATCAACACAAACCCGTTACCATCTACTGACTGAACCTGATATTCGAACATGATCAACACAAACCCGTTACCATCTACTGACTGAAACTGATATTCGAACATGATCAACACAAACCCGTTACCATCTACTGACTGAACCTGATATTCGAACATGATCAACACAAACCCGTTACCATCTACTGACTGAAACTGATATTCGAACATGATCAACACAAACCCGTTACCATCTTCTGACTGAACCTGATAATCGAACATGATCCACACTTTCCGGTTTCTACAGATTGATGACATATTGAAAACATAACTAATGTTTGTTTCTTGACTATCTTTCTATATCGAGATCAGAAACAAACGAAATGCTGTGATATACCATATACAGTCGAAACTCGATGGCTCGAGGGACCGGCCAAAGTACTTCGAGCCTCGAGAATATCGAGCCAAGCGGGATTGCTGTTTTTGCAAATGACAATTTCATAATATTCTATATCACGCCTCTAGCGCGATTGGTCCAGAGCTAGACACGCGGTGACCCCATATCTACCAACATTGGGTAACGACCAGTCACGCGGTGACCGCATATCTACCCACAGTGGGTAACGACCAGTCACGCGGTGACCGCATATCTACCCACAGTGGGTAACGACCAGTCACGCGGTGACCGCATATCTTCCCACAGTGGGTAACGACCAGTCACGCGGTGACCGCATATCTACCCACAGTGGGTAACGACCAGTCACGCGGTGACCCCATATCTACCTACATTGGGTCACTAACCGTATATCGTACCAAAATGGCGTCTTTTTCCCGATTCCGATGAATAAAATGAAAATTCCCCTCGAATTGGATATATTCATGTACATCTGACGGCAACGAAATAATGCTTTCAAGATAATGATGCTTTTAGTGGCATTAATCATTGTACTCTTTGTCATACTATGAAACTTGTCATTTACTACACCAACTGCTTCCAGCGTTCGTTCTTGGTGCAGACACGTAGTTTCGTTATTTTATTTAGGTGTTGTTATAGACAAGTTTCACTGAATGCATACGCAAGCATTCACTGTTTTATAGTTCACTTGTATAAGCAAGCATTGACTGTTTTATAGTTCACTTGTATAAGCAAGCATTCACTGTTTTATAGTTCACTTGTATAAGCAAGCATTCACTGTTTTATAGTTCACTTGTATAAGCAAGCATTCACTGTTTTATAGTTCACTTGTATAAGCAAGCATTCACTGTTTTATAGATCACTTGTATAAGCAAGCATTCACTGTTTTATAGTTCACTTGTATAAGCAAGCATTCACTGTTTTATAGTTCACTTGTATAAGCAAGCATTCACTGTTTTATAGTTCACTTGTATAAGCAAGCATTCACTGTTTTATAGTTCACTTGTATAAGCAAGCATTCACTGTTTTATAGTTCACTTGTATAAGCAAGTATTCACTGTTTTATAGTTCACTTGTATAAGCAAGCATTCACTGTTTTATAGATCACTTGTATAAGCAAGCATTCACTGTTTTATAGATCACTTGTATAAGCAAGCATTCCCTCAGTATTCACTGTTTTATAGTTCACTTGTATAAGCAAGTATTCACTGTTTTATAGTTCACTTGTATAAGCAAGTATTCACTGTTTTATAGTTCACTTGTATAAGCAAGTATTCACTGTTTTATAGTTCACTTGTATAAGCAAGTATTCACTGTTTTATAGTTCACTTGTATAAGCAAGCATTCACTGTTTTATAGTTCACTTGTATAAGCAAGCATTCACTGTTTTATAGTTCACTTGTATAAGCAAGTATTCACTGTTTTATAGTTCACTTGTATAAGCAAGTATTCACTGTTTTATAGTTCACTTGTATAAGCAAGTATTCACTGTTTTATATTTCACTTGTATAAGCAAGCATTCACTGTTTTATAGTTCACTTGTATAAGCAAGCATTCACTGTTTTATAGTTCACTTGTATAAGCAAGTATTCACTGTTTTATAGTTCACTTGTATAAGCAAGCATTCACTGTTTTATAGTTCACTTGTATAAGCAAGCATTCACTGTTTTATAGTTCACTTGTATAAGCAAGCATTCACTGTTTTATAGTTCACTTGTATAAGCAAGCATTCACTGTTTTATAGTTCACTTGTATAAGCAAGCATTCACTGTTTTATAGTTCACTTGTATAAGCAAGTATTCACTGTTTTATAGTTCACTTGTATAAGCAAGCATTCACTGTTTTATAGTTCACTTGCTCTGGTATAGATTTAAGCACTTCACTGTTGCCATGTTGTTTTTATTGGCCATTGTAAAGTGAAACTAGAAATATTATTGGCCATTGTTAAGAAAGACAAATAAAGGAGTATCGAATACGATCTTAGGTTTGTGGTTGTATAAAAGTTGAAGATTTTTTTCGCGAACGATTTTCCCAGAAGAGTTAGACAGATGATATTTTAAGGCTTAACACAAGAAGAATGCTAAAAATATGATACAATTCAATATCGATCTGACTGACCGCTAATGCTATAGGTCAAGATCACCCTGCGCCGCACTGGACATAATTAAGTCAAAAAATCTAAGCTTGAAACCAGTTCAGTATCCGAATAAGTGTGCAAGCTATTGTATTAATTTGCTTATGTCAAATACTGTTGTATTGCATTGCACTTCGATTCCCTGGGTAACCAACGCTTATATAAGTGTGGTCAAATATGCAAACCACCTGTCAACACTAAACGACCGCTGGTTTACCACGGCCGAGTATCTTTTTTTCCGACGCACACTCCGAACACCGGAACTCCCGTCGGCGGCGGTCTGTCCGTCCGTGAGATGTGCTTTATCGCGGAGGAACTCGCCCTCACAGGTGCGCGGGTTTAAGCATATCTATGACTGGAAAATATCAATTAACATAATATAAATTACATTTGTTTTTAAAAAAAAACAGTTGTTGCTACATTTCCAGAGCGGCATTTACAACAACAATCTTTATTTTAAGTTTAACGGCCAGACTTATGACTCTTTTCTTGCATCCCTACAGGCCGGCTGACGATGCTGGACATCGCCGAGTTGAACCCCAACATCGGGGACCCGAAGGACGTCAGCCACACCGTCAGCTCAACGATAGACGTCGCAACTCACTTTTTCGGCCACCGCCGCCAAGGATTTGTCCCCGCCAACTAAGAAATTCCAACAGTCGTCCTTCGGAGAAACTCGGTCATTAACGGGACAAAGTGCCCGTGTTGAGCTTTTGTGACCAACTGGTGTCTGTATTTAATGATTTCTTTGGAAATCTCTAGCCTGCCAACTATATCGTGTTAAAGACAAATAATAAACAATAAATACTACCAAGAAATATACCATAGGTGCAACTTTGAGGTACTTTTCCTTTTACGAAATCAGACACGATGTTAATGCCTAAAACATGATTTTGTTTAGACTTTTTGAATTGCTTATTTGACAATGAATGTTAAGGAGGTTATATTAATTAACCAAAGCAATGTCTCTCTCGTTGGCACGATGTTTCGCAATCTCGAGTGTATCAGTCAAAAAGCAAGCTTTTTGCTTCAATGCGTTTGCATAGATAAGTCCGATGTTAAAAATTATAGAAGAATAACTCTGTTAGGCATTTTTAAATACAATTTACATGGTGATTGTGTACTTAATAAGCGAATATTAAATGGTGTCAAGAAAATAACGTTTTTTTCTGACGCACAATTCGGTTTTATACGAGGTCGATCTACAGTTGACTCACTTTTAATTCTTCACTCAATTTTTCAAAAACTTGAACAAACATTTATATTGCTGTTTTATTGACATGAAATGTTGTTTTGATTCCATGTTATCCAAGGGGTCCAACGTACGCATTTTTACTGGTGAATGAGTAATTTAATTCCTACTGAGAAGAACGCTATAAGCCGTATGCTTTCGTTCCAATCCATTTCAATATTATATACTACTTGTGTGTGAACATATTCCGTGCAGTTTATATTTTTTTATGTAATTGTCCAAGGTCAAAGTTACGTTATGTACAGGGAAGTCGAACTAGAATGGATTAAAGGAAAACAAACACCGTTTGAATGAAGAAAGGGCATTTATTAAAATGCCATAAATATTGCTAAGTTATTCAAAAGGTAATTTAGAAAAGTTGTCCGCATTCTGATTGGCCTGTAGCGTCACGTGGCACAAAAATTGGAAAATTGATTGGCTCCTGGGATAAAGTGCCCGTATGGCTAATTCCCGAGATATTGCCTAAATCCCGTGCCACGGCCGTACAGAAATAAAATGAACAACGGCCATACATAATTTTATGTTTGCATAAAATTGCATATATGTTGAAACAAGTATGTTTAAACCAAGGGTTCCAACGTCAATTCTTTGACTGAATTTTAAGTGAGGGACATGTTCAGTGCGAAACAAAATGGCGGGTTATTTGGGTATTTTTGTGTTTTCGGGGGATATGACATGTTTAACAGTATCACTGTTGTTAATAAATAAGTAAGCCTACCCGGAGGTCAAACGTGTAAGCTCCTCGCTGTTTTTACCTATGTTTTTACAGGCCTTTACAAAAAAGTTATTGAAGGTATAAAGATAGATTATTTCATTCCTCCAAATTGAAGAGATGAGTGTAAATACATGTATATCAACATTATAGACAGTAAATAAACATTAATGAACATGTCATATCATTCAGCAAGTTTAACATATTGAAAGATTGTTTGTTTACAAAGTGAAAATATAAAAAATATAGCATGGTGTACGAACCTTAGGACCCATTCATCAAAACTCAGAAATGAATTTTCTGGGTATGTTTTGCATATTTTAAATAATCAGATTTTTAATTAATGAGTAACTGTTTCTTTGCAAAATCAATGACGACATTATGAATGATATAATGTAGTAAAGGTGCGTAACCCAACTATCGAATACGCATGACCGATTCATTACTTATAGCCTCCCTTTCTATACGTATACATATAATTCAGCTTTCAGTTGAATAAAAAATGAAATCAATTGTGTAAGTCTGATTGTTTTGTATAAAAAAATATAAAAAAGGAATTTCTCATACATGCAGTTACAATATGAAAAGTATTGGACAGGTGGTGTACTCAGTACTGGTTCAACCCAGGAAAGTTGTATCCTGTGTATCGGTGCTTTACACCGAGCACGTTAAAGAAACAAGAGGTCTCTTCGCAAAGAGCTAAGGTATCGCACCCGGATCTCTTGTATCTCGCTCTGATTCTTCAAGTCTTCCAATGTCTGGATTTGACTGTGAATTACTGTCACTTCTATATCATGTCACTAATGGCATTTAAACACAATTTAAGTCGTGATGGCGTCACGGCGGGTCAAGCCATAATGCAGCCAATGGGCGCGGGCAGACCTTAACAAACCCAAATAATCTACATTTAGAATGTCACGAGATATACAAGTTGCAGAATGACGTTGTGCGCGGTAAATTAAGATTATAATTTAAGTGTTATGGCATATTTGTTATTGCAATAAATATAAAAAAATATCAAACTGGGGGTTAAAAAATGTCTAAAAGGTGAAGAGAAGTCATTCCGATTTTTGTATAAATATGTTGTGGTGATATTTAGATAACTAGATTCATTTTACTTTTATTATTATGCTAAAGCAGTTAAAAAATCTTGAAGTTAAAAATGATTTTGGAAATATATCATTTTTTTATAATAAATTGAAAATGTTTAAAAAATACTTTAGTTGCTTTTGAAACATACGGGCCCTGTTGTACTTTTAACTTTCCAGTACAGTTTGTTTATTTTGTATATTTGCTAATGTTCAATCATGTCAATTTTATTTTAAATATCATAAATGCTTATACATGTATTTGGAAATGAATACCAATAAACTTGCTTTAATTCCTCTGAATGTCTTTTCTCATATATGATCCTAGGCTGATATTAATGAAACATCTTAAAGTGACTCGCTCATGTTTTGGGACCAAAAATTAGTTTTCCCGGTAATGCATCTGAAAACACTTATTTTACCATTATTTAACTCTTACAAGTATGATATCGAAATTGCAGAAAAAATACAGTTATCGCATTAAAAAAATATTTTGGTGTTTTAGTGGGGTTTGAACCCAAATCGGTAAAGTAAAAAAATAGAAAACAGACGGCTAGTCCACACAGCCACCGGGACTTTCACAACAGTGGTGGCTATGTTGACCTGTTAAGGATACATTGATAAAATCACGTGGTAATGTCAATCAACCAATCACGAAACACCACAGCCGTAATTAATTTTCAATCGCGTTATAAACGCTAATGGAAATTGTGGTCTTCAAAGACAATATTTGAGCAAATATCAATATTTGCTGCAGGGTTCCAGCTTTTGGTATTTTTGTTTAAACACTTCTTATGATTTGACACACTTTATTTTGTAATTAAAAAAGTGCATTTTACAAACCATGAGCGAGTCACTGTAATGTGTAAGTCATTTCCTAACTTAAATCATTTTCTTAGATTAAGTACCTCGCTGGTCATATGATATAGTACCTTAATTATATCTAAAATACTTTATTTTCAATTATTTTATGTAATACACAGGCACAGGGCATGAATACGTGACCAAAATAGCACTGGTCGCCATTTACTGAATGAAAATTGGAAAGGTCGAACCTATAAGCAAAACAACTGTGAATTTACCTTAGATGTTTTCCAATTCTTAGAGTTTGTTTCATGATACATGGGTATCCAATCACCCCATTCAATGTCAGAGACCAGTCTGATTCCCATGAACACGGTTCAGATAAAGAGTGAATACCACGCTTGTTTGTTGACCTTTTTTTAGGCTGGGGGATGTATTAGTTTACTGTTGTGTAAATCTGCTGCTACTACTACGACTACTACTACTACTACTACTACGACTACTACGACTACGACTACGACTACGACTATTACTACTACTACTACTACTTCTACTACTACTACTACTACTACTACTACTACTACTACTACTACTACTACTACTACTACGACGACGACGACGACGACGACTACGACTACGACTACGACTACGACTACTACTACTACTACTACTACTACTACTACGACTACTACTACTACTACTACTACTACTACTACTACTACTACTACTACTACTACTACTACTACTACTACTACTACGACTACGACTACGACTAAGTACACTCACTATCAGTTTGTTAATGAACCAAGTGCAGGATGTCACAGGGTGACGAAAATAATAAAAGGACCAGAAGAAAACTCCTGTGTTTCAGACAGAATGTTACGTCCGATCCATTGTTGAAGGAAACTTCATTTGTTTTTCAGACTTTATAACTTCTTCTTACTGCATCTACGCCTACGGTACAATCTACATTCAGCATTTTGGTAATCATGGCAAAGTTCATTGTATCATGTCGTGTTATGTAAGGATGTGCAATGAAAAGCAACAAATCATGTATATAAATATGTTTTGTGTGGTATAATTCTTTTAATGATCTTTCTTCTAATATGCGGTTTAAAAATTGAATTGATTGAAAAGAACAAACTTCCGAGTACAGTGACAAATCAACGACTGATAATTCATTCAAGTTACACTACTAGCTATAATGTGAGCATTTGTTTTTTTTATCATTCGGCTTGGCAAATATTGCCAATCTATTGCAGTAACGTAAATATGCAAATATCTGTGACTGCTTTGACTTCCTTTCACCAAAAGCTTTCTATCAACTGTTGTTAAAACCAGTTTAAGGTTTAAATATGCTTTTAAACTGTAATTAAAGGTGCACTGGTTTTTTTTCCAGATAACTGTATAAGAACATAACACTGATTGTTTAGTTTAACTATTGTGACTAGAGTTGTACATTAGTTCTTGCTAATAAAGTGCGACCCGTTTGTACTTCTGCATATGTAAGGCAACATAATAACGTTTTAATATTATTTATTGCGTTTATCAACCAGTTTAATGTTATCTTTAATATATCGGTCTCAATAGGTTATTACCTTAGCCTAAAATAAAAGAAACAAAACAAAGAGAGAACGGCAACAAAGAAAACAGCAACACAGAAAACAGCAACAAACGCAACAGCAACACAGAAAAAAGCAACAAAATAACAGCAACACACAAAGAACAATATCACAGCAAACAACAACAAAGCAAACAACAACACAGAGAACAGCAACAAAGAAAACAGCAACACAGAGAACAACAACACAGAAAACAGCAACACAGAGAACAGAGAACAGCAACACAGAGAACAGCAACACAGAAAACAACAACACAGAGAACAGCAACACAGAGAACTGCAACACAGAAAACAGCAACAAAGAAAACAGCAACACAGAGAACAGCAACAAAGAAAACAACAACACAGAGAACAGCAACACAGAGAACTGCAACACAGAAAACAACAACACAGAGAACAGCAACACAGAGAACAGCAACACAGAGAACAGCAACACAGAGAACAGCAACACAGAGAACAGCAACACAGAGAACAGCAACACAGAAAACAGCAACAAAGAAAACAGCAACACAGAGAACAGCAACAAAGAAAACAGCAACACTTCTTCAACACTGTTCTCAACAACACAGAGAACAGCAACACAGAGAACAGCAACACAGAGAACAGCAACACAGAGAACAGCAACACAGAGAACAGCAACACAGAAAACAGCAACAAAGAAAACAGCAACACAGAGAACAGCAACAAAGAAAACAGCAACACAGAAAAACAGCAACAAAGAAAACAGCAACACAGAAAACTGAAACACAGAGCAAAGAAATATAGAGAACAGCAACACATAAACAGAAACATAAAAAACAGCAACACAGAAAACAGCAACAAAGGATGAGCGATACAAAAAGAACAAAACAGAGACCAGCAACACAGAAAACGGAAACACAGAACACAGCAACAAAGAAAACAGCAACGCATAAAACAACAACACAGAAAACAACAAAACAGAGACCAGCAACAAACCCGTTACCATCCTTTGACTGAACCTGATATCCGAACATGATCAACACAAACCCGTTACCATCTACTGACTGAAACTGATATTCGAACATGATCAACACAAACCCGTTACCATCTACTGACTGAACCTGATATTCGAACATGATCAACACAAACCCGTTACCATCTACTGACTGAAACTGATATTCGAACATGATCAACACAAACCCGTTACAATCTACTGACTGAAACTGATATTCGAACATGATCAACACAAACCCGTTATCATCTACTGACTGAACCTGATATTCGAACATGATCAACACAAACCCGTTACCATCTACTGACTGAACCTGATATTCGAACATGATCAACACAAACCCGTTACCATCTACTGACTGAACCTGATAATCGAACATGATCAACACAAACCCGTTACCATCTACTGACTGAACCTGATAATCGAACATGATCAACACAAACCCGTTACCATCTACTGACTGAAACTGATATTCGAACATGATCAACACAAACCCGTTACCATCTACTGACTGAAACTGATATTCGAACATGATCAACACAAACCCGTTACCATCTACTGACTGAAACTGATATTCGAACATGATCAACACACACCCGTTACCATCTACTGACTGAACCTGATATTCGAACATGATCAACACAAACCCGTTACCATCTACTGACTGAACCTGATAATCGAACATGATCCACACTTTCCGGTTTCTACAGAATGATGACAATATTAAAAACATAACTAATGTTTGTTTCTTGACTATCTTTCTATATCGAGATCAGAAACAAACGAAATGCTGTGATATACCATATACAGTCGAAACTCGATGGCTCGAGGGACCGGCCAAAGTACTTCGAGCCTCGAGAATATCGAGCCAAGCGGGATTGCTTACAGAATGTTATTTTTTTCATTTGTTACATAAAGTCTTATTTACCTCGTTTGTTATTGGCTACGCTATCTCCGCAAGAGAAGGAAGAGTATTTATTTGGCATAGTTACGCACACTTAATTTCGTAATATGACTTATTCGATTATTTATAATAAAAATACATTTATGCGAAAAAAGCAATTGTAAACAGTGGGTAACACAAACAAAGCTTAAAAGTTATATCAAAATGCATAGTAATTTAGGGATGGATAACAATTAGAGACAGAACTTAAAGTGATGGCATGTTTATTCAAACTGTTAAACCATTTAAATTCGATAATAGTTATAATATCAGTCAAGCAATTTTAATCGATTAGCGCCTTGTGCTAAATGAAGCCAATCAAACAAATCAAGATGTGAGATTCTTGATTGAACCTGCGAAAATGACATCGACCCAAGCAAACAAATAAAAGTGTGAAATTCTTGTTTGGGACCGCGAAAACGACTTCGAGCGTGGAGAAATATCGACCCTCAAGATATCGAGCCATCCGATCGAAATTTATATGAACAAAGAGCAAATAAAAATCGGTCCTTTTAATTTGATTCGAGCCAACGAGGATATCGAGCCATGAGATATCGAGCCAACGAGTTTCGACTGTATACACAATGCAATACAGATTAACGACAACACGTATGTAATCGAAATTAAAAATGAAGATATGTTTTTGAAAATGACAATTCCATAATATTCTATATCACGCCTCTAGCGCGATTGGTCCAGAGCTAGTCACGCGGTGACCCAATATCTACCAACATTGGGTAACGACCAGTCACGCGGTGACCGCATATCTACCCACAGTGGGTAACGACCAGTCACGCGGTGACCCCATATCTACCCACAGTGGGTAACGACCAGTCACGCGGTGACCGCATATCTACCCACAGTGGGTAACGACCAGTCACGCGGTGACCCATATCTACCTACATTGGGTCACTAACCGTATATCGTACCAAAATGGCGTCTTTTTCCCGATTCCGATGAATAAAATGAAAATTCCCCTCGAATTGGATATATTCATGTACATCTGACAGCAACGAAATAATGCTTTCAAGATAATGATGCTTTTAGTGGCATTATTCATTGTACTCTTTGTCATACTATGAAACTTGTCTTTTACTACACCAACTGCTTCCATCGTTCGTTCTTGGTGCAGACACGTAGTGTCGTTATTTTATTTAGGTGTTGTTATAGACAAGTTTCACTGAATGTATAAGCAAGCATTCACTGTTTTATAGTTCACTTGTATAAGCAAGTATTCACTGTTTTATAGTTCACTTGTATAAGCAAGCATTCACTGTTTTATAGTTCACTTGTATAAGCAAGTATTCACTGTTTTATAGTTCACTTGTATAAGCAAGCATTCACTGTTTTATAGTTCACTTGTATAAGCAAGCATTCACTGTTTTATAGTTCACTTGTATAAGCAAGCATTCACTGTTTTATAGTTCACTTGTATAAGCAAGCATTCACTGTTTTATAGTTCACTTGTATAAGCAAGCATTCACTGTTTTATAGTTCACTTGTATAAGCAAGCATTCACTGTTTTATAGTTCACTTGTATAAGCAAGTATTCACTGTTTTATAGTTCACTTGTATAAGCAAGTATTCACTGTTTTATAGTTCACTTGTATAAGCAAGTATTCACTGTTTTATAGTTCACTTGTATAAGCAAGTATTCACTGTTTTATAGTTCACTTGTATAAGCAAGCATTCACTGTTTTATAGATCACTTGTATAAGCAAGCATTCACTGTTTTATAGTTCACTTGTATAAGCAAGTATTCACTGTTTTATAGTTCACTTGTATAAGCAAGCATTCACTGTTTTATAGTTCACTTGTATAAGCAAGCATTCACTGTTTTATAGTTCACTTGTATAAGCAAGCATTCACTGTTTTATAGTTCACTTGTATAAGCAAGCATTCACTGTTTTATAGTTCACTTGTATAAGCAAGCATTCACTGTTTTATAGTTCACTTGTATAAGCAAGTATTCACTGTTTTATAGTTCACTTGTATAAGCAAGTATTCCCTGTTTTATAGTTCACTTGTATAAGCAAGTATTCACTGTTTTATAGTTCACTTGTATAAGCAAGTATTCACTGTTTTATAGTTCACTTGTATAAGCAAGCATTCACTGTTTTATAGTTCACTTGTATAAGCAAGTATTCCCTGTTTTATAGTTCACTTTTATAAGCAAGCATTCACTGTTTTATAGTTCATTTGTATAAGCAAGTATTCACTGTTTTATAGTTCACTTGTATAAGCAAGCATTCACTGTTTCATAGTTCACTTGTATAAGCAAGTATTCACTGTTTTATAGTTCACTTGTATAAGCAAGCATTCACTGTTTTATAGTTCACTTGTATAAGCAAGCATTCACTGTTTTATAGTTCACTTGCTCTGGTATAGATTTAAGCACTTCACTGTTGCCATGTTGTTTTTATTGGCCATTGTAAAGTGAAACTAGAAATATTATTGGCCATTGTTAAGAAAGACAAATAAAATAAAGGAGTATCGAATACGATCTTAGGGTTGTGGTTGTATAAAAGTTGAAGATTTTTTTCGCGAACGATTTTCCCAGAAGAGTTAGACAGATGATATTTTAAGGCTTAACACAAGAAGAATGCTAAAAATATGATACAATTCAATATCGATCTGACTGACCGCTAATGCTATAGGTCAAGATCACCCTGCGCCGCACTGGACATAATTAAGTCAAAAATCTAAGCTTGAAACCAGCTCAGTATCCGAATAAGTGTGCAAGCTATTGTATTAATTTGCTTATGTCAAATACTGTTGTATTGCATTGCTCTTCGATTCCCTGGGTAACCAACGCTTATATAAGTGTGGTCAAATATGCAAACCACCTGTCAACACTAAACGACCGCTGGTTTACCACGGCCGAGTATCTTTTTTTAAAGGTATTTCTTGTATTTTCTTGTCAATTTTAATTCTGATTTCCTAAAGGCAGTATAACCACAAACATTCGTGTTTTCTAATTCAAAAAGGCCACATTTATGCTTTATACAATGAGTCGGCAACTCATAAATTTTGAGTAATCACTCAAGTACATATATATCTCTAGAACCCTTTTCTACAAAATGTTGACCAAAGGTTGGACAGTCTGCTGGTCAAATGAGCCAAAACAGTTAAGTTTTAAAACCATGCCAGTATGCTGTGCAGTTATTGTAATTGTAATTTTCGAGAGGCTTGGCCAGAACATATTTAAAAGGATGTTTTTGTTATGCTTGCTTTATATTGAACCTTAAAGAGACCAATACATTAACTATTTAAAAACAAATCTTGATCCTTCCTTCCCACTTTTGCATTGAGGCGAGTCCGTGTCCATTATGTGTAAGTGTCGAGTTGGTAACGGTAAGTAAGATGCATGTAAGATGCATGTATTTCTTCAAACCATTTTTAGAGTATTCATTTTTTTGGTAACAAAAACAACAATGTTCCTTTCAACTTTCATTTAATAACAACATCAGCCGCAGCAGCAACAACAACAACTTACATAACATTTTCATTTTTAAACCTACATACATATATCAGTTATTGTTAGCTCATATTAAAGCTCAGAATTAAAAGAAGCCTGACATGCAACGAAACAGTTATTGAAACGTTTTGAAAAAAAAATGCAAATGCAATTCATATTTACAACAAAATCAATCAATTCAAGATATTGCAACAGGTCATTCAACTATTACTCATATTTTGCTAATATATGCATATCTTGAACTCCATACATCTTATATCGTACTTCGATCTCACTACTTACAGTGCATGACGTTTGACACAAACATATACAATGATACATCATCAATAAACTGCATGTAATACGAAAAGTAAAAATGTCATCGATATTTTGTTATTATACTTCAGATGTTAGGAGTCTATTTATAAGCACGTACATGAGTGATATATGAAGTTAAAACCACAAACATTTGTCACACTGTCAATTTAGCACTATCATCTTTTACGAGGCGTTGATGAGCGAGTTTCTCCGAAGGATGGCGGTCGGGATTTCGTAGTTGGTGGGGAAGAGTCCCTGGCGGCGGTGACCATAGAAGCGGGAGACGACGTCAAGCGTGGAGTTGACGGTCTGGTTGACGTCCTTTTCGTCGCCGATGTTGGGGTTCACCTCGGCGATGTCCAGCATGGCCACCCGGCCTGGAGAAGGCAAGAAAAGAGTCATAAGTCTGGCCATAAACGTTAAATAAAGGTCAGTCAAACAACCGTGCGTGTACCCCTGTACATTTAGCAACGACTGTTCTTTTAGAAAACACATGATATGTAAATATATGTAAATATATGTAGTTGATTTATTCTTGTCCTAGATATACTTCAAACCGCGCACCTGTTAGGGCGAGTTCCTCTGCGATGAAACACATCTCACGGACGGACAGACCGCCGCTGACGGGAGTTCCGGTGCTCGGAGTGTGCGTCGGGTCCATGGCGTCTACGTCAAAACTCACGTGGATTGGTTTCGTCCCACTGAGAAACAAAGTAGCGTTTTGTCATCATATGAAATATTTTGTTAATCAATGATTTTGGAACATTTCACAAATGCTGGAATTGTAACTTTGCACAGTATAAGGAACGCAGCTTTGTACATAAAACAAATATAGCCCCACAACAAAATAAACGATATACTACCACTCACGTTGGGTCTACAGCATCGAGCGCCTTTTTGAGTATTTCTTTGATGCCGTTGTTGTCAACGTCGTGCATGCTGAAGGCGTTCATGCCGAACTTCTCGATGATCTTGCGCTCGCCCGGGTCCACGTCACGCAGCCCGATCCACGCGATCTGGTCAACCTTGATGCTGGAATAGAAGAAACGAGGGGTAAATCATAGTGATCGTTTTCCACACATTGTGCATCGTACGCCTGTGTTATGCTGATGAGGACATATGCACATAGGCCTTCGTTACATTGGTAACATTTGTGTCAGCTGTGATATTATAGGGATTACGTAAAGGAATCTAACAGTATACGTCTATTGCCCTTTGTAACCAATGTTTCATATAAACCAAGCTGTTGTTATTGGGCATCTCTGCGTGCGTGCGACCGGGAGGCAAACTGAGGGTTTCCAATTTATAACTTGAAATAAGAATGATCATGTAGGGTTCTTTTAGTGATTAAAACTGGTACATGAGACGAACTCCGGATTTTCATATACGGTTAGCAGTTGCATGTTTTAGGTCGCTGTTACTAAAATAGAGAAACAGTTTTCGCTCAATGGATTTAGTTTGAAATGAGGTCGAGTAATAAAACTAAGTATATATGGATTTAACTCGTGTAGATACGAACCACGAGATGCATTTTAGCTTGTTAAGTCATGGTCGCGGCTTTTGAAAAGTAAATGCAAGTAAATGAATTGCAGGCTTCACCTACCAGGGTTGAATTCCCTCCCAACCAGGCAGATGGGGAACATAGGGGTCAAGTTCCTCCACTACAAACGATAAGGGCATGCCGTGAATGTTCCCGCTATCTGACGTCAGCGGCGTGTTTATGTCGGCGTGAGCGTCTATCCATAATACGACCATATCCGGATGGACGCGCGCATGGCCCATAATGGTGCCGATGGCCATGCTGTGGTCGCCGCCGATGGCAAGACAGTGGCCTTCTGTACGCAGACATTTCTCAACCTCGTCGGCCGTCTGTTGATTTTCAATGACATCAATTTAGACTTCTAAATACAAATACAGTTCTCATTTGGCGCTGATTTACATGTTTTAATGAATTATAATATACAAGTTTGCTTGGTTTGTATAAGAAACGAAGTTGAAACTGTCTTACCCGAAGTGATCCCATGGCAACATTTCTGGGGTTCTTTACGTTTTCATGTGGCAAATCTTCGTCGAGGTAACCAAAATTAACGTCACCGTGGTCTTTGACATCACAGCCGATTTTTTTGAGGCGCTCCACCAGACCGCCGTCCCTGAGCGCCTGAGGCCCCTTTTCAGTGCCGTCCCGCCTCTGGTTATAACCAAAAGATCTTAATGTAAATTTAAAAAAGCAGCAATACAAACAAACAAACAGATTATGTAAAACAAGTAGCACTAGTCACACACAACTTTGAGAATCCTGACATATTTAGATTAACCTATTTCAGCAGATCCGTTTAATCTCAATTTGAGATAATTAACTCTAATTTTGATGCATGTCGTTTTCGGCGTATCCGTATATATAATTATATAAAGTAATTCATCAACAATTTATCAATTTGTAGCGAAAATGTTTAGCCACAAGTTTATTATCCGAATGAATGAAGTAGTGTCTGTTTTACGTAGTTTTTGTTCTCCTACTTTCTTTGTATCTCTAATGATTGCCTAATATCCTTATTACTTTAAATTAATCGGTTTTTCATTGCAAGACAACAAGTCTATTCGAACACAACAAATATAACATGATATTTACAAAAGTTTCTACATGATCGTAAGAAATTGGCCCTTCCTGATTGGTCAGATTTTTTAGTCTTCGAAAGAAATGATTTCATGTTTTTCATTATATTAATATTAAAAACTTACTGCTTAATGTTCATTATTATTATTATTATTATTATTATTATTATTATTATTATTATTATTATAATTATTATTATTATTATTATTAACATTATTATTATTATTATTATTATTATTATTATTATTATTATTATTATTATTATTATTATTAATTTATTATTATTAATATTATTATTATTATTATTATTATTATTATTATTATTATTATTATTATATTAATAATAATAATAATTATTATTATAATTATATTTTTTGCATTATTATTATTATTATTATTATTATTATTATTATTATTATTATTATTAATATCTTTATTATTATTGCTATTATTATTACAACATAAAATGTAACCTAATATTAAGTTTGAATTAAACAGTCAGATAATTGTTGTTGTATAAAAAAAACGTGGAAGAAAGAATAAAAGAAGTTTGTCGTCCTCGCCCCTATTATTAATTAATTGACTTTGACACATAGACAGAAACTTATATATACAAAAAATAGTTTCGTATTCTTAATGTATTGGGATGGTGAAAAAACCAACTCATTCTGTTCGTCATTTATGCTAATGAATCCAAATAATAATTTGTCGTCAGTATTAATTGGGTGGTGGGCACATATGTCTGTAACTTTCTGCTACAAAACCATTGCATTTTGATAAAAATATATTCGACTCACCACATACTGGTGCTTTGTAGATTAGTTACAGCTTTATTTTACAGTTTAATTGATAATGAGTCCGAGTCTCATTTTCGTTATCTTAATTATTCCATATACCAAGAGCAGATGAAATGCGATTTTACGTACATTTCTCTTCGTCTAACAATTGATTGATAATTGTTGGAAATTCGTAACGAATATTTAATATCCTTATGAAGAACCGGTTCAACTTAAAAATATTTACAAAAACTATTAATAGCGGATAGGGTATTACATTAGTACGACCTCACTGTGTACACCGTGTCAATGTACGATGTGCAATTTGACAACGTCCATGACCAGTTGGAAAGGCGTTAAAGAAATGCGCATGTCTTGATTATTTTGATACCTGGTTTACACAAATAAATGTACAAATATACATTTAATGTACACTAAATTAGATAACTCAGCGTGGCACTATCAAACCCAATGTTCTTGAATATTTCATTAATGAAGATCATCATTACATAGGAACAACAAGCATCATTTGGTTTTAAAATAAAACCGCATAGAATGGTCATAGAGAAAACAACAACACAAAACAAAAGCCCCTCTGAAATGCACCAACCTGTCCCTTGCTGACGGGCACCCCAACAACTCCAAGTTTCCTCCAAGTACCGATCTCAGAATTCCTGCGCTTGTCCATTTTGTGTTTGTATCAGGTAAAGGTCTTCCGGACACAAAGGTTAATAAGATTATCTGCTCGCGGCGCGGGTTTTTATACATGTTTGGGAAGAGGGATTGAAGAGAGGCGGAGTTTGATTGACAGCAAGTGTCAGATTTCGAAAAGTTTCCTTAGGCCTTTTCACTAGACCATTCCAAAGTATCAATACGAGGTTCACTGATGCTTATGGAAATTTTCCCCTGGACTCTCTGGAGACTGACCACGAACAGATCATGCATGACATCATGTACACTTTTCAATAACAAACTGATTTGTACTAAATTGCATTTTGTAGTATTAAATTCATTTTTTCACTTATCACTTATACACGTTAAAGGCACAGAGAGAGCCTATGGTGCACTGCACCACTGAATATGCTGAAAAGGGGCTACAGTGGAATCGGACATTTAGTTTAAAGCAAATTGAAGTTGAACATTTTTGCATTCTTGCGAGAGAAGATGGTTGATGTCCAAGGGCCCCAAACCCAGCAAGAGCAACGCAATCGAGTGCCAATGCTCGTCCATTTTCCATCATTTAACTAGCGTGCCATTATCATCACTTAAACCAAGTTGTATGTAGGGTTAGTTTGTTTCTAATTGATGGCCACAAGTAAAGTCTTGCATGACGCAGGATATTTTCTAGAAGTATTTCTTCTAATTATATTTTACAAAAGCAGCAGATGAGCAAATAATTGAAACTTCGGAGATCGATGTACGTTAGTGGGCCTTTACCCATGGGGGTGTGTCTGTCTCTTCCAATCGTTATTTCTAGTTTGGGAGGTGTGTCTTTTTAATCCAATCAACTAACCATAATCTGGAGGTGTGTCTCTGAAACACGGCCGACTGTTGCATCGTCATCATGTATTATCACAACATCAAAAGTCTAGAAGGAATGTTTTTGAAATATTTTGTTGACAAATCTTCTTAAGATTCTGAAGAGATAATCTTTTTAAAGTCACGGTACCGTCAGCTTAAGTGACAAAGTGTTAATAATGGTTGAAAATATGAGTGCTAAAAACAGTCCAGTATTTGGGCCATCAAAACAACCACTGCGTAAAAATACTTGACTGTTTACTGTACGTGAACTTGGCTTGCTATTTGGTTAAAACGATTTGAATGTCATTTCATTTGTTGCTGAAGCAACATATGTATCCTTGCATAACAGTATAACAGCAGCGCCAAAATCTATCAAATGCTTTTGTGAATTGATATTGTCTGTCAGTAACTATTAACATTCGAATGGCTTTGGTCTCAGACATTTTAAATTACTAATTTTGAGTGTAGGGGGGAGAGGGGGAGAGGGGGGGGGGGGCACATTTATATTTGTATATTCGAAGATATCTGTAAGTTAAAGTAAAAATGTGTACTACATGGACTTCAAGCACCGACACATATATTACAAGCTCGACTTAAATGTTACATTCAAAATACAAAATTCGGCAACAAATCTGGGTGTTTTTGTTTATATTTACAATTTGGCTGGTATAGATGAGCCTAGAGCAGTGACCTCATGAGGTCAAACCTCTCTAGGATCGTACAATAGAGTAGGCGCTTTCGAAACATCAGGAAGAACATTTTACAGATTTAAGTGACAACATGTAATTAGTGTATTTCTAAAATTTCAGATTTGAAGATAGCCAAATCATGTTTACAATCTATAAATTGTCATGGAAATCAGATAAGAAATGCGTTTTGAAAACAAAAAAGTAAATGCGAGAACATCACGCATGTCGGTCACGCGATATATGGGAGGTGTGTCCCGGTCCCAAGTACATTTCCATTAGAGGTGTGTTATTTGAAACCATTTCATTGGGCACGCGGCGAGGGTGTGTTACCAGAATGACCTTCACCTGGCACAAAGTCCGAAACACAAACAAGCTGATCATCTGGGCTTGTGCTGAAGCCATAATGTACCTACAGACTTATCCCGACTTACGTTTTTCTTCTAATATACATTTGTTTACACATGGTATTATCTAAATCTTCTCTTTAACTAATAATAACAAGTTAGAAAAACAACTTCTAATTGACCTCAAGTTTTTGAATGATGAGAGATATCAATATACAATGATAATAATGTTAATATTTAAAGAATGCATTATAATTACTATTTCATTTCAATATTTATTATGTCAACCATTAGTTAAATAAACAATAAAACTTAATGTTTGATAGCCAACAAGCGGGGTTATTTTATTTAAAATGCACTTGTAATTACTGTCTGGTCGGGTAGCCATACACTGATGAAATGTCTAAAGTGGACACTTCTGTATTGTGATATAATCTAGAATCAATTCCACTCACAACCCTCAACAAAATCAAACTTCGCACTCATAAGCTGGTAACATCTGGTAACAGAAACATTACCAAACTGAAAGCAGAATGCTTATGTGCTAATTATACAGAACACACAACTGTATCCTTTTTGAGGTGACAATTAAAATAAAAAACGCACTTATTTTAAAATTTACAGATTTTACTGCATCCCGGTTGCTAGTCGAACGGTTTAGCAATTCAGCATATCACCACTGAATTACTAGCAATTACAAACTTATATAACCCAAATTACCGTATTAAATATAAATGGACTTCTGTATTTAACATTATCAATTCCAAAAATAAAAACAGGATAATTGTTTGTTCCAGTTTAAAGCTGCACTCTCACAGATTGAACGTTTCAGTGACATTTTTTTATTATTATTTTTTTTTGTCTTGGAACGAGCAAATTTTTGCAAAACTCCATGGAAACCAGTTATATAAGACTGCTGACAAAAATTAGATCGCAGATTTTTATGTTTAAGTTCAAACAATAATATTCTATGCATTTTTCTTAAAACACCATAAATCATTATTTTTTAACGGAAATATGAAAATCTGCGATCTGATCTTTTGTCAGCAAGCTTTTATCATTGGTTTGCAGATATTTACGCAAAAATTTGCTCTTTCCGAGACAAATAATAAAAAAAGTTGTAAAAATGGTATATCTGTGAGAGTGCAGCTTTAAGATATGCAATATGTTTCATCATGTGAGCACTAAAAGTAATATTTCACGAGTGGCTCTGCTCTACTTTTGGAGTTCACGAGGTAATATATAATGCAATCTTACACGGAAACAAACTATGTTTCTCTTTTTTTCATGCTTATAATGTAACCAAAACAATATTTTATTGATTTTTAATAGCGCGAAATATCAACCGAATGACATCTTACCGAAGACGAATTTCAATGACGTCATTGACTTTTCTGTCCTGCGTCGTATGTTACCATTTTTACAATGAAGCGGAAAATTCAGCAGGAAATTCAATTTTGAAAGTCAAATGACCAATGTCCAACGTCGTGCCATCAATCCATTCGTTTTGAATGTTCATCGTCAAGCTTTTTGCCACGACTTTCATTTTTGAATATCAACGTCTTTCCAGCACGGCTTTTTTAATATCCAATGTCAAATGTCGTGTCTCCACGACATTCAATTTTGAAGTTCAAATGTCCAATATCGTGCAAGGCGGATTTCCCCAATGTTCAATGTCGTACAACACGACTTTTATTTTGGATGCACAATGTGGGGCCAGAACGACTCTCATTTTTAAAGTCCTATGCCCAATTTCGTGCCAGCACGACATTCGATTTTGAATGTCCAATAATGTCGTGCCAGCACGACATTCGATTTTGAATGTCCAATAATGTCGTGCCAGCACGACATTCAACTTTGAATGTCCAATAGTGTCGTGCCAGCACGGCATTCAACTTTGAATGTCCAATAGTGTCGTGCCAGCACGACATTCAATTTTGAATGTCCAATAATGTCGTGCCAGCACGACATTCAACTTTGAATGTCCAATAATGTCGTGCCAGCACGGCATTCAACTTTGAATGTCCAATAATGTCGTGCCAGCACGGCATTCAACTTTGAATGTCCAATAATGTCGTGCCAGCACGACATTCAATTTTGAATGTCCAATAATGTCGTGCCAGCACGGCATTCAACTTTGAATGTCCAATGTTGCTCCAGCACGACTTTCATTTTTGAATGTCTTTTGTCCAATGTCGTGTGAGCACGACATTCAACTTTGAATGTCCAATAATGTCGTGCCAGCACGGCATTCAACTTTGAATGTCCAATGTCCAATGTTGTTCCAGCACGACTTTCATTTTTGAATGTCTTTTGTCCAATGTCGTGTGAGCGCGACATTCAATTGTGAATGTTCAATGTCGTTCCAGCACGACATTCAACTTTGAATGTCCAATGTCGTTCCAGCACGGCATTCAACTTTGAATGTCCAATGTCGTTCCAGCACGACTTTCATTTTTTAATGTCTATTGTCCAATGTCGTGTGCGCACGCCAATCCACGACAATCGTTTTTAAATGTCCAATGTCATGCCAGCACGACATTCAATTTTGAATGTCCACAATAATTTCGTGCCAGCACCATCGACGGAAACTAGAAACAGTCGAGATATATACACTGTACCATCGTCGGAACCTTGAAATGGTCGAGTAACACACACACTGTACCATCGTCGGAACATAGAAACAGTCGAGTTACATACACTGTACCATTGTCGGAACCTAGAAACAGTCAAGTAACACACAGTGTACCATCGTCTGTACCTAGAAACAGTCGGGTTACACACGCAGTTACCATCGTCGGAACCTAGAAACAGTCGAGTTACACACGCAGTTACATCGTCGGTACCTAGAAACAGTCGGGTTACATACACTGAACCATCGTCGGAACCTAGAAACAGTCGAGTTACACCGTCGGAAACTAGAAACAGTCGAGTTACACCGTCGGAAACTAGAAACAGTCGAGTTACATACACTGTACCATCGTCGGAACCTAGAAACAGTCGAGTTACATACACTGTTCCATCGTCGGAACCTAGAAACAGTCGAGTTACACACATTGTACAGCCGTTGGAACCTAGAAACAGTCGAGTTACACACATTGTACCACCGTTGGAACATAAAAACAGTCGAGTCACACACACTGTACCATCGTCGGAACATAGAAACAGTCGAGTTACATACACTGTACCATCGTCGGAAACTAGAAACAGTCGAGTTACATACACTGTACCATCGTCGGAAACTAGAAACAGTCGAGTTACATACACTGTACCATCGTCGGAACCTAGAAACAGTCGAGTTACATACACTGTACCACCGTTGGAAACTAGAAACAGTCGAGTTACATACACTGTACCATCGTCGGAACATAGAAACAGTCGAGTTACATACACTGTACCACCGTCGGAACATAGAAACAGTCGAGTTACATACACTGTACTACCGTCGGAACCTAGAAACAGTCGAGTTACACACACTGTACCACCGTCGGAAACTAGAAACAGTCGAGTTACATACACTGTACCACCGTCGGAACATAGAAACAGTCGAGTTACATACACTGTACCACCGTCGGAACATAGAAACAGTCGAGTTACATACACTGTACCATCGTCGGAAACTAGAAACAGTCGAGTTACATACACTGTACCACCGTTGGCACTAGAAACAGTCGAGTTACATAGACTGTACCACCGTTGGAACCTAGAAACAGTCGAGTTAAATACACTGTACCACCGTTGGAACCTAGAAACAGTCGAGTTACATACACTGTACCACCGTCGGAACCTAGAAACAGTCGAGTTACATACACTGTACCACCGTCGGAACCAAGAAACAGTCGAGTTACATACACTGTACCACCGTCGGAACCTAGAAACAGTCGAGTTACATACACTGTACCACCGTCGGAACCTAGAAACAGTCGAGTTACATACACTGTACCACCGTCGGAACCTAGAAACAGTCGAGTTACATACACTGTACCATCGTCGGAACCTAGAAACAGTCGAGTTACATACACTGTACCATCGTCGGAACCTAGAAACAGTCGAGTTACATACACTGTACCACCGTCGGAACCTAGAAACAGTCGAGTTACATACACTGTACCATCGTCGGAACCTAGAAACAGTCGAGTTACATACACTGTACCATCGTCGGAACCTAGAAACAGTCGAGTTACATACACTGTACCATCGTCGAAACCTAGAAACAGTCGAGTTACACACGCAGTTACATCGTCGGAAACTAGAAACAGTCGAGTTACATACACTGTGCGGTTGTCGGATCCTAAATATGCGAATACACCCAAGGGCAAAAACTCTCAGGTGACTACAGCGATATGGCTGGTCTTGTCCGAGATACGAGCAGTATGCCATTACGCATTTTGGTTCAAGTTGGTGTCGATTGGAGAAATACTTAGTTAAGTTATTTAGCGGACAAGACCAATTTAAGCCCATTTCTTTAATTAGAGTGGACAACATTCTGGTCAACGCTCGCCCGGTACCCACGCTCGCCCGCCCGTACACCACAGGTCAAACTTTAATACATCCTGTTTTTTTTTACAACGGACCAATAAAAGACGTTTATGCTTTTCAAGGGACTCTTTCATCGTTTTATTGTTGGTGACCGTTTTTTTCGAAACCGTTTTAAAACTGGTTTGTTTCACTCATCTTTATGAAGAAACACCAATCAACTTACCCATTTCAACAGAATTTTGTATTTTTAAGCCTATAATCATTAAATTTTCAATAGCGTAACTAATTCTTTCAGCAAAATAGAGCATTTAATGTCATTTTGTTTAATAAGCCTGTATGCAAACAATAGAGCTCTTATTTGATCTTGGGATTTTTTTTTCTTTTTACATGCATTTTATTATCATTTCAAACAATTTATTTTTTTAGATGTCAGACCCAAAGACACCTGAACGATTTAAAACCACTTAGCCATTATGTCCAAAAACTGCTGGGAAACCTTTGTTTTTAATTAAGACAAACTTCTTCAATATTTTCTTATTTTTTTTAAAGATTGAATTTCAAAATGTACTTGTATTACAGGTTCCTTTGTAAACCGCTATGATTTACCTAAATTCAAATGTTTGAAGCCGTAAATATGGGTTGTCTCATGGAAGATCTATTAAGTTGTCATGGTAAATGATCATACGCCCTATATCAGACACTCTTTATAGTACGGGGGTCTTTGACCAAAGGGTCAAATTATAATTTCAACATGTTAATTGTTCACATTTACTGAAATGAATAACGTTGAACATACTCCCTGTGTTCACTTAAATTATGGTCAATTATTCAAGCATTGAAGTATGCATAAAGAAAAATGCTTATTTCCACATGTTTTTGACTTATTTATTTGCAAGTTTTACAACATTAACAAGTGTCACATAAGTTCAGACTCAACAACACATTGCTCCCTTTCATTGCCATATTAGTAATGTTTTAGTTCAATATTGACCAAAATTGAATGTGCCATCCTTATAGTAGCAACGCTTTAAAAACTTATTGCAGGTAAAATAGTCAAAGTAAATTGGAAAAAAACCCTGACGAGATCACCTGTATATGTCACCATCACAATCTTTACTATCTTACTGACATGCTGTATACATTACTTAAATACAATTCTTTGTTTTACATGTTGCTTACATACTACATTCATGTTTTTGGACACCTGTTTTTCTAGTAAATTGGTTTATGGCAAAGCAGCCTCAGATGAAGTCAATGTATTGTATATATGTTCACATGAACAAAAACTTCATATGGCGTACCATGTCCATATTTGGACACTTCTTAATACTCAACAACCACAACAGTTTAGCTTTCCACTCTGGATGTCTACCTTTGAACACATTTTGTAATTTAGACCATTTTTCATTAACGGTATTTTCTTTATTCCCATCACTGTACATTGTTTGTGAGTTCATACACAGTGCCGAGCAGAAACTGGAGCTGTTTGTTGGCAGCCAGATCTCCTAGCTGATCTGACGAGAGAAGGGACCGCAAGTCTGGCAAAAACTGTTGAGGCTCCCAGCCTTAAAGAGAGAACATATGAAATATTTGAATAAAAAATAATAGATGGTTGACAGCAGAAATGATCTATCTAGTTCTTCAATTAATGTCACATAGAACCTTATTGCCTTTAACCCTCCTGTATTACAAGTAGTGTTTATAGAATAAATACCACTGAGTTAAAGATCTTTAATTACTTCTGGACACAACACCACATGGACACAGGAATAGTAAAAGTTTCATCAATGGGTCCATTGTTCAAAACATTGTTAATTTTATTAATGTTAATGCAGTTCTGAACCATCGGCCCATTTTAAAGAGAACAACATAGTTAAAGTCAATGTGGTTAACTTTAAAAGGTATTTTTTTTTATGATGTGCTCATATTTTCGTATAAAACAAAGATGCATTAGTTGTCTTATATTTTGTAAGAATTATTGCAGATATTAGTATGTCCATGATACTTCCAGCGGAGTATGAAAGATTCTAAAGTTATCAACAGACTTTAACAAGGTTGTTAGCTTTCATAAAATGCTGCACAATAATCCCTTCGTTTTAGATATTTATTCAATTAAATGAAGTTTTTATCAGACATGTGACACTCCGTTAAAAATATAGATCATTTTTGTTCAGTATCCCAAGGGACATTACTCATGTATAAGTTCATTCAGGGTGGTGTCACTGCATGCTAACAATGAACTGTCTTCGCAAATCTCTATTCATGATGTTTGATGTGACCAATGAACCTATTTATGAAGACTTCCTGGTAATCAACTTTTAAAAATCCTCCTCAAGATATTTGAAACTGCTGAAAAAGTTGGATATGATGCGACACAGGAATATTTTAGTACTGTTTTCATACACACCCCCTGCAAATTTTAAACTGATCATGAGATGAATGTTATACTTATGCCGTACCATCTGTGATAGCAAGTGAGATTGTCTTAAAAAAGATGGTGTCTTTTACGCTGTCCAGGGGGTCACCTGTGGGTGTATGGGTCCAGCTGGAATACATGGATAACATGACATTCAATAAATATCAAAATAGTTACATTGTAGTCATGTAATAGTCATATCATTTACAGCATAATTTAGTTGAAAGTCGATTATTTATGTCCGAGTTCAATGATAATCAATTATATAAATCCATAATTGATTGTCGCTATGTACAGCAAAGAGAAGTAATGGTTGTATTGTGTTAAGACATGCCAGTTTACGTTAATGTTTAAATACAAGCAGTCCATACCAGGATCTTTATGTATTATACACATGAATATGACTGCTGTAGTCAGCTTTCATAATGATAAAATTACTATGATTAAATGAACTGGTACATCTTTGTTACCATTGATTTAAAATTTGTTACTAATATAAAACATGTTTACTTATACTGTTTTAGCCAAATGCTGTCTGTTTACGAGTAGTGTTTTCTATATCAAGGGCCTACCTATTCAGTTAAAGGTTGATACTTTCGATTTTGATAAAATTGTTTTCTGGTCAAGAGTCAAGAACATTTAATGAGTAATATTTCTACAATATGTTTTTACCTTGTCAGAACTTAGAGATCTCATTATTACATACTTTTTAGATAACCTTACATAAAACAAAGAACTGATAAATCAGATCTCTATATCATAATTTTTATTTATCCTTACGAATTTAGCAAAATACTGCGCAACAAGAAGCAGAATTATATAATTGTAATACCTGTTTTCAACCTTTTTTTTCAATATCAAACAGTGTTTTTGAAGTGTTTACGGCAAATACAGAAATAAACTTAATTACAATTTTATGTCATGTCTAAAATCCTCACTGAGATAAGCCATGGAATCTTGGTGATGTTATAATGTGACTGACCTTGCCCTGTCCCTGAGAATGGCCCGGCACCAGATGCTGGTTCGGATCACCTCCAGGTCCACTGCTGGGTCCTCCTGATCATTACATGGACAATAGTTTAGTTTTGGCAAGGTGGACAACTCTAGAAATTCTTCAAGGTGTTTTGTAGTGCAAGAGTTAAATACCTTACACATTTATATGCAAATAACAGCAGTAGAGGTATAATGCCATCTAAGGAATAGATAACAGTATCAAAACAGAGGTGATTTTGATTTTGAGTTTTCATGATTAAGGTATTAGATAACAAATTGAAGGAGAACATACAACTACATACAGCATCAATAAACTGCATGAGATCCAAGGCCTTCTTGAAGTCACTCTCTGTGGCTGCTGTATTCTCATCGCAGATGTACAACTGAAACAGGAAGTTTTACTGAAATAGGGCTGTGAATTGTTTATTTATGAAGTATATTCATGTACTTTAATATCAAAGATTCAAATCTGCACTGTTTACTACTTATTCATAATCTGATAAATTGTAACCAAAATACTAATACCGTTTGCTTGACTTTCCATGACATAACTCATGACAGAAATATTTTTTATTTAAGTATGTTGAGGGATCATCTCTAGCTAAAAAGTAGCGATGAAAGGAAGATAACTTCAATAATATATCCCTGACCTGAATGAGTTCCACCGGTGAGAACACTTTCATGTGCTCCATGTCAATATTCATGTTCTGGAAAAACAGGGATGGCTTAATTTAAACACACATGCTAAATATGATTTACATATACAAACATGAAGTAGACATAAAACACATTACAACTTAAGCCCTAATTTTAGCTTCCAAAACTGGGTGTGAATTTGAATGATTTTACCGACATACCTCTAGCAGTTCACTGGGAAGTAGTTCCTGGTTCAGGATAAGCTCTTGTTCTTCATCAATATCTGTCAAATAGAATTACTTCATTTACACGAGAATATCGCTAACATACACCAAATACTAGAATCTGATGTCACCTTCATGTACATGACAAACATTAGAATCTGGTGTCACCTTCATGTTCATGACAAACATTAGAATCTGATGTCACCTTCATGTTCATGACAAATACTAGAATCTGGTGTCACCTTCATGTACATGACAAACACTAGAATCTGATGTTACCTTCATGTTCATGACAAATACAAGAATCTGATGTCACCTTCATGTACATGACAAATACTAGAATCTGATGTCACCTTCATGTTCATGACAAACACTAGAATCTGATGTCACCTTCATGTTCATGACAAACACTAGAATCTGATGTCACCTTCATGTTCATGACAAATACAAGAATCTGATGTCACCTTCATGTTCATGACAAATACAAGAATCTGATGTCACCTTTATGTTCATGACAAATACAAGAATCTGATGTCACCTTTATGTTCATGACAAATACAAGAATCTGATGTCACCTTCATGTTCATAACAAATACAAGAATCTGATGTCACCTTCATGTTCATAACAAATACAAGAATCTGATGTCACCTTTATGTTCATAACAAATACAAGAATCTGATGTCACCTTCATGTTCATAACAAATACAAGAATCTGATGTCACCTTTATGTTCATGACAAATACAAGAATCTGATGTCACCTTTATGTACATGAATGTGACTGATATAGTTAGGCTTTTAACAGAATTGATCCATGGTTTTACTGGAAATAGCAGTGGGATGGATAAATCAACAAGAGCTGTCGTAAGACAGCGCGCTCGACTACGCCGCTTTGACTTAGAATACAATAACGATATAATAATACCAAGTTTGGTCTCTTTAAGTCAAACCTAACTAAAATTATTCGATACATAAGGTGACTTTGATTCTGCCCTCCCACCAGCTCACCCAAACAATGACGCAAGTCATTCAAATAATTGATATAATATTGATTTCCCATTATGAAAATGTGGTTAAGAGTAGACAAATATGCCTTTCAAAGGAAATTAAAAAAAAAAAAAATCAATGGCCATAATTTGTAGTTAGGCTTAAAACGGAGTTATGTTTCTTGTTGTAAGATGGTCGTAAATAATTTTAAATTTTATTAAGTGCATTTAATGAACGGTATAAAAGTTTTTTTATTAAAATCCCAACTTGCCCTTAACTTTTACTTGCCTAAAACTTTAAACTAACTCAATCAGGGGCCATAACTTGTATTAAGGATATGGAGTTATGTAACCTCATTTGGTGATGGTCCTCAACAATTGTGTGAAGTATTAAGTCAATTGAATGAAGGGTACAGAAGTTCTTAAACAATATCCCAACCTGCCCTTAATCTTTAACCTAAGTTCCATAGTCAATCAGGGGCCATAATTTGTATAAAAGATAATATGGAGTTATCTAACCTCATTATGTGATGGCTCTGAACATCTGTGTGAAGTGTTAAGTCAATTGAATGAGTATTGGAGTTTTAAGTGAAAATCCCAACTTTCTCTAAAACTTTAACTTGCACTAAAACTTTAACCCAAGTAAATCAGGGGCCATAACTTGTATTTATGATAATATGGAGTTATGTAACCTCATTGTGTGATGGTCCTAAACAACTGTGTGAATTATTAAGTCAATTGAACAAAGGATATAGAAGTTATTAATAAATATTTCAACTTGCCCTAAAACTTTAACCTAAGTTCTATAGTCAATCAGGGGCCATAATCTGTGTAAAGAATAATATGGAGTTATCAAACCTCATCATATGATGGCCCTGAACAACTGTGTGAAGTATTAAGTCAATTGAATGTAGGGTATTGGACTTATAAGTGAAAATCCCAACTTGCCCTAAAACTTTAACAGGACGCCGACACCAGTAGTATAGCCCACCTATTCTTCAAATAGTCGAGCTAATGACAAGCTACATATTCATTTCACATAATTTCATGATCTAGTGTACTACAAATATGTACATGAGCAGAAAACCTAGAAATGAAACAGATTCATACTAATAATCACATGCTGGTCTAGAGTAAGTGGGTAGAAGACAATAAACTATCCACAAGAACTGACACCTGTTCCCACAAGAATGTCCAGTGGTACATGTATTTACCTCTGATGTTTGACATGGTACATGTATTTACCTCTGATGTTTGACTTGGTACATGTATTTACCTCTGATGTTTGACATGGTACATGTATTTACCTCTGATGTTTGACTTGGTACATGTATTTACCTCTGATGTTTGACTTGGTACATGTATTTACCTCTGATGTTTGACATGGTACATGTATTTACCTCTGATGTTTGACATGGTACATGTATTTACCTCTGATGTTTGACTTGGTACATGTATTTACCTCTGATGTTTGACTTGGTACATGTATTTACCTCTGATGTTTGACTTGGTACATGTATTTACCTCTGATGTTTGACTTGGTACATGTATTTACCTCTGATGTTTGACTTGGTACATGTATTTACCTCTGATGTTTGACTTTAACTGTTCATCCTCCTCGCCATATGCTAGGCCTGCCAGCTTACTCAGGCTTAGTAGTGTCTGAAATGGAATGAAAATGTGAAAATCAGAAGACACAATTATCATTTATGATTTAAGGTTAACAAAGTATTTAAAAAAAACATCAAACATAAGAAAGATCTCAAAATATTCTGATAATACTTCATATGGTAAAATTTTCTTTATCATAAAAATCAAACCTTCTTTTTAGCCAGATATTCTTCCTCATTTCTTCCCAGGTTCAACAATGTTTCATGAGCCTGAAACCAAAAATGGAACACTCAGGTATAGGTCATAAAAGTCGGTTATTAGCTTTCTTATAATAGCACTCATAAGCGCTTAAATGCTCTAAATGTTCTAACTTAAGGCCACACCTTAACTTCTTTTTTTTATTCTAAAATGTTTGGCAGGAATAAAATAGACTGAATAAGCCCAATAACAAAGTGTTTTTTTTCCATTTTGTTTTAAGAAATGAGCTTTTGCAGGTAAATCCTTTTGTTTTTCTATAATTTATGATTATAATTTAATTGGAATGGCAACGAGTACCCGAGTACTCGATCCAACGTCTGAGTACTCGAGTACCAAATCACTACTCGAGTACTCGGAAAAAAATCTATAAACATCACGAAATACACGATTTACAGACTAAGTAACAGATCTGGTTAGTTGCCAAGAGGACAATTTACGGTTCCTCTAATCCCCGCTGTGTACACAACTGACCCTAAATTAGTTGAGGGTTGCAAACTGTCAACAAAGGGCCCCTATTTCCAATTAACACTGATGTCAATTAGCGAAGTTTTGATAGCGGAACTTTCACCTACACAATTCTATTGTTTACCAATTAGAGAACTTTCACCAAACAATGGATGCTAACGAGCGAACGAGTTTTTGAAGCTAATTTGCAGTGCATTCTTATTTAAAATCATTTAAGTGAAATGAAAAAGACAAAATAAAAGCATGGAACAGCATCTGTTTTCCTTTTATTTAATTTTCTGTTAAAGTATGTAATGAAAGTCTAATTTAAAGATGAAAATGACCAATAATACCACCAACGCACAATATACGCCATGAATGATATATGTAAACACGATCTTGTCTTTCCCGAAAAACGAATTCATTTTTTTCGAGTAATCAAGTACCCGAGTACTCGATCGAAAGATTGTCCGAGTACTCGAGTACCAATTTTACTACTCGTTGCCATCCCTATAATTTAGTGATAAGCCTTAATTATTTCCACTTTATACGCCCTACTCGAGTATAATTACCCCACGGATCATCCATTTATATCACAATTTCAGTTTCCAGGAGCTAGGCAAGACATATAAGACTGTTCTTTGATATTATTTTTTTATTTTTTATTGTTGAAAACTATGAGCATTCACTTTTTGGGGAAGGGCATTTTTCTGAGAAATAGGTGCTGTTTTTCTGACTGATGAAAAATGACATTAGTATCTCTGTGGTCTTATGATGAATGTCGTTCAAATGTGGTGAAGATCAAAATGTACTTTAACAATTTGGGCAGTTATCAATAAAATATATTCTAAAGTTTGACATGTACATATCTTCTTCAGACAAGTGAACAAATATGTATCTTACAGCCCTGTAGTCATGTCTGTCGATGTCGTTGAGCCACTTGAGGTATCCATACTTGTCCTGCTGCAGGAAACTGTGGAGCTGGCCATGCTGGGGAACCGGCTGAGATAACAGACGACCTTGCTTTCCTACACAGGCAGAAATAGTATAATAAGTTCATAGTCAGCCCCTTGTAACATTTATGTCTGAATGTCATGGTAGCTAGAAACTACAAAATAACATGGAGGTGACAGAAACTACTTTTGCAGTGGCTGAAACTACAATGAAACAATGAGATGACAGAAACTACAAAGTAACATTGAGATAACAGACACTACAGGGTAACAATGAGGTGACCGGAACTACAGGGTAACATTGAGGTGACCGGAACTACAGGGTAACACTGAGGTGACTGCAACTACAGGGTAACATTGAGGTGACCGGAACTACGGGGTAACATTGAGGTGACCAGAACTACAGGGTAACATTGAGGTGACCAGAACTACAGGGTAACATTTAGGTGACAGGAACTACAGGGTAACATTGAGGTAAAGAAACTACAATTTAACATTAAGGTGAAGGAAACTATGGGGTTACAATGAAGTGACAGAAACTACAGGGTAACAATAAAGTCACATAGACATAATTATGATATTTTATAAACTTTCCAAAAATATAGCCTCAAAACAAAATAACCCTTAAAACACAGTTATATTGAAAAAACTTCTTGACATATGCTGTAAATAAAAATCATTGCGCGTCATGACTTCAGTAAACATCATCGCACACGCTTTTTGTTTTTTTTCTATATCATTTGTAAAAAAACCCAGAAAGTAATGCTTGAAAAAATTTCAATCATGTGTGTCTGTTCTGGAAAAAATTCAACCCTCGGGCACTCTGTGTAGCCGGTACCTCGGCAAGCCTCATTACCTTGTAACGCAGATGCCCTCAGAAACACATGACAGATATTATTTATGTCACATTGAGGAAAGGGAAACTACAGTGTTGCATTGATGGAAACTCAAGGTTACAATGAGGTGCCAAAAACTACAATGTAGCATTGAGGTGATGGTAACTACAAAGTAGCATTGAGTTGATGATAACTACAATGCAACATCACGGTGATGGTAACTACAATGTAACATCGAGGTGATGGTAACTACAATGCTACATCGAGGTGATGGTAACTACAATGTAACATCGAGGTGATGGTAACTACAATGCTACATCGAGGTGATGGTAACTACAATGTAACATCGAGGTGATGGTAACTACAATGTAACATCGAGGTGATGGTAACTACAATGTAACATCGAGGTGATGGTAACTACAATGTAACATCGAGGTGATGGGAACTACAATGTAACATCGAGGTGATGGTAACTACAATGTAACATCGAGGTGATGGTAACTACAATGTAACATCGAGGTGATGGTAACTACAATGTAACATCGAGGTGAGGGTAACAACAATGTAACATCGAGGTGATGGGAACTACAATGTAACATCGAGGTGATGGGAACTACAATGTAACATCGAGGTGATGGTTACTACAATGTAACATAGAGGTGATGGTAACTACAATGTAACATCGAGGTGATGGTAACTACAATGCTACATCGAGGTGATGGTAACTACAATGTAACATCGAGGTGATGGTAACTACAATGCTACATCGAGGTGATGGGAACTACAATGACACATCGAGGTGATGGTAACTACAATGTAACATCGAGGTGATGGTAACTACAATGTAACATCGAGGTGATGGGAACTACAATGTAACATCGAGGTGATGGTTACTACAATGTAACATTGAGGTGATGGTAACTACAATGTAACAATGAGGTGATGGTTACTACAATGTAACATAGAGGTGATGGTAACTACAATGTAACATAACATCGAGGTGATGGTAACTACAATGTAACATAACATCGAGGTGATGGTAACTACAATGTAACATCGAGGTGATGGTAACTACAATGTAACATCGAGGTGATGGTAACTACAATGTAACATAACATCGAGGTGATGGTAACAACAATGTAACATAACATCGAGGTGATGGTAACAACAATGTAACATCGAGGTGATGGTAACTACAACGTAACATCGAGGTGATGGTTACTACAATGTAACATTGAGGTGATGGTAACTACAATGTAACATCGAGGTGATGGTAACTACAATGTAACATTGAGGTGATCGTAACTACAATGTAACATTGAGATATACATACCTTCTTTCATGTACCAATTAAACAGGAAGTCAGAGAACCCCTGGAAAAAAACAGTCACATGATTTTTTTTTATTACATTGAAAATAAATATGCTCTTAATATACATGCATTTGCTGTTCTTCTCTTTTAAAGAGAAGCACGTTTAGTATTAACCAATAAAATATTTAATACATTTACTTTGACATTTTCTGTTCAAATACACAACATTATTTAACTATATTTCTTTTGTTGGTGTGTAATTTGCTTATCAGGTGAGATTTTATTTATTTAAACAGTCTATTATAAACTCAGTTTCAATTGAATCCAGACTATGTATTTTCGTGTATGCTTCTTTAGTCTAAGTTGCTGCATCCATACCCACCTTATCAGCAAACTGCTGCTGGTATCTCTGTATCCTGTCCTGGTTTCCAGTTGCCTCGCAGATGCGGATCAGGAGGTCAAAGTCTGCATACTTCTCTGCTAGGGAACCAGCACGCTCATACTGCTCATACTCCACTGAAATACATGTATGTACCAGTTGAGTGAAACTGTGAATGAATATCTTATAACAGCTGTAAGATTTCCAAGAATATTAAAACAGATTTTCATGAATGACTTGGCAAGTTAACTTCAGACAGCCATATTTGTTATGAACTTGAAAATTTACTCTTTATAAACAGACAATCCTTCAAAAAGGCTGGCCCTCCACGTGTTTTCTACATGTAGAAGCAATCCACAACAAGGGCAGTACATACAGAATATCATGGAACAATAACAAGGTCAGAACCTTAGTCCCAATCATACTAAAGTTATCAATTGGACAAGCTTTTTGTGTTCAATATAACCATGAGCTCAACTAAGAAGAGTCATCTGCTTGTCTTACCTAACCTCCCTAATAAGTTTGCGGACCATAGCCCCAATTATACTCAATCAATCAGTCATGCTCTTAGAGTTCATGGTCAAAATGAACATAACAATCAGCCATGCAGGCAGTACATACAGAAGGGTGTTATGAGGGCATGTCTCTGCTGCAGGTACTGCTCCTCCAGCTGTGCAGCATACTCTGCCATGTCAGGGCTCCCCCGGAGGGACTCCAGCTGGGCCATGTATCCATCCAGTACACAATCAGCCAGCCCCAACATTTGCTGAAAAAGCGCCTCCCGACCCTCGGGCTCCCGACACTCCACCACACCTGTCTCCACGCTCAACATCAACTGCAAGATAGCATTGGGTTGTCAACATTTACTGTTACATAGAAGTTTTCAACCAGGCTCAACATAAATTTTAACATTTCAAAGATTTAAAGTTGTCTTGCAGTATAGGTATCTGCCACAGGGGAACGTTCTCTTTGCCTCTAAACAAGGACACCAGCACTAATGAGTGATTCAAATAAGTTTATATTTGGTTTCAAAAACTGTTTAAATAAGTAAGTATTAACTGTAACATAATTGTCACCCCACATCATTCTTATTATGTTATGACAATTTGTTATATAGTCCTGACCTGTTTCACAAGGAGTGTCCTGGTGCCACTAGAGCCGGTGGAGGCGGTCCAAGGGACATATTCAGGGAGTGGTTCTTTAACAGGGCCAGTCTGGTATATGTCTGCCTTTGACTGACGGTACTGAAGAGCTGCATGCAGCATTCCCTGGGGAGAACATAAGAGAAAGATGGGAGAAGGGTGAATATATTATTCTAAACATATATCTGTCTTCTACATATAACATTTCTGTAATTTGTTTCACATTTAAATGCTTTTCTTTGTCAAACAATATGACCACCCACCTCAATGACTGGGTTAACAGAGCAGATGACAGTGACAATGTTTGCGGGTGTGTAGTTACTGGACATCACATCCGTCTCATAATCCAATAATGCCTCAAACATCTCATGGATTCTTGACACCTGCAAACAGACAACACAATCACACACTCATTAAACAATTGTTTGAAAAAGAGACAGACTTGTAACTTAAAACAATCTTAGCACAAGAGTTCATGCAAAAATGATGTTAACTTTTTCTTAATTTTAGACATGAAGTTATTTCACAGTTTAAACCAATCTCAAATTTGTTAAAGACCATTGTTCTCACCTCCCTGTAGAAGAGGTCATGAGGGGAGAGCCCTGACTTTGTCTTGAACCCGCGGGACATGAGCACCTTCTTAATTGCTGCGTCTATCACCACCGCATACCTGAAGGGGAAGATATAAGATTCTTAAAGGTCAATCGGTTACATTGACTTTTATATGGCAGGACCTTTAATATGCTTCTTACTTTCTTGGGAGTGTTTTCAAATCAACAGATTACTCAAAATTTTGATTTTTAAGTTAAGAATAAGTAGAAGGCTAACGCTTCCCTTTATGTACCAAACACAAGTGCCAAGTAATCTTAAAATCTCTCCATGCAAGAAAAAGTTACAGCCCGAATATGGAAAGATGGTCCGACTCAAGGATGATGCAATTTGTTTATGACTATAGAACTTAAATACTCATAAAAATTCATGCTGGTGCTTAAAATATGTAAATATCTAATGGAAAACAGGTGTAAATATCTACAGTATAATCCTGAAGTTGTATTCAAAATCAGCAATCCTACACTTACTCAGCATGCATTTCTCTGAGAACAATGGCTGCCTCCAGTTGCTCGGCATGTTGACATAGCAACAGTCGAGTGTACATCACACTGTCCCCAACCCTCACTGTGTGCAGCTGCAATATTAAAATAGAATTGTTTCTGTACAGATTTAAAGTGATTACTAAGGATATCTTCCATCAAGTGAGAAGCAGCTAGAATCTTCAGCCCAGAATATTCTCTATGTTTTATTTGAAGGCCTTTCAAAACATATGTACACTTACTCGACAACTTGTCAAGTTTTTTACTTCTTCGAATAAATTAAGGTATTCTCTAAAAGAAACTGCAAGAATATAGACAAAATGCATTGACTTTTTGGTATTTTGATGATTGATGGATGACGGAGCATTGATTTCTGAAAATCAAGCTTTTTGAATTATTCCTAAAAATCTTATATCTATTATACGTTCTGGTGAAAAGAGCTACAAAATTATGGACAGGTGCAGCAGTTCTGCAGTACCTAAATAATCATTTAACGTTCAAAATTTAAATTATCAAAGAAAAATTGTTGCTTTTTACCAACCTCCATGTGTAATTTAAACAAGAGCGGCGGCAACTGTCACAAAATATGCCCAGGCAAATATTTGGGGATGATTGGACAAAGGCTTCTAAAGTAATTGATTGGACAAGACCAATTTTAGGTAATTTCTATAATTAAAGGGCAAAAACTCTTGAATGATCCAAGTGATAGAGCTGGTTACCTAACTTGACCGAGATATTATGATTGGGCAACGTACTAGATGCCGCTGGCGCACCAGTACTTCGCAGGTAACTAAAACTATAATACTTCCATTTTTTAAAACGAGTGTATAAAAACATGAAATGACGACATCATTTCAGCGAGCAGTGCTTAAGATGCAAACATGCTAAATTAAAAAAAAATAAAATTGATTGGTGTAACTTTGCAATGAATCTGAAGTAGTAAATTTTCATTTTAAAATAAGAACTTTTTATTTTTTATTAATTATTATGTTGAATAATGGTCTTTTGCACATATGAAAACATCGTCATATGCCGTTTTTGAGTTGCACTGTCTTGTTCTACCTCACTAGTTTCAAAATATATAACTGCATCAAGCAAAATCAACTTTCCTAAATTAATTTTTGCACATTAAGCGAAAAGATTCCAACAATTTCTGTGATATGTAGAAATACTAATATTTCCTCTTTTAAATGATAAATGTACAGTGTCTATATACTATTTGAATGGCTCTCTTATATCTCAAGTCTGACAGTACAAATGAACACTATCAGAAGTTATAAGACACTCGAAAGAAACCATTTTCAAACATGTACACTGTAAAAATTAAATTCTTCTCTGGTATACTATGACAATACTTTATAAATACTTCAATGTCTAGTACAAATGCTTTGATCATAAGTAATGTAGCAATGTCTTATACTATGTTAATCTTATACATTTGAAGAAAGAAAATATTCTATGGAAGCTTAAGTTTGATATCATGACATGTCATTGTCACTATCTATCATGTTTGTATCATATATGTATGCTCTTGTGTTTGTGTATGGGCCAGGGGCCTTTTATACAATAAATTTAGACAATCGAAATGAAATCCACCATAACTAAATGTTTAATCAAGTCAACCAGATGGCTTCCCTCTACAAGTTTATAACGTACCCTATCCCAGAGGTTTAGTTTCTTGAGGAAGTTGATGATGTACTCGTGGGCACGCTGTTTGTCACGTAGCTGTTGTACGATGATCAGGGAAGACGTGCTACTGCCCATGTCTGAAACACATGTATGTTAACAATGAAATTATCTATTCTATCAGAATATGCCACAATTAAACTATGGATGTATTTATCAAAGTAAGAAAATCGCTTCCTTCTTAAGTGAAATAGTTTGTTTTGAAATAAGTCTCACAATTCAACTGATATACCATTGCACAAAGTTCATAAAAGCACTAACACTAAATTTCTTAATTGTTTGTAGAATCACAACCGGCCTTATTACACTGAGCAGACCCCTACCTAGTCTCATGTTCTCCGCACTGTGAGGGTTGGAGGTGGTTATATCCTCTTTAAGGTCTGGACTCAGGCCTGTTACCAGTTTATCAAGCACCTTAGACTGGCCACACTGAGCCAACCTGGATGTGGTCTGGTATTCTCCACATAGTGAGGGTCAGTGGTAGATATGTCATCAACATGTTTTTGACTGAGGTCTAGCCAAACTCAGCAAACCCCTACCTGGTCTAGTGTTCTGCGCCCAGCGCGGGTCAGTCGTTGGTATGTTTGACTGAGAACTGGCAACACTG
Source organism: Mya arenaria (assembly GCF_026914265.1). Taxonomy (NCBI): domain Eukaryota; kingdom Metazoa; phylum Mollusca; class Bivalvia; order Myida; family Myidae; genus Mya; species Mya arenaria. The sequence goes on from NC_069132.1 coordinate 20,596,785, forward strand.
AGAATGGCCCCTACCTTGTCTGTTTCTCTGCACAGTGAGGATTGGAGGTTGGTATGTCATCGACAAGGTCTCGACTGAGAAATGGCATCACTAAGAATGGCCCCTACCTGGTCTGGTGTTCTCGGCCCAGCGAGGATCTGAGGTGGGTATGTCATCTACAAGGTCACGACTGAGGCCTGTAACAAGTACATCCAGCTCAGTAGTCTGGCCCCCTGCCTCCAGGTCTGGGAATAGCTCCTCTATCATCTCCTCAGCCTTGGGCTGCAAGCATAACATTAATGTCTTCCAATACAAAAAATAATTGATGAAATTCTGGTATAAAAATCTTCACATAAAATATAAAGGAAATTCCATAATCAAATTCATATCATAATTTAGTCACCATTATGTTTTTGCTATATAACTAGTGTAATAACTTTTGTTGTGAATAGCATTGAAAATGGGCGCAATATATAGCAATATACATAGTATTATGTATTTAGCACTGTAAATAATCAAATTAGTATGCATGATACAAACAGAATTCAATACAAAATTTATCAAATTTGTTCATAAAATTAAATTTTGAATGACCACTAATGTGATATCCTCTATTTATTCTTCATCAAGCTCATCCTTAATGTATTTCCTGAGATTAATCAAAGCCGTACCTTTCATTTAAAACTATAAGGATCCTATGAATTGAATCCAAATTTATAACGATTCCGCAGTGCAGAACTACAGCAATAGAAATGAAGCAATATCTCTTGTTGATGCTGTGTTATGCAGGTCAAAATATGATCTACTCACAACATTTCCGCTGCAGGCACTGAGGAAGGCCGCCTTCAGTTTGGAAGACTTGTCCTCACTCATACTCAACTGGTCTATCTGCGCCTGACTCGCATTCATCTGGCTCTGCAAGGGAAAAACAGATTGGTAAAACATGTATATCTCATTGTTTTTACTTTTTAAAAACAACAGGCAGTTTAACACATTCAGATCAACATATATATACTTGTTTTGTCAGATATTTTGTTAAAGCTGGTATGTATACAATCCCACTAGGAGTTTCTAATTATAAAGTTTTTCACTGTAACTGCAATTATATCAAACAACTACTAAAACCCCTTACCACGTCGGCACGGGCTACAAGTTCCTGTGTAGTGTCATCAAGGATGCTGCAATAATAATGCATTGTAACTTTTTAAGTCTAATAAAAAAAAATGATTTTTAATAAATAATTATTATAATACTAACCTTAGTTGTGATTATCATTGTCCTAAAATTGTTATTTTTTATACATACATGATGACCAGTAATTTTGTGGAATATCAAACATTGTTAGTTCCATAATGAATGCAATGATTTATGAAGTAAAATTTATCAAATAAGGTTTTTGAAAAACATTAATATATCTGTTCATCTATTGATAACTATTCAATATTTAAATGAACATGAACACAAGTGTACTACATTAAATATTAGCATAGTTTAACTTGACTAAATATGTATTAAATGTGCGTCATTTGTCTGTTACTACAACATTATCTTTGTTTGAACTCTTGATCTTTATTGTTTCGTTTTCATGCTTGACACAGTACCCTCGCATGGACTTTGTGTTTTCTAGTATGTCTCCATCCTATATCAATAACACCATTACACACATGGCCTTGTTATTCCTTCTTATTAACCCCCATTACCACAGAGTAGTGAGTTTGAAGGCCTTTGTGTTCGTTATTTTTAAAACAACCTTAAATTGGATTACACTTTATTGGATTCACTATTACTTTAAAGGTTAATACAAGGCAGTGGTGCATAGCACACCTTGGCTCTGTTGGCTGCTGGACAAATGATTAAATAAAGAATAAAAATGATATATCAAAGAGCCAGTATAACTACCTGACATCAGGTCTCTGTGTAGATGAGATGGTGATAAGCCCTTGGCTGACAGAGAAGAACACTGCCGTACTGTCGCATACACCTGCAATAAATGTCAGGTTATTATATGCTTTAAAGCTGCATTCTCACAGATTTACCGTTTTGACGACTTTTTAATTTATTGTCTTGGAATAATTTTCTTGTAAATGTCTGTAAACCAGAGATATTAGACTGTAGACAAAACATTAGATCACAATTTTTTATACTTATTTTCAAAAATTGATGTTTTATGCTGACAAACTCATAAAACATAAATGTTTGAAATTTTATATCAAAAACTGTGATCCGATTCCAACAAATACTTTCACTAAGTTTTATCATGATTGGATAATTATTACTTAGGTAACTTAGGTTATTGTCTGCACAAGGTTTTGCTGAAACCGCAGCAATGGATGCCAAAAGTAATACCTATCTGTCGCCTTTACAGGCGACACTAAAAGTAACAGGACTTTGACTGATGAAGTCCAAACAGACCTGCTCCAAGTATCCGTCCTCCAGGGGCAGGCAACTCCTCTGCAGGCTCTCCATTTCCTGAAGTTTATATGCAAGTCAAACTTTACAAAGTACAATTAAATTGCTGTATTTTTTAACATTAACATGTCTTACAACCTAACAAATGAGCTAAAATTTAAAGACTGGCACCATTATCACAAAAACACTGAAGTCAAATGTCAACCTCAACACATTTTGCCACATAAGAGCATAGTATGATTATTTTTTGTATGTTTTTACTCTTTTCAAAAGCCTGTTATCTCATAGAACATGTGGTAATTTTTTTTTGGTCAATGAAGAAATAAAATCTACACCAAAAAAGTACTTTAGTTATTGACAATGACTATGATATTGACCAAAGTCTTTCTTGAACATACTCTTTGAGAGAACATCTTCTGATAATTATTTTTAATGTAATGAGGTAAAATGAGTTGAGACTAAGAGTGAGAGATGACTTTAATATAAATATTGTTGTTATATTCGGGCCAAAGCAAACAGCAGAAATAGATGAATGATATACATGTAAATAGGTGATGTCAAACATGTATTTATTAATCAATGAGACAATTGCAATTGTACAACTTGCATACACAATACATTTCACTGATACTGCGTGACTTTACCCGTTTCCATGATGATGTAGGAGGGGCTGTACATGTAGACATAGTCCTGTCTGCCTGGCACCACCAGACGGTAGCCTAGCAACTCCACCTCGTTCTCCTCCTATCAAACCAAGGGTCGAAATAACCTTTAATTAATGACTAGTCAATCTTCCATGTATTTATGCTGTCTGAACACAGGAAGGCACAGCTATAAACTTCAAAAAGCACATTGCACTTACAAAACAACTTTAATACCATGCTTCTGCTTACCTGGTATCTCTTTGAGAATTCTAGAAGATTGAAGTCTTCCAGCCGGGATGGTGTACCACTGCTCTCTGTGGCTATTGTGGCTACAAGCAAACCAAAGGAAAGATTTAATAACTTTCTAATACACAGCAATAATATGTTTAATACTGTTGAAAATAACTCAAAATCTAGCATTCTATGTTGTTAAATATTCATATGAGCAATGATTATCAATTTGAACAAATGCATAAAAAAACTGATTTAAAGAACCTACCTAGCGCAAAGTGGACAACTGGTTGGGCCTCATGGTCCATACCCGCTCCCAGCAGAACCACACCCTCACTGAAACATAAGAATTTACAGACAAAGGTATCTTAAATACTGTATTGCAAAGTGTTTTCTAATACATTGGAAAGATGTGCTTAAAGCTGTAATATTTTACTAAAAAATGAAGCTCATTTTACTGGATAACAATTTCAAGAATGCCAAAAATAAAGTACCGGGTATAATAACAATTAAAAGGGTTTACAGCTAAGGTATTGAACTGACAATATTTTCCTGTATTTTGTCACTTTGTCTTTACCTGGTGAGTTGCATGTCCAGTAGCCAGGTGGTCAGCTGGGTCATCTGTATTGCCTCCTTGTTCTACAAAGCGCACAGGCATACATTTACTTGCATTTGATTGCATTTGGTATGTTTTTCATCAGAAAAATGTTGTGCTTTCTCAAAGTTATGATACTAAATAAATAGTCAATCTTAGTCCATGTAATGTTTCTCATAAGAAGTTATTCAAAGCCAAAACGCTCTTCTGTTCTCTAAATTGTACTGGCAAATCAAGTCTTACCCACACATTTTTAGCCAAAGACTCTCGGAACAATCTGTCTGCATCAATTTGGTATAGAAACTGAAAAAACACAGAACAATGGTCAATACATGAAAAACAGAAGACTTCATCATAGGACTCACATTAGATTATCAAGGATTGTTTTAATTAATCATTTTTAAAAGGTCCAATACATTTATAAAAAGTGCCGGGCTTGTGAATCGACTGCATATATCGGAACAGTATCTATATTCTCTGTATCGTCTGGAGCCCCAATTTTCTAAAAACGCATTTTAAGCATAATTGGTAAGTACAATTGTATCTTATTTCTTTTAGCCTAAAAACTTCCTTTTACTTTACAAAACAAAAACATAATTTTCATGGTTATCTTATAATGGAATTCTTTTAAAAGTCCCCAAACTTAAACTTAAATACAGAATTTGACACAATCTATACCAAAACAGATAAGTTCGTTCCTGTTATACGGGACAGAGAATTTGGGGACAGGCATTGTAAGATAGGAGTTAAACTCAATCTTAATAAGCATCCCAAGGAAAGAGAGAGTTCATGTACCCTTTCCATGTTGTAGTCACCCAGGACCCACTTGTTGAGTTGTGTACCTGACAGCACATAGAATGGGCGCTCATCCTCCTCAAACTGGCCTGCTATCACCGCCTGCAGGGGCTGGGAAAAATAGTAGTCATTGTAGTTACCTTAAATATATTGGCCTTGGTTTCTTTTATCCCTTCCAAAAATCGAGTTTGAGTTTTGGATCTAATATCACGGGCATTGACTTTTGCTACTGGTTTAGAAGATCTATACGTCAACACATTAATACAAGAACTCAATAAGTGGTCATGACAACATGAACTGTAAAATGTACAGTACACATACAATGCTTTCAGAAACAGAAGCATACCAAAAATATGTATACATATTTATTTCATTATGAAACAAGAGTACATTACAATGATGCCAGTGATAAAATTGTGCATTATAATGATGCAAATGATGAAGCAGAGCATACTATAATGATGCCAGTGATGAAACTCAGTGCATTATAACAACGCGAATGATGGAACTGAGTGCACTATAATCAGGGCTTTTTCTATAGTACCCACAGGTCCGACTATCGGACCCATAGTCTGACCCATTCCCAAAGCAAAATATAAGATATTTTTCCCAATCTTTAGAAAAAAATCCCAATCCAATCCTATTGGATTATTGAAGGTTAAACTAATATTAAGTTTCTTTTTTTTTTTTTTTTTTTAGAAATTCTTTTTACCTGTACTGGTTCATTTTCAACATCCTAATAAATAATGTGATGTGAAGTTTTTTTGGTAAATAAACTCAGAAATCATTGATTTTCATCACGTTCAGAGATATGAAATATTATCTGTCATGATTTATTGCAATAGATATTTACACCCCAAGGATTGATATTACAGTCATTGTGGGTCTTTTGAAGGTAAAATAAACTAATATTAAATCATTTCCTAATTCACAGGAGACTAGACAGCTTTTTCTTTTCACTGTAAAATATCCCAATTTCCGCATTTTCACGACGCAAAATTTCCCAAAATGTCTAGGGTCTTTTTCCCAAAATGGGCAGAAAAAGCCCTGATAATGATGCCAGTTATAAAACTGACTGCATTAGAACGATGCAAGTGATATAGATTAGTACATTATAACAATGCAAGTGATGAAACTGAGTGCATAACAACAATGTCACTAATGAAACAGAGAGCATTATAATGTGTGTGATAAAACTGAGTGTATCATTACGATGCCAGTGATGAAACGGAGTGAATGATAATAATGCCAGTGATGAAAATGAGTTCAATATGATGCTTACTGCTCCTGAATTTCCACCCTGGCCACCGCCAAAGATCATGGACGACATCCGACGCCCAATACCGGAGAACATGCCCTGCTGGGACTTTAGTGGTCGGCAACTTACTGTGTTCTGGAAACAAGAGTAAGCAATTGTCATTGTCTCGTATTTTACAAATATCAAGAAATAAATAAGCTGAGCAATAACCTGTACACAGAATAATAATGTACACGAGTATGCAAACATGAACTGTATTATTGAAGCAATGTTATAATTTACTGCTATTCTGTAAAACTTCCCTTAGTGTTAAGTCATTGTAATTTAATGATGAAATACTGGTAAATATTAAAACGTCTATAAACAATCAACTGAATTACCTGTCCAGGTGTGAAAGATATGATGACCAGGGAACTTGTTGTGGTAGCCAGTAGACAACCATACGGCTGAAAAAAGAAAAAATATTATTGCACAAAGCCAAAGCTAACTTTTATCACACAAGTGTTGAAAAAATGTTAAAATTTACAATGAAATGAATTAATTCTTCAACACAAATCAAAATTATGATCTTATCTTCCACTAATCTTTGCAAGGATGTCAAACAAAATGAAGATATGAATAACAATATAGTGTAATAAACAAAAAAAAATGACAATTTCCCAAAACTGAAGTGAACACACCATCATATTTACGACGGTATCACATTCCTCGCCTTTCAGCTCAGCACTAATTTCCATAGATGATGTCTCGTACGCAATGTTTGACCAGTATCGCACAACTCCTTCGGGTGACACTGCAACACATGACGCTGTCTGACTGTCACTACTGTTTGCTATCACGCACACTCGATCAGCACTGTGGGCCAGGTCACTAGGTGGAAGGGTCAGTTCTTTACACAGCACATTCTGTATTAAGTTCAAAAACACAGAACAATCATAGTTAACTGTCCAATTGATCCATAAAATGATAAATATTCTGCATTATCATATTTATGTCTCTCTTAAATTTCTCTGATCAACAAATTGTGTAAAGCAATAAGCATAAAGCATAATTTATATAATTTATTTTAGGTATGAACCCATGAGTGATACATACCCTGCCTGTAGGTGCCTGTTTGTACCTCCAGATAAAGAGTTTCCGACCTCCCACCAGCCACGCCCATCCAGATTCATCTGTCCGTACACTTATTGGGGTTGTTTCTAGAAAATTAATGAGATTCTGTACAATTCCTAAACATGAAATATAATAAAACGCAGATTGCCATTCTGTTTTGTTATTTTCTCAGTCAAGTAGGGGCCCCTCTTAATTCAATATGTTTTATGAATGTATTGAATGTTTTTTTGAATTATGGCTAAGGTTTAAGGTTTTGAACAAAGACACTGCTGACAACAAAACCAAGGCTATGACGATACTCCATCATTTTTTCTTGGAAAACAAACATATATATATATATATATATATATATATATATATATATATATATATATATATATATATAGTAAACAATAAAATGAGCATTTTCATATTTTTTTAATTATTTGTAGACTATAAATCAATTGACATGACTGTGTTATTGTTAATTGTTATAAAGTTCACTTACTGTCTGCATATGTAAGAGCTTCTGTTATAAGTACAGGTAGTGGTAAGCCATACTTTTCAACTCGGAAGTTTGATGTTTCTTCTAAAATGTGAGACGTTGCTAGAGTAGACCTATTCAAGTTAGTTCTGAAAATCAAAAGTGAAATAATATACGGTAAGAAAAAAAAATCACTGCAACTATAAAATTTAGAGACATTGTTTGGGTAAGTGTTTAGTCTTTGAAATGATTTTTTTTACCAAAAACAAACAAACAAGCTTATTCAATGCCAAAATGCACTTACAATGTTCCCATTTTTTCCCCTGTGCGCTCTGGGAAGTAAGGAGAATAGTAAGCCACAATAAAGCGCGTTTAAGGAACTTTTTAACATTTGGATATTCATTTTGTTCCCTAAACACCACAAGTCAACTGAGCCGTACCAAAGTAAAATATATACTTCCTGGGTTCTAAAAAGTTGTCGCCACTTTTTCGCGTGGGGTTAAGGGGGCCGCGAAAGGCCCCCTTACGGGTCCAGGGCAGCGCCCTTGTGGCGGCCAAGGGGGCGAAGCCCCCTGAAGCTCATGGGGTTTAAGCATTTTAAGAGCCTTAAATTTAATTTAATTAGCACATTGTCGTGCAAAAACACAACATTTTGTTGTACATAAAGCACAAGATATGAGCAAATTGTTGTTCTATTGACAAAATGACTAGTATGTAAATAAAAAAAATTCAAAAAGGGGCATAAACATCAATATGTTAATTTCAGTCTAATGCCTGCATACAATAGTGTCATAGCATTAAAGAATACAATTATGAGATAAATTTAAAATAAAAATGGAAACTCAAGGAAATATACATTGTCAAACTAGGGCCATAACTTTCCTATTAATAGAAATTCATCTACCAACTCTTTACTCCAGCCAACTTATTGGAAGCCTTATTAAATGGGGTGTAATTCTATTTATTTGTAAGCATACCTAATGATTTCTGTTAATCTTTTTGAACCCTTAGAATGCTGCATTTATATCAATTACAAATTGTGACAAAACCGAAAGCAAATCTATTTTGAGCGCGTAAACGTCATTACGAAATTTGCATATCACGTGACTTTCTGACAACCTAAAATTCTATGATTTGCATTTCTAAAACTAACACGATAATTACGCAACAACAAAGCTGTTGAGCTAAATATTAAAATTGTTTGCTAATAAGAGACATAACAGTTAAAGGATGTCATTGTTAATCTGTGAAAGCAATAAAATTCTGCAATAATTAGCGAGGTGTTGACTGGGCCATGACTGCTTGCCCTAATTATCGGATTAATTTTTGTTGTCGCACCAGCAGATGCGCTTGATTTATGACAGTGACAGAATCGATTATCATGCGGACCGCAAGGGCACCGCTTACGTCATTTTAAGAAAATATTTTCAAAAAAATCGTTGTCGCCATAAATTTGCCAAATTTGAAAAGTTGTCGCCACTTTTGCGATTTTGTGGCAAATGGCGACAATGGCGATCGCCAGCGGGAACCCTGACTTCAACTGTTACTACACAATACATGAAAGTTACACTTTTATTATTTTAGCCAATACCTTTTACTTAAGTGTTTTATGAAACACAAATAATTAGTTTAATTTAGATCGACTTCTGTCAATAAAGCATCGCCATTTCTAAATAGCAGGTGCCCGTTATCTTTCCACTCAATATACTTAGCGCTAGGACCTGTCATTCTTGGCTAGGAAAACAACAAGTAGGATATGGACACGTAGAGTTGCCAAACAAAAATTGTCAAAGACTCTGAAGCAGCTGTTTATATGGACTAGGAGAATAGTGCAAACCATGTCATGGGGCAAGTAAGTGAATGATTAAAGCTGCACACTCACAGATAGTCAGTTTTAACATCTGACACAAACTGGAAGATGAATTTGATGAAATCAACCGACCGAAATCAACGGACCGAAATCAGAAACTTAGAGAATGAAAATCAATTATACTTTTGCTTTCTTTGCGGAGTAAACACGCTGGCAACCCTCCTTGTTTGGACTGATTGGCTTCCCTGCTGAGAGACGTTAAAAGGCGACGTTCCTGCACGAAGTGATGTGTTTCTTTGACTAAACATTCTGAAATTGTCTGATAAAAACGAAAATTGCACTGACAGCAAGCTAGCAGCCAATAACAGCAGCCAATAAGTACAGCAGCCAATAAGGGACTTAGCAGCCAATAAGTACTTTTACCACGAAACACGAAATGTGAAAGGAATCTACTATTTTCCAGCAGCCAATAAGAACACCTGCCACACAACAACAATGTTTCAAAGAAAATATCATTAACGCAAATGGTTTACATAAATAAAACACGATGAAACATAATCAAAAAGAACCAGTACGAACAAAAGTAAACCATAAAATTAATATGTACTACAGTACTCAGTAGAGGCTACCCGCGGCTAAATAGTATCCGGGATAACCAGCTAATATGTTGATAACACATGGGGGAATAATTTAAATTGGATTTATTTTTGGCCCCAGATAACATAAACATTTAAAATATTACATCAGCTTTTTAAAATATTATTACTGGCACAGTTTACCCCCATTCCCCCAATAAATACTGTACTTTATAATATTTGGTATTTGGTTTTTAATCCGAAACACCCGCTATATTAAGTAAAAATATGTATAATATGAATAGCGTTCTCGTAAAATTTGGTATCAAATTATTTAACCAACATTCTTCAATCGTTTTACTATGAGTTGCATTCTGGTTGTTTAGTCAGTATTTATAAGAGCAATGCGATTGTTTACCCTCGCAATCAAGTAAAATCCTGTCCGCGAGCACGGTTTAATCTACTTCTTCTATTCTATTTGTACCACAAATACCTAAACATCTCGGTTTTGCCGAATTACAGCGATTTGCCGCGTGCATTTATACGGAATTAAGTCGTACGCAGAAACAGCAGTAACAGCAGATGATTGCGGTGACGACGCGCACCACCGCGTTGGCTGCGGTGGAATATATCGTTGCGATATTTCGCGATGACGCATTCTCTCCCGCGGTGGCAACGCTTTTTTTGAAAGAAAAAATCCCGCTTTGTTGATAGTGTAATTATCTAAGATTCATGCTGACCATATAAAGACTCCAGAAGACAGGGTAAGCATACGACGCAGACCCTTTAAAAAGACTATTCCCTGTAATCATTTAATAAGCGTAGTACTGGGGTTAGGAAGACCATATGTATCCTCCAAGACGGGGTCAGTGCATGGCAAAGAAATTAAGGAAATTGTGTTGTTAGTACGACAGCAAGATGCCGCACCTAAATCCTTGGGACCCCTTGTTACGACCAGAAGGAGGCAATTTGACGCTCTAAGACAGGGTACTGGCAATGGCTATGAACTGGCACCTACAAATGACTTCCATCTTAGGGTCAGCTTGAATAAATTGACCCCAACCTCTTGGGCCCTTTTGATTGAGTTAAGCAAACACATTAAACTACTTTGGGTTGCTAATACGACCAAAAGGAGGCGATGTGACGCCATAAGACAGGTAACTGGCATAAAATGGACATCTGGGCTATCACCTAGCAGTGCCGCATGACTTCCATCTTAGATTCAGCCTAAACACAATTAACTTAAACGTAAGGGAAACTCATATTTGGTTAAAACAAGCACATTGACCTACTTTGGGTTGCTAATACGACCAGAAGGAGGCGATGTGACTCCCCAAGACTGGGTACAGACATGAAGGGGACATAGAGGGCTATCACCTAGCACCGCCCAATAACTTCCATCTTGGGGTGAGCTTGACCAAAATCGACCCCCAACGTCCAGGGCCCCCTATTTGGGTAAAACAAGCACACTGATCTACTTTGGGTTGCTGGAACGACCAGAAGGAGGCGATGTGACGCCCTAAGACCGGGTACTGGCATGTAGGAGACATCCAGAACTATCATCTAGCACCGCTCAATAACTTCCATCTTGGGGTGAGTTTGACCAAAATCGACCCAAACGTCCAGGGCCTCCTATTTGGGTAAAACAAGCACACTGACCTACTTTGGGTTGCTGGAACGAACAGAAGGAGGCGATGTGACGCCCCAAGACCGGGTACTAACATGAAGAGAACATCGAGGATTATCACCTAGCACCGCTCAATAACTTCCATCTTGGGGTGAGTTTGACCAAAATCGACCCCCAACGTCCAGGACCCCCTATTTGGGTAAAACAAGCACACTGACCTACTTTGGGTTGCTGGAACGACCAGAAGGAGGCGATGTGACGCCCCAAGACCGTGTACTGACATGAAGGGAACATCCAGGACTATCACCAAGCACCGCTCAATAACTTCCATCTTGGGGTTAGCTTGACCAAAATCGACCCCCAACGTCCAGGACCCCCTATTTGGGTAAAACAAACACACTGACCTACTTTGGGTTGCTGGAACGACCAGAAGGAGGCGATGTGACGTCCTAAGACCGGGTACTGGCATGTAGGGGACATCCAGGACTATCACCTAGCACCGCTCAATAACTTCCATCTTGGGGTGAGCTTGACCAAAATCGATCCCCAACGTCCAGGACCCCCTATTTGGGTAAAACAAGCACACTGACCTACTTTGGGTTGCTGGAACGAACAGAAGGAGGCGATGTGACGCCTTAAGACCGGGTACTGACATGAAGGGGACATCTAGGTCTATCACCTAGCATCGCTCAATAACTTCCATCTTGGGGTGAGCTTGACCAAAATCGACCCCCAACGTCCAGGACCACCTATTTGGGTAAAACAAGCACACTGAACTACTGTAGGTTGCTGGAACGACCAGAAGGAGACGATGTGACGCCCCAAGACCGGGTATTGACATGAAGGGGACATCCAGGGCTATCACCTAGCACCGCCCAATAACTTCCATCTTGGGGTGAGCTTGACCAAAATCGACCCCCAACGTCCAGGACCCCCTATTTGGGTAAAACAAGCACACTGACCTACTTTGGGTTGCTGAAACGACCAGAAGGAGGCGATGTGACGCCCTAAGACCGGGTACTGGCATGTAGGGGACATCCAGGACTATCACCTAGCACCGCTCAATAACTTCCATCTTGGGGTGAGTTTGACCAAAATCGACCCACAACGTCCAGGACCCCCTATTTGGGTAAAACAAGCACACATAACTACTTTGGGTTGCTGGAACGACCAGAAGGAGGCGATGTGACGCCCCCAGACCGGGTACTGACATGAAGGGGATATCTAGGGCTATCACCTAGCACCGCTCAATAACTTCCATCTTGGGGTGAGCTTGACCAAAATCGACCCCCAACGTCCAGGACCCCCTATTTGGGTAAAACAAGCACACTGACCTACTTTGGGTTGCTGGAACGACCAGAAGGAGGCGATGAGACGCCCTAAGACCGGGTACTGACATGAAGAGAACATCCAGAACTATCACCTAGCACCGCTCAATAACTTCCATCTTGGGGTAAGTTTGACCAAAATCGACCCCCCAACGTCCAGGATCCCCTATTTGGGTAAAACAAGCACACTGAACTACTGTAGGTTGCTGGAACGACCAGAAGGAGACGATGTGATGCCCCAAGACCGGGTACTGGCATGTAGGGGACATCCAGGACTATCACCTAGCACCGCCCAATAACTTCCATCTTGGGGTGAGCTTGGCAAAAATCGACCCCAACGTCCAGGGCCCCCTATTTTGGTAAAACAAGCACACTGACCTACTTTGGGTTGCTGGAACGACCAGAAGGAGGCGATGTGATGCCCCAAGACCGGGCACTGGCATGTAGGGGACATCCAGGGCTATCACCTAGCACCGCTCAATAACTTCCATCTTGGGGTGAGTTTGACCAAATCGACCCCCAACGTCCAGGACCCCCTATTTGGGTAAAACAAGCACACTGACCTACTTTGGGTTGCTGGAACGACCAGAAGGAGGCGATGTGACGCCCCCAGACCGTGTACTGACATGAAGGGAACATCCAGGACTATCACCTAGCACCACTAATAACTTCCATCTTGGTGTGAGCTTGACCAAAATCGCCCCCAACGTCCAGGACCCCCTAATTAGGTAAAACAAGCACACTGACCTACTTTGGGTTGCTAGAACGACCAGAAGGAGGCGATGTGACGCCCTAAGACCGGGTACTAGCATGTAGGGGACATCCAGGACTATCACCTAGCACCACCCAATAACTTCCATCTTGGGGTGAGTTTGGCAAAAATCGACCCCAACGTCCAGGACCCCCTATTTTGGGTAAATCAAGCATACTGACCTACTTTGGGTTGCTGGAACGACCAGAAGGAGGCGATATGATGCCCCATGACCGGGTACTGGCATGTAGGAGACATCCAAGGCTATCACCTAGCACCGCTCAATAACTTCCATCTTGGGGTGAGTTTGACCAAAATCGACCCCCAACGTCCAGGACCACCTATTTGGGTAAAACAAGCACACTGAACTACTGTAGGTTGCTGGAACGACCAGAAGGAGGCGATGAGACGCCCCAAGACCGGGTATTGACATGAAGGGGACATCCAGGGCTATCACCTAGCACCGCCCAATAACTTCCATCTTGGGGTGAGCTTGACCAAAATCGACCCCCAACGTCCAGGACCCCCTATTTGGGTAAAACAAGCACACTGACCTACTTTGGGTTGCTGAAACGACCAGAAGGAGGCGATGTGACGCCCTAAGACCGGGTACTGGCATGTAGGGGACATCCAGGACTATCACCTAGCACCGCTCAATAACTTCCATCTTGGGGTGAGTTTGACCAAATCGACCCACAACGTCCAGGACCCCCTATTTGGGTAAAACAAGCACACATAACTACTTTGGGTTGCTGGAACGACCAGAAGGAGGCGATGTGACGCCCCCAGACCGGGTACTGACATGAAGGGGACATCTAGGGCTATCACCTTGCACCGCTCAATAACTTCCATCTTGGGGTGAGCTTGACCAAAATCGACCCCAAACGTCCAGGACCCCCTATTTGGGTAAAACAAGCACACTGACCTACTTTTGGTTGCTGGAACGACCAGAAGGAGGCGATGAGACGCCCTAAGACCGGGTACTGACATGAAGAGAACATCCAGGACTATCACCAAGCACCGCTCAATAACTTCCATCTTGGGGTGAGTTTGACCAAAATCGACCCCCCAACGTCCAGGATCCCCTATTTGGGTAAAAAAAGCACACTGAACTACTGTAGGTTGCTGGAACGACCAGAAGGAGACGATGTGATGCCCCAAGATCGGGTACTGACATGAAGGGGACATCCAGGGCTATTACCTAGCACCGCTCAATAACTTCCATCTTGGGGTGAGTTTGACCAAATCGACCCCCAACGTCCAGGACCCCCCTATTTGGGTAAAACAAGCACACTGACCTACTTTGGGTTGCTGGAACGACCAGAAGGAGGCGATGTGACGCCCCCAGACCGTGTACTGACATGAAGGGAACATCCAGGACTATCACCTAGCACCGCTCAATAACTTCCATCTTGGTGTGAGCTTGACCAAAATCGCCCCCAACGTCCAGGACCCCCTAATTAGGTAAAACAAGCACACTGACCTACTTTGGGTTGCTAGAACGACCAGAAGGAGGCGATGTGACGCCCCAAGACCGTGTACTGACATGAAGGGAACATCCAGGACTATCACCTAGCACCGCTCAATAACTTCCATCTTGGTGTGAGCTTGACAAAAATCGACCCCAACGTCCAGGACCCCCTATTTGGGTCAATCAAGCATACTGACCTACTTTGGGTTGCTGGAACGACCAGAAGGAGGCGATATGATGCCCCAAGACCGGGTACTGGCATGTAGGGGACATCCAGGGCTATCACCTAGCACCGCTCAATAACTTCCATCTTGGGGTGAGTTTGACCAAAATCGACCCCCAACGTCCAGGACCCCTATTTGGGTAAAACAAGCACACTGAACTACTGTAGGTTGCTGGAACGACCAGAAGGAGACGATGTGATGCCCCAAGACCGGGTATTGACATGAAGGGGATATCCAGGGCTATCACCTAGCACCGCCCAATAACTTCCATCTTGGGGTGAGCTTGACTAAAATCGACCCCCAACGTCCAGGACCCCCTATTTGGGTAAAACAAGCACACTGACCTACTTTGGGTTGCTGAAACGACCAGAAGGAGGCGATGTGGCGCCCCAAGATCGGGTACTGACATGAAGAGAACATCCAGGACTATCACCTAGCACCGCTCAATAACTTCCATCTTGGGGTGAGTTTGACCAAAATCGACCCACAACGTCCAGGACCCCCTATTTGGGTAAAACAAGCACACTGAACTACTTTGGGTTGCTGGAACGACCAGAAGGAGGCGATGTGACGCCCCCAGACCGGGTACTGACATGAAGGGGACATCTAGGGCTATCACCTAGCACCGCTCAATAACTTCCATCTTGGGGTGAGCTTGACCAAAATCGACCCCCAACGTCCAGGACCCCCTATTTGGGTAAATCAAGCACACTGACCTACTTTGGGTTGCTGGAACGACCAGAAGGAGGCGATGTGACGCCCTAAGACCGGGTACTGACATGAAGAGAACATCCAGGACTATCACCTAGCACCGCTCAATAACTTCCATCTTGGGGTGAGTTTGACCAAAATCGACCCCCCAACGTCCAGGATCCCCTATTTGGGTAAAACAAGCACACTGAACTACTGTAGGTTGCTGGAACGACCAGAAGGAGACGATGTGATGCCCCAAGACCGGGTACTGAGATGAAGGGGACATCCAGGGCTATCACCTAGCACCGCTCAATAACTTACATCTTGTGGTGAGCTTGACCAAATTGACCTCAACGTCTTGGCAACCTCTATTTACGTATAAAAAGCAAATCAACTTACTTTGGTTGTATGTTACGGCTAAAAGGAGGCAATGTGATGCCCAAATACCGGGTACTGACATGGAAGGGACACCCAGGGTTTTCACCAAAAAACGCATAATAACATCCATATTCAGGTCAGCTTGACCAAAATTGATCAAAAACGGCGTTGGATCCCGTAATTGGGTAACACAAGCTCATTGGACTACTTTGGGTTAGCAGTATGACCAGAATGAGGTGATGTGACGCCTTTAGAACAGGTACTGACATGTAGGGGACGACAGTATTTAGCACCGCCCATTAACTTTAATCTTGGGTCAGGTTTGCAAAACTCCACCAAAAACGTCTGGGGCCGATTATTTGGATAAAACATGTACATTGACATACGTTTGGCTTCTGGTACGACCAGAAGGAGGCGACATGACGCCCTTAGATCCAGTACTGGCATACAGAGGACATCTATGGCTATCGCTTACACCGCCAAATAACTTCCATCCTGGGATCAGCTTCACAAAAATTAACTCCAACGTCTTACGAACCCTTATTTGAGTTAAGCAAGCACTTCAGATTGCTGTTACGACCAGAATGACGCAGGTGACGCTCTAAGACAAGGTGCTTGAATGTAGGGGACATCCAGGATTATCACCTAGCAATGCCCAATAACTTAAATCTTTGATCAGCTTGACCAAAATTGATCCAAAACGTCAGGGGCCCGTTATTTGGGTAATACATGCATATTGACTTACTATCGGTTTCATGTACGACTAGTAGGAGGCGATGTGACGCCCTAAAACCGGGAAAAGGTTTGTAGAGGATATCTATAGCTATCACCTTACACCCAAATAACTTCCATTCTGGGGTCAGCTTGACCAAAATCGACCATAAACGTTTGGGGATCCGCTTTTGGGTAAACAACCACATTTAACTACTTTGGGTAACTGTTACGACCAGAAGGAGGCGATGTGACCCCCTCCCCCCAAGACCGGGTATTGGCATGTAGGGGGCATTCAGGGATATCACTCGGTACCGCCGAATAACTTCCAACTTATGGTCAGCTTGATTTTGACCCTCAACGTCTGGGGACCCACTATTTGGGTAAACCAAGCACATTGACTTACTTTTAATGGCTGTTACAATTAGAAGGTAGTTATGGGACGCACTAAGACTGGGAACCGGCATATATCAATATAACTTTTGGAAAGCTATTTTTAAAGACACTTTAATAAAGTAAAATAGATATACCTGTTTTATATTTTGATGGTATTATCCACGCATATTAACTTTGCCAATGATTATTAATAAACATTTGTTATTTTGTTTAAATGCAGAAAAGCCTTGCATGTCAACCAAACCTCCTGACCATATTTCATCAATAAAAATAACTCGTCTGATTCGAAATGTTCATTTAATTGGTTTGTGTAAATCATTTGCTAAGGTATCAGCTTACTTGGACTCTAACAAATCTACCTTGTTATAGTCATTTTTCCGGGGGGGGGGGGGGGGTGTTACCGTTTTGTCACAGACCTACATTATACTTTGCATTAATAACTGGTGTGACAATTAAATTATATGCAATCTTTGCTTATTTTATTTCCCTCAAAATTGGCCCACAGTTCTTATTTCACGGTAAGTTTAATTTTTAAGAAAGCAATGAAAAAATCGCTTTATGGATGTCTTTTCTCTACCTTTTTTCATTAAAAAACGGCAACGGATTATTTTTAGAAAAGACATACTAAGGATTTAATAATTGTGTAAGCTTTTGTTTCTCTTTTATGCAATATGATGCCATTATACATTCTTTTTTTATAAACGTCTTGATGTTTATCCGCCGTGATTGCCACCAACTTTAATAATTCGTCAATAATTGCAATAATCACATGCAAACTATTATTTCCTGCAGCATTCAAATCTATAGTTAATTCTATAAAGTCAAATAATTTATCCCGATTATTGTACAAATTCTTTCTGCATCCACCTTAAGAATATTAGATTCAAGATTGAAGATTCAACTTATTTATTAAGTAACTTGAACACAAATGCTCCTCAATACATGATAAATATAATACATTCAATTAAACATATATAAAACGATAACATGATTGGTTTGAAATCTCAGACATGAGAAAAGAACTTATAATCAATCTTTTAACATGAAACTTTAACATTAGATACTTTTACATTTCACTAACATTTCACTTACACAGTGAGGATGGCCTAACAACTAATTAGTAAATATTTATATAATAATTTTCATGATGAAAGCTAGATTTTTAAAGGTATATTATGGTATGCAAAAAAGCCAAAATGTAAACCTTCAATAAAGATCAACAAACAATATTTACAATGTTATGACGATGTTCAAATGCTTTAGAAATAAATTTGCACAAATTAAGCTGTTCGGAATAATTCGTACCTTGCATAAGATCAATAAATTTGATCATGCTAGGCCTAACGATATATTTTCTTCTCAAATACATTCTATATAAATTATCATATACATCACACACACAAACAAAATGAAACTCATCTTCAATGTCACCATTATTACATATGGTGCAATAACGTTCATGATGATCAATGTTATTTCCATTACGCCCAGTTTCAATACGTAACTGGTGAGACGAGGGTCTCAGTTTAGTAAGAGGAATTCGATACTTTGAAGAAAATGTATCCAGATACAAGCGTTCGAAAGAAGTTTTAAAATGTTTGTAAGTACACAAGACTGGGCTGTTATGTATATAATTATACCAAGATTGTTTAAATTGATCAATAAGGCGTTCTTTTAAAACTAAATAGAACCTGTTCACATCGACACAGCTAGGGTTTATCCACACATTTGAAAAACCAGTTGTGTTAAGCAACAGTTTTAAATTACTAGCCCAATTAGTTTTCCCTTTCGCACAATCTGATAAAAGATTATTATACAATGTACTTACGATAATATTATCGCTATTTAGTGTTTTACACCAAAATTTTATAATTCGTGTATGTCTTGTTTATACAATGGATATCCTCCTAGTTCACCATAAATTGACACTGTCGATGTGGACTGTTTAACATGTTAATAATAACAATAATTTACAAAACTACAGATGAACCCTTTCGATTTCCTTATTTTTTTCCAAATCCCCAAATTTCGCAAACGTAATTAAGAACTGATGAGACAAATGCATCATACAGTTGACATACTGTACTTGGTTTTAAAGGTTATTTTTAACATTTGAAAGAAGGACATTAAGAGCCTTTAAACCTTAACCAGCAAGTGTCGATTGATTCAATATAAAACTTCCAGTATAACTAAATACCGTTCCAAATAATTTGAAATCATCAACAACTTCAAGTTACAGTCATTGTAAGTCCATTTTTCAATAATTTTAATAGGACCTCGTTTTCTAAACACAACTATTTTACTTTTATCTGGATTTACTTCTAATCCCCAACATTTACAATATGAATTCAACAAATTTAAGCTTTTTTTGCAAATCTTCTGGAGATTGTCCCATTATAACCATATCATCTGCAAATAACATAATATGAAAGATATTTCTTCTAAAGTAATACCTGAATCAATACTATCAAATGAATACAACTCTAGATCTTCTAAAAATAAAGAAAACAATATCGGAGACATGACTTCACCTTGCTTTAAGCCTACAGAACATTTAAAGAAATCAGAAAATGAGCTACACTTAGTAACACGTGCTCTTACCTTGGAGTACATATCGCGCATATTTTTCAACGTTTTTCCACGAACACCTACATTATATAACTTAACCCAAAGACCATTTCTATAAATACTATCAAAGGCTTTCGTAAATCTATAAATTCACAGGCTAAGCGTTTATTTTCATTCAAACATTTACTTATAGCAGCATTCAGCACAAAAATGCATCAACTGTTGGGCGACCTTTTCTAAAACCGAATTGGGCATCACTTATAATATTATTATTTTTAGCCCAATCTGTAATACGTTTATTAAGTATTCCTGATTTGTTTTTAGAGAAACAACTGACAAGCATAATACCTCTATAATTATTTACATCAAGGGGATCATTTTTCTTAAACAAAGGAACTATAAAACCTTCCGTGCATTGGTCGGGAAAACCCCCGGTATGAAGAATACCGTTAAAAATGTCTACCAAATAAGACGATAAAACGTCAATAGTTGCAACGAAGTATTCATTAAACAATTTGTCACCGGCGAAAGCTTTATTTTTCTTTAATACTTTTGTCATATTTTCAATTTCCTGCACAGTGGTTGGAGTATCAAGCTCTTCAAAAATACAATCATTATTATCAAAATCATGATTATTACAGAACTTCTCTGCATTTACATTTGATGCAAGTTGGCATATCATCGTTCAAAGTTGAAAAGAAGCAAAAGAATTCATCAGTGCTGTAATCATTATTAGATTTCATTTTACTGAAATGCCTAAAAAATATTTTGGTTAACAGTGCCTTAGCTTTTCAATTGCCTTTATCTTATTAATTTTCAACGTCTTTTCTTCTTTTTAACAAGGCATTTATAAAGCTTTTCATTTTCACAAAATGATTGCCTATTTATTTCATTTTTACAACTATTATATTTATTCAGTGCATTGATATACAGACGTTAAGCATTAAATCATTCTTCATCAAACCAGTCAGCCTTTTTACATACGCCTTGATCAACAATAGGCTTATCGGATACAATGGCTCTGCTACAGAATAATGACATGTGTAAATGTTTTTATACAATCATTAACTGCAATACGACTATCAAATGTAACATCATTTACAATAGAGTTGAAAACGGGCAATTTTGCAATACTATTGCATCGAAAAAAGTCACAAAGTGCATCATTCCATCGAATACTAGATTTGACATATTCGTGAGAATTATATATTGACCAATAGGTATACATGCTAAAATAAATCGGGGCATGATCTGACCACTCGTTAAATACACCAATGGTAAAATTATGTGCCAAATTAAAATCATGGTCACTTAACAGTAAATAGTCGATAACACCTGTTGAACATACGTATGTGAAATCCCCATTATGAAAATCATTACTTAATCTACCATTAGCAATGCGAATTGAACATGATTTACATAAGTTTAATAATTTAATACCATGACCGTTACAAATTTGGTCTTGTGAACGGCGAACAATGGGCCAATCCGGACAATACTCGTCATCATCAATACTGTGCACAAAACGATCACAATCAATGCAATCCCTTTTGTCCCCGTTTCCGACCCTCGCATTCCAATCACCTATTAACATAGTTTTACCAAGCATTTGATAATAACTAATATCATTTTGAACAATATCAAATAAATCTTTATTAATAAAATTATATGCAGGGAAACTCTCGACCCAAATATACACACCGGCAAGATATAAATCAGCAAGTTTAAAATACGTTTTGTCCAATTTTAACCAAACAATGGTATCAAAATGTTTTTTGACAATATTTACACCTTTTGAAATATTATTGCGGATATAAACTACAACCCCGCCACTATTTCTCTTCGCTGGACGATTTTGAAATATTCTAAATAAATTGAAACATTTAAAGCCACTTAATTCAAAATTAGAATTTTTATTTCCCCAAGGTTCAAAAAGAAAAATAATGTCATATTTGCAAATTAGATTAAGTTTTACTTACTTTTAGTGGTTACATTCCAAAGAGTTGTGTTTAATCTTTTAAACATATGTTAGGCTTATTTCGAATAATCATTGTTTGGAATAAATTTGTTTGTTAATAGATCAATCAAATCAGAATAAACTTTTACATTTAATACAACATTGTCGCTGTTTTAGCAATTAATTCATTATTGTTAACTTGTTTAGAAATGTAATTGATAAACCGAGATATTGTTCACCATTTGTAGTTTTTGTGAGGCCTTTGCTATTTTTTTATTTTCATGCTGTTAAAAGCTATGGTGAAGATTAATCATTTCTTTTAATTATTTCATTTTTTAAATTATCACCTACTTTTAGTGGTTTAAAATTTGCAAATGTAGTAGTTTCTGCTGCATTTGTTTCTATACCAAGCAATATCCTGAGATAAACTTTTTAAATCATTACCAACATGTTTTTAACGTTTTGTTTTGTTTTGTTTTTCTCTCCATTATTCTTTATCGTATTTGGACAATAGTGTAGATAAGAAGGGTAATTTATAATGTTCAATCACATCTTTGTCAATACCATCGTTGTCACCTAGTACTGCTATCAATTCTTCTTCAATATTTTTTTCAATCAGTTTCTTCTTCTGTTACTACTCCAATTTCTTCTTCTTTTTGTCCTTCATACTCATCTGATATTTGTTAAGATTCTCATTTGTCTTATGTTTCTTCATTTTGTTTATTTTGGTTCATGTCAATATATTCTTTTTATTTTTCATTCTCTTTAAACCATTTTAATATGCGATTGAATTCTTTAACATCACTGGGATAGGCAATAGGTAAACGAGAGGTTGACGATTTATTGCTTTGGGAATATCTTTTATTTGTTCACTTATTAAAATGTTTGCACTAAAACACGACTAAATGATATCAATAAGATAAACTCTGAGAAGTATTTCTCAACAAACCGAAAAATGAAATTACATACTCTGCCCCAGTCCCACGGGTAGCGGCGTAACAAACAATCTTTTCAAAAAGGGGTTATACGAAAATAATTCAAAATACCAATAAACGCCAGAAATTAGTATAAAACATAACAAAACATTTAAACTTCATGTAGCTTCCCTCAATAAATAAAATCGGTTTGTTCCCACTTTCCAAACCGTTTCTTTTTCTCACTTTATTTTTTTCAGCTACTAGTATCGTGTTTCATCCTGTTTAAAAATACTGATTGTATAATATAACTATATGTTTGTCACATGTTTTCAATGCATATCTAAACATACAAAAGTCTAAAAACAATTATGATGAGTCCCAATTAAGTTAACATTTCCGATAATTAACAGCTGGACACCAAGAAAGGGTCACTAACTGTAAGTCATAATTACACATAGTATATAAAGATGGTCAGTCTCCTCAGCATCCGTAACCCACCTAAAATGGCAATCGCTAGTAAATATACGGTTCATAAAGAATAGCAGAAAAACTCTAGTTGTCAATGGCTACATGTACAGCCTGAAAACCAGAAAACAGGAGAGACACTACTGCAACTGTTAAAACAAAATATCCGATGCGAAAGTCAACACTAGCACGTCCAATGGTTTACCGTGAGTAAAGGATCATTAATAGCTGCAAACTGGCGAAATAGACAGAATGCCATAATGTTGATATTGCTTCCCATTTAGTAAAACTAAAGATAATATAAATGAATGGGTTACATTAAAGTGTACGTTGTGTTATGAGTTAATAAATGTTTTATTTTTATATCAGTAAATACATTTATTGTAAATATTATGCGCTATTCATTTTAAATACCTTTAAAATGTGTCATTAAAAAGTAATTATATTTATTATGGCCAAAATGTTTATATTGATATAGTTATATCTACATTGTGCTATGTATTTATGTATTCATAATTTAGTATCATTTTTTCGTATTTTGTGTTCTTATTTAAAATTAACCCATTTATGTATTTTTTTGTTATTCTTAAGTTTCCGTCATAGTTAAGTACATTCTTGTATTTTTAATTGTATGCACTATTGTGAAATACAAATACCAATCACCTCTATAGTTGTGTTATTTTATGAAATTTGAGAACCACTTTCTTAAAATTGGAGAGGCAGTCAGACAGAGTTTGTTTATTGTTGTACACATAACAGTCTCTTGACAAAACATGACATGCCAAATACTAAATATGGCAACAGTGAAACATGGCAAATAACTATAAGGACAAATCAATTATATTACGGCTATATCGGCCTATTTCAATATGTAGTATATTTGACGACAATCTTAGCTTAGACAAAGCCATTCTTATTTTTGTGTGTAAAACATCTAGATATAATTCGTATTTATATATATATATATATATATATATATATATATATATATATATATATATATATAAATATATATATAATATATATATATACATAGGGTATTACTGTTGTGAACATTTTCAGACCATAACTGTTTAAATTCATCGAGCACTCTATTCTTAAACACAATATGAAACTTGTCAAATTAACATAGTTTTGGTTTATCCACTCATACGAAAAAACAACATTTGACAAAGTCTTTACATCATTAAACCAATTATTACGATTAGCAAGACTGCCTAACATATCATTGTATAGCTTATTTATAATAATGCTATCTGAAATAGTCTTTCACCAAAAGTTTATTATTCTAGCATATCTATGTACATATAATGGATATCTACCTAATTCACCAGAAACGGCCATATTGCATGAGCTCATTTTAACCCCTTGTATGTTTGCCAAATATTAAGTGAATACGCTTCTTTTGATATGGAAAAACCCCACACTGCACATCCATAATTCAAGGTGATACTTACAAAGCGTCAAACAATTTGACCAAGGTAATAAAAAATATCAACCGTTTAAAGGTATTTATTGTCGTATAACCATTTTTTATTGTTACGTAGTTTCCTTAATACGAAAAGCCAAGACCTTTGTTTTATCTTAAATAACTTCTAGGCCCCATTTAACACAATATTCATGTAACGTAAAGTTATCAATGAAAAGGGCCAATAGTATTTGGGACATTAGCTCCCATTGCTTAAGGCCGACGGCACAATCAAAATATTCGGACAGCTTCATTTTTTACACATGAATTGACAATTGCATACATATTCTTATCAATTCCGAGCATTTTTCCATCAACTCCTGATCTACATGTATATAACTTTAACCAGAAGCTATTTAAGCTAGCACTATCAATGCGCGTTTCATATCAATGAAGGAAAAATCCAATCTTTGTTTATCAATTAACATATTTTGCACAATTGCATTGAAAACAAAAACTGCATCTGATGTAGACCGACCCTTGCGAAATCCAAATTGAGAATCGCTCAGTACGTCATGATTTTCTGCCCAAAATTATCCAGTTCCTCAAACCTGCGATTTAAGTTTTCAAAATCATGATTGTAAAATCGCCTGCTTCATAGTTTTCAGCAGAAGGTTTATCATTTTGCAATGATGAAAAATAATTGTCAAAATCTCCCATACAAACATTTGTTATTTATATCCAAGCACGAGGCTTAGAATATCTTAGCCTTTTTATTTCTTAATTTTTATTTTCATATTGTCTACGTTTTCGCTTAACCAAACGCTAGTAGGATAGTCTGTAGTCTAACATAAAAAGCCTGTTATCATCATTTTTTGTTACAGTTTAGTACATTCAAAACATTTTTATACAAGGTTTTTGCCTCACTGCACTTTAAGTAAAACCAGTCAGACTATTTTTAAATGACTATTTTGTGGGCGGGTTATCTTAGGTCTGGTTGTGTCTTGTAATATGACTGGGAAAGATAAACAGGCACAGTTATTTTGATGCATGTCCCGAATAACATAATAAATTATGTCGTTTATATTTGTTTTCTAAAACATAATCGACTAATAGTATTTCCTTCTGTTGATCACAATCCCTTTCTGTAACAGGTATTAATTGTGATTATTCAATACAATTGCATTGAAATTAATTATTTTATTATAATAAATTAATGGCTTAAGTAACATGTGAATGGGCGTGTTTGTTTTACCAGAACCACTATTTCTAGATGTATTGTTCTGAAAGAAATTTCCAAGTTTATTAAAAATCACTAATATCTGAAATGCAGGACAAAATGCGCATGGATAAAAGATAGAATACAACAAAATGAGGCATTACAAACATATTGGACATAATAGTACATATATTTTTTCAGAGTTTCTAATACTTACTACATTTTTGAAACTTATTATTTCTGTTCAAACATTATTTACTTATGGAGGAGGACATAGTGTTACACTCTTAATGAATTTACATATTTATATGATTTTGTATTATCTTTTTCAATGTTTTTCATAATTTCTTTAAATTTCAAACCATTAGGATATTTCTATAATTTTCTCTCGATAAATCTTATTCTGTATTCTGTAAAAAGCTACATTCTAGTACATTATGGAATTCTTCACCAATACTGTTTTTATCACAATGTCCACATTTCCTTTCATTTAGTTGTATATTATTCCAGCTTCCTACTTCAGATTGTAGTCGATTATTTTTTTGTTTTCAACTTTACTAAATATTTCCAAAAAATGCAGTTTTTTTACTAAATATTCTTCCAATTGGAAGCGTTTTTATACAGTCTATAGCTACTTTCTTAATGTATTTAAAGTAGAATACCAATCATTTATTTATAAATCATATAGTTTCATTTGACCGGACCTTTGAATATGTATGTAAAAAATTACAGAAACAAGTTCAGTAGCCAAAATATTAATCATAAACCTCGTTTATTGGCGTAATGTGCTTGGGAATTTATGATTATCCCAAATATTAATCATACAACAGTTTCCAGATATATTTTTTATGTGTTTTATCCATAGTTTTTTCTATCATCATGCATATACATGTATCTACTAAGCATACCAAAATATATCAACACTGGGAGTTGAGTATGGGTAATGTGGGACTATTAGCTTTGACCTATAACTGATCGTTTGTGTATCAATTTCCATTTGGTATCGCAATAAACCATACACTTTAGTATACTGCTTAACATATTCAATACATACTTAAAAAAATAACAGTACTTTTTCTAATATATGATTATTTCCGTAGCTACGCACTTCACATACATATACTGTAATCGTTTGTTCATTTTTCTTTAAAACATCATTTTGTAAGGCAATATATAGACATAATTGTTTTGCTTTTGTGAACAAACTTAACGTGGCTTTTTTAGCTTGCTTTGCACTATATTCTTAAGCTTTACAAAAAGAGCCAATTCTAGCAAATAACACTTCTAGGTACTTATATTCAGACTCTATCAACGTTAAAAATAGCATTACAAGAGTGAATTCGTGTCGAGAAAATCTACCTCTAAACTCAAAACTCTTGGTTTGAGAGGTAATAACTGTGAGTCTATTTTTCGTCTGTATCGTTGCGGGGCCTTTCACTTAAGTCTCTTCATTGGCGTGAAGATACCTGAAAAGGGGTTTGTTTCTCACTGGGACGTCACTTATATTGGCAGAAAGTGTTGCATATCTGTTAGGCGTCGTGAATTCAAGGTCCTCCCGTGTGTTATATGTTCTTTTAGGCAACACGAGCGTATCACTTTCTGTGTCATTCCGTTTATTCCCAACTTATAGATTAAAGAGAACTATTTTGCATTTTTCTCTGCAATTTGGATTCAATTAAAATCATTTCATGACGGGGAATAAATATCTTCGACGTTCCTCTATTTCTGAAGGAAACTGCTCGTTAATGTAAAGTCCTATTCGACGTTGGTTGAGTCTTTCTCCTGCACCAGGCACAACCTCACGATCACTGTATCGCTCTAACTTTGCAGTATTGGGTCTCGGTTTTCCCTGTTCAAAACAAGACTGAGGATGTAAAAAAATGATTTGTTTAATGTGATAGTTATAATAATAAGTGACGGATGAGATTAAATATTATTGTACGTTAATAAACATGGCAGATTGTATTCAATATGTCGGTCACATGGGAGTTGATTGAATGTTTTAAGTTTGCTAGTGTGAAAGCGCAAAATAAGTAGATTCACAAATCAATCACATGGCATAGTAGCAAGTCAGAAAGGGATTCACAGGGCAGTTGTCGCTCAATACAAGTGAATTCAAAATGGATCAACTGGTCTTTGACAAACATATTGAATACTACTAATCCGTGTGCATTCTAAGTCATGAAATTTAAAAAAATGCCATAAAGAGGCTAATATCAGTAATTTAAATGATCATTTCTATGGGTATGAAACAGTTTTATGGGGGATGGGGTCTCGGCCAAGGGCACTGACAATAAAAAATGAAAAAATGGTGTCCGCCTAATAACTTCAGTAAGAATTGATGGATAGTTCTGAAAGTTGGAGTTATGAAGATTATGTGAAGAGCTAGCTTGGAACTGCTTTTGAGAGGCTTAAGGTCAAGGTCACTGTTACTGGAATTGGTTTCCGTACAATTGCTAAAGTATGTATTGATTGATAGTTGTTAAAGTTGGTTTGTAGGTAGCTTATGTGTTAAGCTAGCTTGGGATTGCTTTTGAGGAGCGGGGTGAGGTAAAACTGAAGAACACTGTAAAAATATAAAAAGTTTCCGCCCGATATCTTAAGTGAGAATTGATGGTTAGTCTTGAAAGTTGGTGTGTAGATAGAAAATGTAAAGAGCTAGCTTAAAAATGCTTTTGAGGGGATAAAGGTCAAGGACACTGTTACTGAAATTCGTTTCTGTCCAATGATTTAAGTAAAAAATTAAGGATAGTGATGAAAGTTGTTGTGTACGTAGCTATGTTAAGAGCTAGTTTGGGATTGTTAAGTAGGGGGTAAATGTAAAGGTCACTCTTACTAAAATAGAAGAAACCGATTTCCGCTCAATAACTTAAGTAAGAAGTGGATAGATAATAATGCAATTAATGTGTAGATAACTTTTGTGTTAAGCTAGATTGCTTTCAAGGGAGCGAGGTCAAGGTGAAGGTAACAGTTACTAAAAATTAAGGCATGGTTTCCGCCCCAAACTAAAGTAAGAAATGATGGATATTTATTGATCAGTTTAAGTGTAATGAAGGTTGATGTGTCGGTACATTATGTGACAAGCTCGCTTAGGATTGCCTTTGACGGGGTGGGGTCAGGGTCAGATTAAAAGTCACTGTAACTTAAGATAGAAAAAATGGTTTTTGCCCGATTGCTTTAGGTTAATTCATACAAGAAAATAATTAGCTATAAATAATGACCGCAGATATTAAAGTCTTGATATCGCATTGCGGCGTTTTAAGTTCAATAACAACATGGTTGGCCAACTAAACAAAAATATGTGTAGAATTATTTTGTTTATGATTGTTTTTGGAAATATTGTTTCTTATTTATGGATGTTCAATAAGAAACATGACAGACATACGCTATGAACTATCCCGGGTAGGAAATGTCGTTTAGCGTTCATTGATGTCATATCCTGGATTACAACACGGTTTATGTGACATAAACACATATATATATATATATATATATATATATATATATATATATATATATATATATATATATATATATATCCATGTATAACGAAAGTCATAATGCATGTATGTATATTAATGTCAAAGTCTTTGAACTATCCGGGACTACGGCGATGATCTTTAGCGATCCATGATGTCATATCCCGGATTACAATGCTGATTTGTGATATCTACATATGTATACACTTGATGAAAGATTATTAATGACAGAGCTTTGATAAATTACCGCTTCAAATGGCAAAATTCGGGAAATGATACTTACACATTTATAGCTTTACAAAATATTATGCTATTTATTTTATTTAATTTAAATAATTAATTAAATTTATGAAAATATGTACATAATTATCTGTGACACTAGTTTATAAACCTAAAAATAAAAGCTATGTTAGCTCATTCAAACTAAAAGTAAACATATTCGATACTCAACAATACTTCTTATCGAAAAAACCTTGTTCCCCTCAAAGTTACCACTATTTACTCTAAGGTACCTCTTATCCTAACCTAAATGTTACCCCTGTGTAGCCTCCGATGATACGGACATCTGCTAGCACTCAATAGTTTGGTCATAGTAAGATGCTTTAATATTGGGGATCATTAGATGCGATTTGGGGATCCCAAATTTCAATCTATAAAGAATTTGAGGTAAATTTGGGGATTTTCTGTTTCTAAAAACTATATAATGCGACTGTTTCTGCTAAACAACTACTCTTTTGCTATTGTTTATTTTATTTTGGGCAATTTTTATTCGAAATTGGTGGACACACCCTCAAATACAAATCTGCGTCTAGGCTTCAAACCTGTTGTCTGCTAGCCGGTGTAAATCAATCTCCTACGCAGTATTCCCCCTTGACAAGCAGAAAAGATATCTGCTAGGGATGCAAACGAATGGCAAAATTGATATTCGAATATTCGGTTATTCTTTCGAACGAATATTCGATTATTTGATTACCAAAATATACCTTGTAAAAGTTGTTGTAAACTATTACAATATTCGCTAAAGTACTAGACGGGGCATTTCAGCTCTACTTTGTCGCAACCACTAAGCGCGGCGGACCCTGAATTTCACCAATTGAGCCTCTGAAATTCCTCATTTCAGAAAAATAAAAAGTAATACTTTATAAACAAAGAAAAACACAAAGAACTTTTAATTTATATTCCCCTGCCTTCATGTTTGTAAAAAACGTGAACTAAGATGGATTTCTGGTCAATTGGCGTTATGCGCCAATCGATGGTCTTTCCGTACGACGAGCATCCTCGTTCTGGGCTTGACCTCTAATTAAAAAAAATGGAAAAACCAAACCAACTTGGGAATTAGTTTATTTTAGAAATTTTAATTGATAGAGGCAATTTATCGAAAATAATTGATTTTTTTTTGTGTCAAGTGTCTTTCAGCCGGTTATTGTAAAGTTACGGGGACTTTTTATAGGACCCGACGATATGACGCGTGTTAAGTGTATTGTCATCATTTTCACACCTCTGGCATTATGGACCAATCGTAAAAACAAGACAACCGAATCTTAAAAACAACAACAGCGTTGTAGGCAAAATATTACATTACTATTTTATTAAACAAAAAAAAAACCATCGAATATTCAATATTCGAATATTCGTTTGCATCCCTAATATCTGCATAAAGCTGGAATTCAGCGACATACACCTTTTAAATGCTTTTTCTTCCCCCTTTTCTTCCCCTTCATTTGGTAGTTTTGACCAACTTGCAATTAGCCAAGGATTTAGTTTAACTACAGATAGAAATACATAATTACAAATAATTTCATTTATCGAAAAAATATTCTATTTTTTGTCCTTGGTCACGGGATTTGCATAGTGTATGTTCAAACAATATAGCATTGCATAAAAAATGATAATATGTTTAATGTGGTCAAACCAAACTTTTTCGACCACAATAGCCCATGTGTGATTGAAGAAATTCCAAATGCTACCAACCTTGGAAAGTGGCATTACCAATCATTGTTTTATATGTACGTGTCAATGCTTCGACTACTCAAAAATAAGCTCCAGCGATCACATCGCCACTTCTGGTCGTAACAGCCACCCAAAGTAGGTCATGTGCTTGTTTTACCCAAATAGGGGGGTCCTGGACGGGGGTCAATTTTGGTCAAGCTCACCCCAAGATGGAAGTTATTGGGCGGTGCTAGGTGATAGCCCTGGATGTCCCCTACATGCCAGTACCGGTCTTGGGCGTCACATCGCCTCCTTCTGGTCGTAACAGCCACCCAAAGTAGGTCCATGTGCTTGTTTTACCCAAATAGGGGTCCTGGACGTTGGGGGTCAATTTTGGTCAAGCTCACCCCAAGATGAAGTATTGGGCGGTGCTAGGTGATAGCCCTGGATGTCCCCTACATGCCAGTACCCGGTCTTGGGGCGTCACATCGCCTCCTTCTGGTCGTAACAGCCACCCAAAGTAGGTCCATGTCTTGTTTTACCCAAATAGGGGGTCCTGGACGTTGGGGGTCAATTTTGGTCAAGCTCACCCCAAGATGGAAGTTATTGGGCGGTGCTAGGTGATAGCCCTGGATGTCCCCTACATGCCAGTACCCGGTCTTGGGGCGTCACATCGCCTCCTTCTGGTCGTAACAGCCACCCAAAGTAGGTCCATGTGCTTGTTTTACCAAATAGGGGGTCCTGGACGTTGGGGGTCAATTTTGGTCAAGCTCACCCCAAGATGGAAGTTATTGGCGGTGCTAGGTGATAGCCCTGGATGTCCCCTACATGCCAGTACCGGTCTGTCTTGGGGCGTCACATCGCCTCCTTCTGGTCGTAACAGCCACCAAAGTAGGTCCATGTGCTTGTTTTACCCAAATAGGGGGTCCTGGACGTTGGGGGTCAATTTTGGTCAAGCTCACCCCAAGATGGAAGTTATTGGGCGGTGCTAGGTGATAGCCCTGGATGTCCCCTACATGCCAGTACCCGGTCTTGGGGCGTCACATCGCCTCCTTCTGGTCGTAACAGCCACCAAGTAGGTCCATGTGCTTGTTTTACCCAAATAGGGGGTCCTGGACGTTGGGGGTCAATTTGGTCAAGCTCACCCCAAGATGGAAGTTATTGGGCGGTGCTAGGTGATAGCCCTGGATGTCCCCTACATGCCAGTACCCGGTCGGGGGCGTCACATCGCCTCCTTCTGGTCGTAACAGCCACCCAAAGTAGGTCCATGTGCTTGTTTTACCCAAATAGGGGGTCCTGGACGTTGGGGGTCAATTTTGGTCAAGCTCACCCCAAGATGGAAGTTATTGGGCGGTGCTAGGTGATAGCCCTGGATGTCCCCTACATGCCAGTACCCGGTCTTGGGGCGTCACATCGCCTCCTTCTGGTCGTAACAGCCACCCAAGTAGGTCCATGTGCTTGTTTACCCAAATAGGGGGTCCTGGACGTTGGGGGTCAATTTTGGTCAAGCTCACCCCAAGATGGAAGTTATTGGGCGGTGCTAGGTGATAGCCCTGGATGTCCCCTACATGCCAGTACCCGGTCTTGGGGCGTCACATCGCCTCCTTCTGGTCGTAACAGCACCCAAAGTAGGTCCATGTGCTTGTTTTACCCAAATAGGGGTCCTGGACGTTGGGGGTCAATTTTGGTCAAGCTCACCCCAAGATGGAAGTTATTGGGCGGTGCTAGGTGATAGCCCTGGATGTCCCCTACATGCCAGTACCCGGTCTTGGGGCGTCACATCGCCTCCTTCTGGTCGTAACAGCCACCCAAAGTAGGTCCATGTGCTTGTTTTACCCAAATAGGGGTCCTGGACGTTGGGGTCAATTTTGGTCAAGCTCACCCCAAGATGGAAGTTATTGGGCGGTGCTAGGTGATAGCCCTGGATGTCCCCTACATGCCAGTACCCGGTCTTGGGGCGTCACATCGCCTCCTTCTGGTCGTAACAGCCACCCAAAGTAGGTCCATGTGCTTGTTTTACCCAAATAGGGGGTCCTGGACGTTGGGGTCAATTTTGGTCAAGCTCACCCCAAGATGGAAGTTATTGGGCGGTGCTAGGTGATAGCCCTGGATGTCCCCTACATGCCAGTACCCGGTCTTGGGCGTCACATCGCCTCCTTCTGGTCGTAACAGCCACCCAAAGTAGGTCCATGTGCTTGTTTTACCCAAATAGGGGGTCCTGGACGTTGGGGGTCATTTTGGTCAAGCTCACCCCAAGATGGAAGTTATTGGGCGGTGCTAGGTGATAGCCCTGGATGTCCCCTACATGCCAGTACCCGGTCTTGGGGCGTCACATCGCCTCCTTCTGGTCGTAACAGCCACCCAAAGTAGGTCCATGTGCTTGTTTTACCCAAATAGGGGGTCCTGGACGTTGGGGGTCAATTTGGTCAAGCTCACCCCAAGATGGAAGATTGGGCGGTGCTAGGTGATAGCCTGGATGTCCCCTACATGCCAGTACCCGGTCTTGGGGCGTCACATCGCCCTCCTTCTGGTCGTAACAGCCACCCAAAGTAGGTCCATGTGCTTGTTTTACCCAAATAGGGGGTCCTGGACGTTGGGGGTCAATTTTGGTCAAGCTCACCCCAAGATGGAAGTTATTGGGCGGTGCTAGGTGATAGCCCTGGATGTCCCCTACATGCCAGTACCCGGTCTTGGGGCGTCACATCGCCTCCTTCTGTCGTAACAGCCACCCAAAGTAGGTCCATGTGCTTGTTTTAACCAAATAGGGGGTCCTGGACGTTGGGGGTCAATTTTGGTCAAGCTCACCCAAGATGGAAGTTATTGGGCGGTGCTAGGTGATAGCCCTGGATGTCCCTACATGCCAGTACCCGGTCTTGGGGCGTCACATCGCCTCCTTCTGGTCGTAACAGCCACCCAAAGTAGGTCCATGTGCTTGTTTTACCCAAATAGGGGGTCCTGGACGTTGGGGGTCAATTTTGGTCAAGCTCACCCCAAGATGGAAGTTATTGGGCGGTGCTAGGTGATAGCCCTGGATGTCCCCTACATGCCAGTACCCGGTCTTGGGGCGTCACATCGCCTCCTTCTGGTCGTAACAGCCACCCAAAGTAGGTCCATGTGCTTGTTTTACCCAAATAGGGGGTCCTGGACGTTGGGGGTCAATTTTGGTCAGCTCACCCCAAGATGGAAGTTATTGGGCGGTGCTAGGTGATAGCCCTGGATGTCCCCTACATGCCAGTACCCGGTCTTGGGGCGTCACATCGCCTCCTTCTGGT